>NC_052097.1:12582812-12886875 GCF_015852505.1 Tachyglossus aculeatus | reverse complement strand
GCAATCTGCTACAAGGCAAAACTCACCCATATGCTGGGCAGCAGCGGCTTGGGAGAGAGTCGAGGGTGGAGACTCAAGTTTACCGCGCACAAGGAGGCAAGTACTTCCGTACTTTTACCAAGAAAACTCTATGGATACACTACCAGAACGATGGCAGATGGAGAGTGGAGCATTCTGGGAGAGATGTGTCCCTTGTGTCACAAGTGCTTGGGAAAGTACAATACAATAGAGTTGATAGGCATGTTCCCTGCCCAAAGGAAGGAGTCATTAGGAACAGCTATTCTGACTGGGAAAACAGACTCCCTTCCATTTCCTAAGAAATTCAATCCATTCCAGTGTTGCAATCGACCTGTAAAGAATCATAGTCATTTAATACTCAGGGATTAGTACAACTGACACAGGGAACACATTTGGCATCCTCTGTTCACAACCAAGATGGGGCCAGACAAATGATAAATAGGGAGAGTTGATTTCTCCCAAACCAAACATTACTGAAAACTCCAAGTCATCCTGTCATATTTCCATTCTCCAGCTACTGGATTCACCTTGGAAATCAACAGGTCTGGAATTTATTTGAGGTAGAAACAATGTGCCTCTATTGGCATCTATCTACATCTATCTGCATATCAATATCTCTATATATAATATTTGTTACTGGAATTTTCTCACATTCTTAAACTCATATTTTTGCTAACGTGTTAATTTTTCCATGACACCAATTTGCCGAATTGCAACAAAAATCCATGCCCTTCACTCTCCATATAGTTCCCTGACTCATAGTCATTCCTTGTATAGTATTCCTATTTCTGCCACTGCTTGTCTCTTTTAGAAGCAATATGAGTAGGAGATTTTGAATTTTCATTTCTAAATTATCCTAGAAGTTAAAAATAGGGAAGAAAAATAGAAAAGCAATTTTTTTTATCAAAAACTTTGCATTTCCAACACTAAGCTGTCCTCAAAGTTTAGCATGGGGAAGAAAAAAGAAAGAAAAAGCAGTATTTTATTTGCATTTTGCAAATAAAACTTTGCATTTCCAACACTAAGGTGACCTAGAAGTTAAGCATGGAGAAGAAAAAAGCAAGAATGCAAAAAAGCATTCAAGAAAGCAAAAAAAGCAATGTTTTATCAAACATCAGTCAAAATGTGGATGAACAATGTGATAATTGATTTTATCTCACAATTTCCAGTTTCCAGTGTATTTGCAACATTTTTTTGGTACCCAGAAAAAAATAAACCAGGCTTATTATAATAAATATAATACTATATATCACATACATATGTATCATATAAATGATCCGTGTGTATTTTACAGACAGGAAGAAGAAATGCTTGCCTAGAGTAGGTAAGACAATGTGGTCAAGAAGAGGTTGTGAATGAAAAATTGTTGAGGTGATAGTTTGGAGAATGAGACTTGGGGAAAAACAGAATTAAACGGGCAAGGCCTCCTGGAGAAGGCGAGATATCAGGAGGAACTAGGTATGCCTATACCTATGCTGGAGAAGCAGCGTGGCTTGGTGGAAAGAGCACGGGCTTGGGAGTCAGAGGTTGTGAGTTCTCATTCCGGCTTCACCATTTTCAGCTGTGTGACTTTGGGCAAGTCACTTAACTTCTCTGTGCCTCAGTTACCTCATTTGTAAAATGGGGATTAAGACTGTGAGCCCCACATGGGACAACCTAATTACCTTGTATCTACCCCAGTGCTTAGAACAGTGCTTGGCACAGAGTAAGCACTTAACAAATACCATAATTATCATTATTATTATACAGTTCCTTGGAGGAGATGTGCCTTCAATAAGGCTTTTAAGGTGGGGAGAGTAATTGTCTGGATAGTGAACCCCCATTTTACAGATTAAGAAACTGAGGCACAGAGGAGTTAAGTGACTTGCCCAAGGTCGCCCAGCAAGCAAGTGGCAGAGCTGGTTTTACAACGCCAATCGTTTAACTGCCAGGGCTGTGCTTTCTCCACCAGGCCAGCTGCTGTGTTGCTGAAGAAACACAGGCAAAAATGAAACAGAAAGACATTCACTCCACTAGTGAATTTTCTGGTTCTTTTGTTTACTTGAAGTCAAATGCATGTGTTCTTCCTTTCCCAATTTGCTCATATCTTGGGATGTCTGCTGTGTTTGGTGCTTCTTTTTTGCCTTTTGCTCCCTTTCAAAGGGACATGCCATATTGTCCGTGATAACGTTTTATCTCTCAGTTCACATTTGTTCTCAGGAAACAGGCACCCAACAATCCTCTCCCGGAACGGGCTTTTTCCATCTGTTAGAATGCC
Organism: Tachyglossus aculeatus; assembly: GCF_015852505.1. Lineage (NCBI taxonomy): Eukaryota > Metazoa > Chordata > Mammalia > Monotremata > Tachyglossidae > Tachyglossus > Tachyglossus aculeatus. The sequence continues at coordinate 12,884,600 of NC_052097.1, read as the reverse complement.
ACCAGCAGTGCAAAACGTCTGTTTCCGATTATCCCTCTGTTAGAGAATGGCGGGAAAACCTACCAGCAGCAGGTCTCTGTGTTCTCAAAACAGCAAACTCTTGGATCCATTGATGGTACTCCTCTAGAACGTAAACTCCTCTCAAGGCTGCCCCCTCTAGCTTGTATGTTCCTCCTCTAGACCGTAAGCTTCTCTCTAGGCTGTCCTCTCTTGACTGTTTGTTTCTTCTTTAGACTGTGAGCTCCTGTCTAAACTGCAAACTCCTCTATAGATTTTAAATTCCTCTAGACTGTAAAATCCTCTTTAGACTGTAAGCCTGCCTCTAGCCTCTGAACTGTAAGCTTCGCTGTAGACGATATGCTCCTCTGGACTTTAAGCTCCACTCTAGATGTAGACCAAAGCTACATCTCCAACCCCGATCTCTCTCACTCTGTGCAGTTTTGCATCTCCTCCTGCCTTCAAGACATCTCTGCTTGGATGCCCTGCTGTCACCTCAACCTTAACATATCAAAAACAGATCTCCATATCTTTCCACCCAAACTCTGTCCTCCTTCTGACTTTTCCATCGCTGTAGACAGCAGCACGATACTTCCTGTCTCAAAGGCCCGTTACTGTGGCATTATTTTTGAGTCCTCTCTTTCATTCAACCCACATATTCAATCTATCCCTAAATCCTGTCGGTTCAACCTTCACAACATTGCTAAAATCCGCCCTTTCCTCTCCATCCAAACTGATACTACGCTAATCCAAGGATTTTTGCTACTCTGATTACTGTATTAGCCTTCCCAGCCTCCTTTCTTTCCCACTCTAGGCCACTCTAGAGGAGTGAGTCTCCTCTAACCAAGCCCGGACCCGCCTCGGCCAATCCCCCCCGTTTTAATAATAATGGCATTTATTGAGCACTTACTATGTGCAGAGCACTGTTCTAAGTGCTGGGGAGGTTACAAGGTGATCAGGTTGTCCCACGGGGGGACTCACAGTCTTCATCTCCATTTTACAGATGAGGGAACTGAGGCTCAGGGTAGTGAAGTGATTTGCCCAAAGTCACACAGCGGACAATTGTCAGAGCCTGGATTTGAACCCATGACCTCTGACTTCAAAGCCCGTGCTGTTTCCACTGAGCCACGCTGCTTCTCTAGTATTATTATTATTATTATAAATATTAATAATAATATTTGTTAAGCGCTTACTATGTGCCGTGCACTGTTCTAAGCGCTGGGGTAGATACAAGCCCATCAGGTTTGTTTTGTTGTCTGTCTCCCCCTTCTATTTATTTACATATCTATTCTATTTATTTTATTTTGTTAGTATGTTTGGTTTTGTTCTCCGTCTCCCCCTTTTAGACTGTGAGCCCACTGTTGGGTAGGGACTGTCTCTATATGTTGCCAACTTGGACTTCCCAAGCGCTTAGTACAGTGCTCTGCACACAGTAAGCGCTCAATAAATATGATTGATTGATTGATTCTTCACTCTTCTGCCTGGATCATCTTACTACAAAAATGTTCAGTCTATGTTTCCCCACTCCTCAAGAACCTTCAGTCATTGGCCTTCACCTCACATGAAACAGAAACTCCTCCCCATTGGCTTTAAAGCACTCAATCACCTTGCCCCCTCTTACCTCACCTGGCTAATCTTCTACTAAAACGCAGACCACATACTTTGCTCATCAAATACCAGACTTCTCACTACTCCTTTATCTCACAGACCACTCTCCCATGTCCTGCCTGGGGCCTGGAATACCCTCTCTCTTCATAACCTTGTATCTATCCCACTGCTTAGAACAGTGTTTGACACATAGTAAACACTTAACAAATACTATTATTATTATTATTATTATAGTAAGCTCCTTTCTAGGCTGTAAGCTCTATGTGGGGAAGGAACATTCCCACCACCTCTATTACACTCTACTCTCCCAAGTACTTAGGATACAGTGCTCTGCACATAGTAAGCACTCAATAAATACTATTGAGTGGACAATTACTCTCCCCACCTTCAAAGCCTTATTGAAGGCACATCTCCTCCAAGAGGCCTTCCCTGAGTAAGCCCTCTTTTCCTTTTTCTCCCACTCCCTTCTGCGTCACCCTGACTTGCTCCCTTTTTTCATCCCCCCTTCCAGCCCCACAGCCCTTATATATATTATATATCCATAATATATTTATTTATACAAATGTCTGTCTCCCCCTCTAGACTATAAGCTCTTTGTGGACAGGAAATGTTTCTTTTTTATTGCTATATTGTACTCTTCCAAGTGCTTAGTACTGTGCTGTGCATGTAGTAAGCTCTCAATAAATGCTATTGATCAATTGACTGATTAATAGACTTTAAACTGTAGGTTTGTTGTGGGGAGGGAATGTGTCTGTTTATTGTTATATTATACTCTCCCAAGCTCTTAGTACAGTGCTTTGCACACAGCAAGTGCTCAACAAATACAACTGAATGAATGAACTCCTCTCTAGATTATAAATTCCTCTAGACTGTAAGCTCCTTCTGAGACTATTAGTTCTTCAGGACTGTAAACTCCTCTCTAGATGGTAAACTCCTCTAGACTGAAAGCTTCTCCTAGATTATAAACTACTCTAGATAGTGTACTAGATATTCTAGATACTCTAGCTACACTGAAGCAGCAGTGGCTTAGTGGAAAGAGCCCGGACTTGGGAGTCATAGGTCGTGGGTTCCCATCCCGGCTCCGCCACTTGTCAGCTGTGTGACTTTGAACAAGTCACTTAACTTCTCTGGGCCTCAGTTACCTCATCTGTACAATGGAGATTAAGTCTGTGAGCCCCACGTGGGACAACCTGATTACCTTGTACCTATCTCAGTGCTTAGAATAGTGCATGGCACATAGTAAGCACTGAACTTAGAGAAGCAGCATGGCTCAGTGGAAAGAGCACGGGCTTTGGAGTCAGAGGTCATGGGTTCGAATTCTGACTCTACTACATGTCTGCTCTGTGACCTTGGGCAAGTCGCTTAACTTCTCTGAGCCTCAGTTACCTCATCTGTAAAATGAGGATTAAGACTGTGAGCTCCACGTGGGACAACTTGATCACCTTGTATCCCCCCCAGTGCTTAGAACAGTGCTCTGCACATAATAAGCGCTTAACAAGTGCCATTATTATTATTAACAAATACCATCGTTATTATGACTTGCAGCAGTGTGGCTTAGTGAAAAGAGCCCGGGCTTGGGAGTCAGAGGTCTTGGGTTCTAATCCCAGCTCCGCTGCTTGTCAGCTGTGACTTTGGGCAAGTCACTTTAACTTCTCTGTGCCCCAGTTACCTCATCTGCAGAATGGGGATTAAGACTGTGAGCCCCATGTGGGGCAACCTCATAACCTTGTACCTATCCCAGTGCTTAGAACAGTGCTTGGCACATAGTAAACACTTAACAAATACCATTATTATTATTATTATTATTATTATTATTATTATTATTATAGTAAGCTCCTTTCTAGGCTGTAAACTCTATGTGGGGAAGGAACGTTCCCACTACCTCTATTACACTCTACTCTCCCAAGTACTTAGGATACAGTGCTCTGCACATAGTAAGCACTCAATAAATATTATTGATTGATTGATAGATTGACTATCTTTCATTCATTCATTCAATCATATTGAGTGCTTACTGTGTGCAGAGCACTGTACTAAGTGCTTGGGAGAATACAGTAAACAGACAAATTCCCTGCCCAAAATGAGCGTACAGTCTAGAAGGGAGGAAACAGACATTAATATAAATAAATAAATTACAGCTATGCACATACATGCTGCTGTTTTCTAGCAGCATATTGACAGCATTTTGCTGATCCTATGTCCCAGGAAATGAAGGGTTAAAACCTTTCCTTGATGCCATGGAGGCTATTACATTGGCCACAGTTATCTTTCCAAGGTGGGAATCTCTGTTGACATTATTAGTGCTGCTTTGCTTTTTGTTTCAAATTCAAATTTGCTAAAATAAGAGTCAGTATAGCCATTTTCCTGAGGGAATTTGGTACTCTATGGTTTACTGGTGCTCTGAAAAAATAAGACTAATCATTATCCTCCTCCTCATCATCTGGGTATTTCTTAAGCACTTACTATTCATTCATTCATTCATTCAATCATATTTATTGAGCACTTACTGTGTGCAGAGCACTGTACTAAGCATTTGGGAAGTACAATTCAGCAAAAGAGACAATCCCTGCCCACAGTGGACTCACATTCTAGAAGGGGACTGTGCTAAAGTGTGGGGTAGGTACAGATTTTCAGATCAGATAGAGTTACTGTCCCACATGGGGCTCACAGTCTAGGGAGAGAGAGAATAGGGATTTAATTTTCATAATAATAATAGTAATTACAGTACTTGTTAAGTGCTTACTATGTGCCAAGCACTGTTCTGAACACTGGGGTAAATACAAGGTAATCAGATTGGACACAGTCCCTGTCCCACATGGGGCTCACCCTCTTATCCTATTTCTTCGTATCCTTATTTCTTCTAGACTGTAAGCCCGTTGTGGGCAGGGATTGACTTTATTTGCTGCTGAATTGTACTTCCCAAGCAATCAGTACAGTGCTCTGCCCACAAGAGGTGCTCAACAAATTTGATTGAATGAATTATCTTCATTTTATAGATAAGGGAACTGAGGCCCAGAGAAGTGAAGTGACTTGCCCAAGGTCACACAGCCGACTTGTAGAGGAGGCAGGATTAGAATCCAGGTCTTTCTGACTCCCAGGCCCATGGTCTATCCACTCAGCCATGCTGCTTCTCCTATTACAGATGAGAAAACCGAGGTTCAGAGAAGTTAAGTTGCTTACCCAAGGTCACACAGCAGGCAAGTGGTGGAGCTGTCCCAAAAAAGTTATTGGTCCCCTCAAAGATTCTCTTGAATTATCAGGTAGTTGGTAGAGAATGAGGCCTCACAGCTCTCATTTATGTGTTGTTGCTTACATTTCAGTCGTGAAATATAAGCAGCATGAGAAGCAGAATGGCATAGTGGATAAAACATGGGCCTGGGATTCAGAAGGTTGTGGGTTCTAGTCCCAGCTCTGCCACTTGTCCGCTGTCTGACCCTGGGCAAGTCACTTCACTTTTCTATGCCTTGTTTCCCTCATCTGTAAATTGGGGATTGAGACCGTGAGCCCCATGTGGGACAGAAACTGTGTCCAACTCCATAATAATAGTAATGATAATGGTATTTGTTAAGTGCTATGTGCCAAGCACTGTTCTAAGCACTGGGGGAGTTACAAGGTTATCAGTTGTCCCAGTTGGGGCTCAAAGTCTTAATCAACAGTATCAGCATCCTCTAGGGATAAAGCTAAAATGGTAAAAGTCTTAGAGACAGAGAGAAAGCAGTTAACATTATAAGCCTCCCAAATATTATATATAGTTGCACTTCTCTCTTGAGGAAGAAACTAGTGACTCATAATCACCTATGGGTATATGTGTGTGTGTTGGGGTGGTGTGTGTGTGTGTGTGTAGTTGAGAAACCCGAGGCAAGTCCCAGAGTCTCAACCACATGGTGCTCCCACAAAGACTGCTCTGTGTCGTGCCGTTACGCTTCTTGCTTACAGGTTTGCCTCCTTGTCCCATGATCCTTCCAAACTTCCTTATCAGACAGAGCCAACTGGCTCCTGAGAGCAGGGCCTGATTCCCATCTACCCCCAACAACGGGCTGCCAGTTTTCAGCTCAGATAATGCATCATTTGAAGGCTTTTCAAACTGTAAACTTAAAATGTCTCCCCCCTCCACTCTGCTTTCAGTTTCCCAATTTTAACTTACCAGAGAACAGCTATTTGGGTACCCTGCTGTCAACTGTTCTCTTCACAAATCCCTCTCAATGCAATTGTGTTGAGGTGAGCAAAGCCTCAATGTGAGGTGACTGACTGCATTCTAGGAGGGGACTTTTTTATGGCATTTGTTAGGGCTTACTATGTGTTAGTTACTGTTAGGTACAAAATAATCAGATTGCACATGGCTTCTGTCCCATATGGGGCTCACAGTCTTAGTCCCCATTTTACAGATGAGGTAACTGAGACACAGAGAAGTTAAATGACTGGCCTAAAGTCACACAGCAGACAAGTGGCAGGCTAGAATTAGAACCCATGGCCTCTGACTCCCAGGCCCGTGCTCTTTCCACTAGGCCACGCTCCTTTTTTTTTTTTTTGATTGTATTTGTTAAGTGCTTACTATATTCCAGGCGCTGTATTATATGCTGACGTAGATGCAAGCTAATCAGGTTGGACAAAGTCCATGTCCTACATGGAGCTAATAATCTTAATCCCCATTTTGAAGATGGGGAAACTGACTTACCCAAGGTCACACAGCAGACAAGTGACTCAACTAGGATTAGAACCCAGATCCTTCTCACTCCCAGGCCTGTGCTTTATCCACTAGGCCATGCTGCTTTTATCTTCTAGACTGTGAGCCCATTGTTGGGTAAGGGACCATCTCTGTATGTTGCCAATTTGTAAGTTCCCAATTGCTTAGTACAGTGTTCTGCATACAGTAAGTGCTTAATAAATATGATTGAATGAATGAATGAATCTTTTTTTTGCTGCTGCTGCTGCTACTTCTCATTATCTGTCAGCCTTACTTCATTCATTCATTCATTCATTCATTCATTCAATCGTATTTATTGAGCGCTTACTGTGTGCAGAGCACTGTACTAAGCGCTTGGGAAGTACCAGTTGGCAACATATAGAGACCGTCCCTACCCAACAGCGGGCTCACAGTCTAGAAGGGGGAGACAGACAGCAAAATAAGACATATTAGCAAAATAAAATAAATAGAATAAATATGTACAAATAAAATAAATAAATAGAGTAATAAATACATACAAACATATATACAGGTGCTGTGGGGAGGGGAAGGAGTTAAGGCGGGGGGGATGGGGAGGGGGAGAAGGGGGAGAGGAAGGAGGGGGCTCAGTGCGGGAAGGCCTCCTGGAGGAGGTGAGCTCTCAGTAGGGCTTTGAAGGGTGGAAGAGAGCTAGCTTGGCAGATGTGCGGAGGGAGGGCATTCCAGGCCAGAGGGATGGCTTGGGCTGGGGGTCGACGGCGGGACAGGTGAGAATGAGGCACAGTGAAGAGATTAGTGGCAGAGGAGCGGAGGGTTCGGGCTGGGCTGTAGAAGGAGAGAAGGGAGGTGAGGTAGGAGGGGGCAAGGTGATGGAGAGCCTTGAAGCCAAGGGTGAGGAGTTTGCCATCTGAAGCTGAGTCTAGCCCATGCCTAATGCCTATTGACCCATTCTAGAAATCAGTTGGGACATCTCAGCTGAATCTGGGTTTCGTTGCCCTAAAGTGAAGCATCACTACAGTTATATAGACTGTAAACTTGATGTGGGACAGGGACTATGTCTGCCATGCTTATACTGTAGTTCTTGCTACGTGGTAAGCACTGAACGAATACCACAATTAATTTTTTTTGAACTTTGCTTTGATATGTATTCTAACTGCCTCCTGCCTCCACACTCTATTTGGCAGTCTCTCAAAGGATGTTCCGGCCTTCTCAATTCAGCTTTCTTCTCTTTGGTAATCTCATCATTAATAATGATGATCTTTGTTACGCGCTTACTATGTGCCAAGCACCATTCTAAGCACTGGGGTGGATACAAGGTAATCAGGTTGTCCCACGTGGGGCTCACAACCTTAATCCCCATTTTACAGAAGAGGTAACTGAGGCACAGAGATGTTAAGTGACTTGCCCAAAGTCACCCAGCTGACAAGTGATGGAACTGGGATTAGAACCCATGACCTCTGACGCCCAAGTCAGAGCTCTTTCCACCAGTGTGCTGCCTAAGTAGTAGAATTCTGTGAGAGGGTTTAGTTCTGTGTTGCTAAAATAGATTTTTGGTTGTGCGGACTGAAACCTCAGTTTTCTTTAGACTTACCACTTCATAATGAAACATGTTTCAATCCCCAAATATTATAACCATGCTTCTTGACAGACAGTTACTAGATTCACAGCAATAGCAAATGAAAACAACTTTCAGAAAATTAAGACATTTAGTGAAAAGAAACTGCTATTAAAAATACAAAACACTAGCAGTTCAAGTGGGGTTCTAAATAGTCAAAGATGCATTTCTATTTTGCACTGACCTTTTTTAAAAAACTAACTAATATTTGCCAATATAGCTTTAACAAGTTCTAGTGAAAGATTTCTAAATGGAATAAAAAAGCTAATTAATAGCAGCGTGGCCTAGTGGAATGAACATGGGCCCGGGAGCTAGAGAACTTGGGTTCTAATCCTGGCTCTGCCACTTGTCTGCTATGTGAACCAGGGCAAGTCACTTAAGCCACTTAAGTTAAAAGACAAAGTGTTTTTCTTTAATTATATCATCAGCAGTACTTAGACCATAAAGACTACTGCATTGGAAGTTTGGAAACTGACAAAAATTGGAAGAGATGGTCCAGGCCTAGAAGAACTTTTTAAAAATTGGATTGTTTCTTCTCTGCAGGCAAATTATCTGAATTACACAAGTCCTACAAAAATGGGGATTGGGTGGATAGGTTTTTGAGCTAGGATATCTAGATAACTGAGTCCCAGGTGTATTTTTCAGGCTTATTTAGTCAGGTAATATTCATTCTTTCATTTGTATTTATTGAGCACTTACTGTGTGCAGAACACTGTACTAAGCGCTTGGAAAGTACAATTCAGCAATATAGGAAGGAGGGCTAAACATTTTAATGGGGGAAAAAAAATGTTCCATTGTCCCCTAGCCATTCATGTTGCTCCCTTTTCCTCAACATCCAGTGAATGCTAACATTCTCACTGAGATAGAATCATCATTTCTCAGATCAGTAAGGTACTAAGGCACAAATGCAGGGAGATATCATCTTGTTGTAATCACATCTCCTCCAAGAGGCCTTCCCAATTAATCCCTCATTTCCTTGTCTCCCTTCTACTTTGCCATCATGCTTGGATTTATGCCCTCAATTCACCCCACCCTCAACCCCACAGTACTAATGTACATACCTGTAATTTACTTTAATGTCTGTCTTCCCATGCAGACAGTAATGTCCTTGTGGGCAGGAAACATATCTACCAGCTCTGGTATATTGTACTCTCCCAAGTGCTTAGTGCAGTAATAATAATAATAATAATGGCATTTATTAAGCACTTACTATGTGCAAAGCACTGTTCTAAGCACTGGGGATGTTACAAGGTGATCAGGTTGTCCCATGGGGGGGCTCATACAACCTGATCACCTTGTAACCTCCCCAGCTGCATACAGTAAACACTCAATAAATATAACTGATTGATTACCATTGCTCTGGTTATCTGGAAAATTTAGTGGACCAGCTTTCAAGAGAGGTATCTGACTCTTCCAAGATTATGGTCCATTCATTCATTCATTGTCACATTTATTGAGTGCTTACTGTGTGCAAAGCACTGTACTGAGCACTTGGGACAGTGCAATATAGCAAAAATCAGATATATTTCTGCCCACAGCAACCTCACATTCTAGAGGGGGAGACAGACATTAATATAAATAGATAAATAAATAAATAAATAAATAAATAAATAAATAAATAAATAAATAAACAAATAAAACGTGCCTATGTAGCTACATGCCTACTACCCTGCTCTAGTCCAGTATTCAAAATCTACAATAGAGTTCCTGTTAATACTACTACTAATAATAATAATTGTGGGATTTGTTACGTGCTTACTACGTGCCATGCATTGTAGTAAGCGCTGGGGTGGATACAAGCAAATTGGGTTTGACACAGTCCCTGACCCACGTGGACTCACAGTATCAATCCCCATTTTACACATGAGGTAACTGAGGCACAAAGAAGTCAAATAATAATAATAATAATGATGGTATTTGTTAAGCACTTACTATGTGCAAAGCACTGTTCTAAGCACTGGGGGGATACGAGGTGATCAGGTTGTCCCAAGGGGGGCTCACAGTCTTAATCCCCATTTTCCAGATGAGGTAACAGGCACAGAGAAGTGAAGTGACTTACCCAAAGTCACACAGCTGACAATTGGTGGAGCTGGGATTTGAACCCGTGACCTCTGATTCCAAAGCCTGGGCTCTTTCCACTGAGCCACTCTGCTTCTCTAATGACTTGCCCAAGTTCATATAGCAGATATGTGGCAGAGCCAGGATTAGAACCCATGATATTCTGTCTCCCAGACCCATGCTTTATCCACTAGGCCAAAATTAGGTAGATGACAGCAAAGTAGGAGCAGCCTAGATGGTTTATTTTGAGGCACTTTGCAGCAGAAACATTGTTTTATTGCCTAAAATATTAGTGAAGCAGCTGAAGTGCCCTTTACATCAAATGTAGAGCAACTCTTAAATAACCAACAAGAAAAATGTATATGATTAAATTATCTTTCATTTGTGGTGCCTAGGCTGTTGGAGTGTGAAGTGAAAGTTAGAGTTATTTTGATGTATGGTTTCTTAGACTTTGCTAACAGTCAAAGAAAAATCAATCAATAGTATTTACAATGCAGAACACTGTGCTAAGCACTTCATTCAATCGTACCTATTGAGCACCTACTGTATGCAGAGCATTGTACTAAGCAGTTGGGAGAGTACAATGCCAGACAGTGGGTAGGCCCAATCTCTGCCCGGAGGAAGCTTCCAATCTACTTTGGGAGACAGACAATAAAATAAATTACAATAAGCAGCAGTGTGCAATGATGTGTATGTGTAATTTACCATGCGCTTAGTAAAATGCTCTGTGCACAGTAAGCGCTCAATAAATGTGATTGAAAGAAAGAATAAATAAGTTCTGAGTTGGTGGGGAGAGTGCTAGTAAACTCAAAGAGTACAGACTCAAGTGCATAGGTGACGTGGAAGGTGAAGACTTTTAATGGCTGCCCATCCATTTCCACATGAAATGTAAACTCCATAGCAATAAGATTTGAGACACTAATTTGGCTCTCCCCTCCCACCTAATCTTGTTCCTCTCCTGCTGCATCCTAGCATGCACATTTCAGTCTTCTACCTGTCTACATGTTTTGATTTGTTGTCTGTCTTCCCCTTCTAGACTGTGAGCCCGTTGTTGGGTAGAGACCATCTCTATGTGTTCCCAACTTGTACTTCCCAAGCACTTAGAACAGTGTTCTGCACACAGTAAGCACTCAATAATTATGATTGAATGAATTAATGAATGAACCTCCCCTCTCAGGGTCACACCTGAAGAGTTTCCAGTACTCTACCAGTTTCGACCATGGGAGGGAGATTTAAGCAGAGGCCTGCCCATTCTAGCCCTAGCTTGGGCACTGGCTAGCGAGTGGAAGGCAAACTGCTTCAAGTCAAGACTCCCCTATGCTGGGCAGCAGCGGTAAGGAGGTAGTTGAGGGCAGAGACTCAAGTTGACTGGGTGGAAGGAGGCAGTGGTAAACCACTTCCATATTTTTACCAAGAAAATTCTACGGATACACTACCAGAACAATTGCAGATGGAGGTGGGGTGTTTTGGGAGATATGCCTATGGTGTTGCTATGGGTCGGAGATGACTCAACAGCTTATGACAACAAGACAACCTCCAACCTATGTACTGTACCTCAATCTTTTCATGGCCCCCTTGCTCACGTCCTCCTTCTGGCCTGAAATTCTCTCTCCCCTCATATCTGACAGAACCTCATTCTTCATATGTTCAAAGCCGAAAAAAATCGCATTTCCTCCAGGAAGCCTTCCTTGACTAACCTCTCATTTTCCCACCCTATTTGCCCTCCTTTCCAGGGAGCCCATGCACTTGGGTCTGTATCCTTTTAGCACTTTTATATTCACCCCACCCGTAGGCCCTTCAACCCTTATATACATATCCTTATACTCTGCCACTTTCTCTATCTGTAATTTACTTTCATTCATTCATTCACTCAATCGTATTTACTGAGCACTCACTGTGTGCAGAGCACTGTACTAAGTGCTTGGGAAGTACAAGCTAGCGACATACAGAGATGGTCCCTACCCATCAATGGGCTCACAGTCTAGAAGGCAGGTCAGGATTGAGGTTGCAGGATTATGTGGAGCTGGGGAGGGTTACTGCCATCTTCTTAGCTGTCTGGTTTGTAAGCCATCAGTATAGTATTTTGCCCACAGTAAGCGCTCAGTAAATAACATGAGTGATTGATTATGCACTATGTGGTTTGCTTACCACCAAATGGACCATTCAATCAGCGATACCAAGTCAGGCCATTCTGGTCGAGCTCTTCTAGACTGACTGCTAAGTAACCATAAATGCCCCAATCAGATTACTTGATAAATCATTCTAGTGGCAAAATTATGTTACCTCTAATAACAGACTTCATCGTTTTCCTACAGAGTTCTACCATGATTAAGTAGCTAGCTGATGGTACTATATGGGTCTCTTTTAAACATTCTATTAGTACACTGGACACTGAGCGGACTCAAACTGACTACTTAATAATAATAATGATGATGGCATTTGTTAGGTGATTCCTATATGCAAAGCACTGTTCTAAGCACTGGGGAGGATACAAGGTGATCAGGTTGTCCCAGGTGGGGCTCACAGTCCTAATCCCCATTATACAGATAAGGGAACTGAGGCCCAGAGAAATGAAGTGAGTTTGTTGTCTGTTTCCCTGCTCTACATTGTAAGCCCACTGAAGCAGGTTCATGTCTGGCGTAGTGTATAGAGCACGAGTTCATCAATCAATCAATTGTATTTATTGAGCACTTACTGTGTGCAGAGCACTGTACTAAGCGCTTGGGAAGTACAAGTTGGCAACATATAGAGACAGTCCCTACCCAACAGTGGGCTTACAGTCTAGAAGGGGGAGACAGTGAACAAAACCAAACATATTAACAAAATAAAATAAATACAATAGATAAGTACAAGTAAAATAAATAAATAAATAGAGTAATAAATATGTACAAACATATATACATATATACAGGTGCTGTGGGGAAGGGAAGGAGGTAAGACGGGGGGATGCAGAGGGGGACAAGGGGGAGAGGAAGGAGGGGGCTCAGTCTGGGAAGGCCTCCTGGAGGATGTGAGCTCTCAGTAGGGCCTTGAAGGGAGGAAGAGAGCTAGCTTGGCGGATGGGCAGAGGGAGGGCATTCCAGGCCAGGGGGATGACGTGGGCCAGGGTCGGTGGCGGGACAGGTGAGAACGAGGCACGGTGAGGAGATTAGCAGCAGAGGAGAGGAGGGTATGGGCTGGGCTGTATAAGGAGAGAAGGGAGGTGAGGTAGGAGGAGGCGAGGTGATGGAGAGCCTTGAAGCCGAGGGTGAGGAGTTTCTGCCTGATGCAGATTGATTGGTAGCCACTGGAGATCTTTGAGGAGGGGAGTAACATTCCCAGAGCGTTTCTGGACAAAGACAATCCGGGCAGCACCATGAAGTATGGATTGAAGTGGGGAGAGACACGAGGATAGGAGATCAGAGAGAAGGCTGATGCAGTAGTCCAGACAGGATAGGATGAGAGTTCATGGGTTCTTATCCCAGCTCTGCCAGTTGTCTGCTGTATGGCCTTGGGCAAGTCACTTTACTTCTCTGTACCTCAGTTACCTCATCAATAAAATTGGGATTAAGACTGTGAGCCCCAAGCTAGACAGGGACTGTGTCCAACCCGATTTCCTTGTTTCTACCCCAGTGCTTAGTATGGTGTCTGGCACAAAATAAATGCTTAACAAGTGCCACAATTATTATTATTACTATCATATACTCTTCTAAGTGCTTAATATGGTGCTCAGTTCAGAGTAAGTGCTCAATAAATACCATTGATTGGGTAATTGATTGATGAGAGGTTTGGAAAAGATTTGTGGTATCCTGTGAAGTTCAAAATTCTGAGAAGCAGCATGGAGTAGTTGCTAGAACACAGGCCTGTGAGTCAGAAGGTCATGGGTTCTAATCCTTGCACCACCACTGGTCCGCTATGTGACCTCGGGTAAGTCATTTCACTTCTCTGACCCTGAGTTACCTCATCTGTAAAAAGGGAATTGAGACTATGAGCCCCACTTGGGCCAGGGATTGTGTCCAACCTGATTTGTTTGTAGCCACCCCAGCACTTAGAACAGTGCCTGGTACATAGTAAGCACTTAAGAAATGGGAACTGGGAGAGGAAGAAGTGAGATTTGCAGTTACCCTTTTGTGGAGTTTGAGCACAGATAAAAGGTTGCGGATTCCAGCTTAGCTGCAATCAACCAAAATGACATTTCCATGAGGGACAGATGTCAAATGAGCGCAGAACAGTTGGGATTGTGGAGCTTGTAGTCACCCCCTTTGGCGCGTTTCACAATAAGTGCCATCTCAGGTTAGAAAGACAGTTACAGCTCTGTGATATTCAGGTTTGAATGAATTACATGTAACCAGATCATGTGTACTCATAGTCCTCAGTGTCAATGTGCAATGCTCCTTATCCAGCGCTGAGTCACTCAGGATCTGTGTAAACGTGATTGGTATTCTCAGTAATCATACTAATGGCATTAAGTCAGTGCTTACTATGTGCTGAGTTTTGGGGTAGATACAAACATCAATCAAGCACTATTTCTGCCCCTATGAGGCTCACAATCCACCTTATTCCCCCGTGACAGATAAGAAAACTGAGACCCAGAGAGGTTAAGTCACTTGCCCAATGTCACACTGTAGGCCAGTGGTGGAGCTGGGAGTTGAACATCCAGGCCTGTACCTTTTCCATTAGGTTTACTGGCTCTTAATGATTCGAGCCCTCTCAGGGTGGCACCTGGAGAGTTTTCAGTACTCTACCAGTCTCAACTATGGGAGGGTCAATGGAAGCATTCCATTCCTAGCTTGGGCAGTAGCTAGCGAGTGGAAGGCAATCTGCTATAAGTCAGAACTCACCCATGCTGGGCAGCAGAGGCATGGGAGAGAGTCGCATGTGGAGACTCAAGTTTACTGCACACAGGAGGCAGTGGTAAACCACTTCCATATTTTTCCCAAGAAAACTCCGTGGATCCACTACCAGAACGATTGCAGATGGAGAGCAGGGCATTCTGGGGGAGATGTGTCCGTGGTTCACTATGGATCAGAAACGTCTCAACGGCGTAAGACAAGACAAGAATGATTCAGGGGTGATTTAATCTGTCACAGGCTGGGGTCTGGTAATATTCTAACAACCACTATTTTGATATTCTGTGAACACAACCAATCAAATTGTTAGAATATAAGACGATTTCGTTCAAATGATGTTTTATCAAGACTGCACGGCTCTGACAGTCAGACCCCAGTTTTCATCAGCGGCATGCACAACTGCTGTGCTCGAAAAGCGAAAAGACGGCCCCTCTCCATTCACTTAATTCTTCTTTCTTAAATTGCTTTTTCGGTTCAAGCAGTAAATCAACACACAGAACAAATCAACACACTTTTATAAAACCCATCAGCAAAGAGGAGAAAGCCTCATGCCAATTTTCCTCTGAAAACTTGGGTCTCTCTGAACCATCAGGGTGAAGTGAATGAAAAAATTTTGGGAGCCCTGCAACTCTGAGAAACCCTATTCTTCTTTATATAGTGAATGATGGCAACTAAATACATTTCTATCAGAAAGTTACCCTGAATTAAGAAGACCTTTCTGTCAGGATACTCTAGACTGTAAGATCATTGTGGGCAGGAAATATGTCTACCAACTCAGTTACGTTGTACTCTCCCAAGTGCTTAATACAGGACTCTGCATGCACAAAGTGCTCAATAGATACTATTGATGAATTTACCTAATGCAATTAGGTACATAACTTTACCTCCTCTTTATTTTATTTTAGGGTCTTTCTCCCCAGCTTGACTGTAAACTCTTTGAGCACAGGAATTATGTCTCCTAATCCTGGCTCCGCCATTCATCTTCAGTGTGACTTTGGGTAAGTCACTTAACTTTTCTGTGCTTCAGTTACTTCATCTGTAAAATGGGGATTAAGACTGTGAGTCCCATGTAGTACAGGGACTGTGTCCAACCTGATTTGCTTGTATCTACCCCAGCTGTTAGAACAGTGCTTGACACATAGTAAGTGCTTAACAATTATTGTTATTATTATTACTTATTACTAGATCTATTGTATTTGCCCAAGCTTTTAGGACCATGCTTTGCACACAGTAGATTTCCAATAAATACCCTTGATTGAGGGATAACTATACTTGACCAACCACATCTAAATTATAAATAGGACTTATTAGTAGCAGTAGTAGTAGAGTAGTATTATTATTTGTTAAGGACTGGGGCAAACACAGGATAATCATATTAGCGTGGCTTAGTGGAAAGAGCACGGGCTTGGGAGTCAGAGGTCATGGGTTCTAATCCTGGCTCCACCACTTAGCCATGTGACTTTGGGCAAGTCACTTCACTTCCTTGTGCCTCAGTATCCTCATCTGTAAAATTGGGACTAAGACTGTGAGCCCCATATGGGAAACCTGATTACCTTGTATCTCCCCCAGCACTTAGAACAGTGCTTGGCACATAGTAGGTGCTTAATGAATACCATTATTGTTATTATTAAATACCATCATTATTATATTGGACATAGCTTCTTACTCACTTGGGGTTCACGATCTAAGAGGGAGGGAAAACAGAAATCTAACCCCCATTTTACAGAGGAGAAAATGGAGAGATGGAGAAGGTATAGAGAAGTAGCATGGCTCAGTGGAAAGAGCACGGGCTTTGGAGTCAGAGTTCATGGGTTCAAATCCCGGCTCTGCCAATTGTCAGCTGTGTGACTTTGGGCAAGTCACTTAACTTCTCTGGGCCTCAGTTACCTCATCTGTGAAACGGGGATTAAGACTGTGAGCCCCCCATGGGACAACCTGATCACCTTGTAACCTCCCAGCGCTTAAAACAGTGCTTTGCACATAGTAAGTGCTTAATAAATGCCATCATTATTCATTATTATTATTAAGGTAAGTCACCTGCCCAAAGTCACACAGCAGGCAATCAATAAATCAACTAATGGCATTTATTGAGTACTTACTGTGTGCAAAACACTATACTAAACACTTATAAGCGACAGAGGTGGGATTAGAACAGATATCCTCTGATTCCCAGTCCTGTGCTCTTTCCACTCAACCACATTGATTCTCTATACGAGATTTCAGATTCTACCTCTTGGCATCTAGACTGCTGTTAGGCACAAAAGCAGAAACTTAATACCATGGGCCACAGGCTGGCTGTTCACAATGTTTCCTATGATTGACTGCCTTTCATTTTGGTGAACTTTCAGGGGCTTGATGTAAATGACAGCAGTTTCTTACTTTACTTTGTGGGTGGAATACTCTGTCAAAATACAACCAGCATTTGAATTCGCTTACCAAAGCTGACAATGCATCTGCTCTAAGTTATGTAACTTCCCAAATGGCATAGAATGCTTTAGGAATTTCACTTTCCAATGAATTTTACTGCAGTCTGACTTTTTGGGTGCCTTCAAGATCCTTTCCCTTGCAGGGGGTTAAAGGGCAACTGATGAAGATGAGCAAAATTGTTTTGTGTCTTAAATAGCTGTGCTTCTGAGGCTATATAAAAGAGACATAACTGTGCTTACACTCCCTGCCAGCCTTTTATATTAACATGCCAACAGCCTTTTGGGGCTGGCTAACATGACTAGTGATTAGGGGACTGGTATTAAAGCTTGTTCTAAATCAGTGCCTCTCCTGAAGATATTATAAAATTGCTTTCAGAAGGTTGTAGTCAGAGCAGGCAAAACATAAGAAACTAGGAATCTAAAAGAGTGGCACTGTTTTGGACCCAATGGAGCAATTTATGAGTTTAATTTGTGCTACAATAACAATAATAATGCTATTTGTACTACTGACATTAACTACAATTGTGATTTTGTGAAGCATTTTCCGTGTGCCAAGCATTGTGCTAAATGCAGGGATAGATAGGGCAAAATCAGATCAGATGCAGTCATGGCTTAGACTGGGAGTCTAAATCAAATGGGAGGTGAAAAGGGTATTCAACCCGTATTTTACAAATGAGGAATTTGAGGCTCAGAGAAGTGACTTGTCTGAAGGTCACATACCAACGAAAGTGGCAGAGACAGGATTAGAACCCAGGACTCCTGATTCCCAGTCCTGTGGTCTTCTGTGAGCCCCACGTGGGTCAGGGACTATGTCCAATCCTATTTTCTTGTATCCACCCCAGTGCTTAATACAGTGCCTGGCACACAGTAAATGCTTAACAAATACCACAGTTATTATTATTATTCACTAGGTCATGCTACACAAATTCAGCATGCCTTTCTGATACTTCCAAAGCTAATATCTTGCTATCTTGCATCAATCAATCAATCATACTTATTGAGTGCTTACTGTGTGCAGAGCACTGCACTAAGCTCTTCAGTGGAAAAAGCATGGGCTTGGGAGTCAGAGGCCATGGGTTCTAATGCTGGCTGGTCAGTTTTGTAACTTTGGGCAAGGCACTTAACTTCCCTGTGTCTCAGTTATCTCATCTGTAAAATGGGGGTTAAGATTCCACGTGGGGCAACCTGATTACCTTGTATCCCCCCAGTGCTTAGAACAATGCTTAGCACATAGTAAGTGCTTAACAAATATCATTATTATTATAAGCGCTGGGGAGAGTACAGCGTAACAGAGTACTGAAACATTTTCCCTGCTCACAAGGGGATTACAGTCTAGAGTCGTACACGGTGGCAAAGATGGAATTCAGAAGTCCAGCTCGCTATGCTGGGTTAAACTACTTAGCATCTGTGCAGGATGTAGACACAGGGCAGGGAAAAGAGAAGCAGCATGGCATAGTGGATAGACCATGGGCCTGGAGTCAGAAGGTCATGGGTTCTAATCCCGGCTCTACCACTTGCCTGCTGTGTGGCCTTGGACAAGTCACTTCTCTCGGCTTCAGTTCCCTCATTTGTAAAATGGGGAGTAAGAGTGTGAATGCCACATAGGACAGGGACGGTATCCAACCTGATTTACTTGTATCCACCCAGTGCTTAGTACAGTGCCTGGCACATAGTACGTGCTTAACAAATACCATAATTATTAGTATGATTATTAAGGGGGCAGGGGGCAGGAGGTAAGGGCTGGGTTTGGTCCAGGGGCTGGGGGAGCCCTGAGCCCCTCGTTTGAAGAGTTGCTAGGCTGGGGGAGGGTCTGGGGACAGTGAGGGTGGGGGAGGAGAAAAGGTCATGGAGTTAACAGGGAACTCAAACACGGAATTAAAGTAGAAAGTACCGTGGTCTGTGATTGATCTCTCAACATAATTGAATTTTACAGTAAGCCGGGAAATCCCCGGTGTTGATTATGTATGAACACACACACACACACACACACACACACACACACGCACACACACACACACACACATTATTTATTTTCAGGTGTATGGTGTTACTTCATGACCGATGCACCACCATTTCATTGCCTGCTCATGCCACGGACACAAGCAGTGTTGTCCAAGCAGCATGGCATAGTGGAGAGAGCACAGGCTGGGAGTCAGAGGGTCTTGAGTTCTAATCCCGGTTCCCCTCCTTGGCTGCTCTGTGACCTTGGGCAAATCACTTCACTTCTTTGTGTCTCAATTACCTCATCTGTAAACTGGGGATTAAATGCGTGAGCCCCATGTGGGACAGGGACTGTGTCCAACCCAATTTGCTTGTATACACCCCAGTGCCTAATACCTGGAGTACAGTACCTGCGTGCCAGGCACACAGTAAGCACTTAATAAATACCATTATTATTATTATTATTATTATTATTATTATTATTATTATTATTATTTAAGGATACCCACAAGAATCGATTTATCAAAAAAACCCTTTAAGCTGTCATTTATAGAAACCTAAACCTCCACTCAATGGAAAGGGTAAGAACAGGCTGTTTTTCCACTTATTCCTCTGAGAGATTGATTGACTGACTCATTTACTGATGGGAATCACCAAGCCAGATCCTCATGATTTTCCCAGGGAGGTTTTCAGTGATCAGCTCACCCAGGCTTGTCATTGATTTGGATGTTCTTTTGGCAAACAGGGAGCTTTGTTAAAGAGCAGTGCGGCCTGGAGGGAAGAACAGGGGACCTGGAGTTAGAGGACCTGGGTTCTAATCCCAGCTCTGCTACTGGTCGGCTATGTGACCTTGGATAAATCACTCAAACTCTCTGTGCCTCAGTTCCCTTATCTGTTAAATGGAAATTCAATAACTATTCTCCCTCCTACTTAATCTGTGAGTGCCATGTGGGAAAGAGACTGTTTGACCCAGCTCTTAGTACAGTGCTTGACACATAATAATATTAATAATATCTGTGGTATTTGTTAAGTGCTTAACAGTCCAGGCACTGTAGTAAGCACTGGGATGGATATAAGCAAATCGGGTTGGACATAGTCCCTGTCCCAGGTCGGGCTTCCATTCTCAACCTCTGTTTTACAGATGAGGTCACCGAGGCCCAGTGAAGTGAAATGACTTGTCCAAGATCACACAGTGAATATGTGATGGAACCGGGATTAGAACCCATGACCTTCTGACTCCCAGGCCCATGCTCTATCCACAACTCCATGCTGCTTCTCACAAAGTAAGTGCTTAATACCACTATTGTTATCATTATTATTATTATTATTACTATTTGGGACCATTGTGCAAATTTCTACCAGTACTCCCACATAAAAGGGCTGATGTCTTGACAGATGGACTTGCTCCTGGACTATTCTCTCTGAACACAGAAGCCCAGTCCCATGCCTGTTCATGGAAAGAAATCATCGAAATCCTGGCAGAGAGATGACCGTCTCCAGGCAAAACATATAATAATAATAATAATGGTATTTGTTAAGCACTTACTATGTGCAAAGCATTGTTCTAAGCACTGGGGGGATACAAGTTGATCAGGTTGTCCCACGTGGGCCTCACAGTCAATCCCCATTTTACAGATGAGGTAACTGAGGCCCAGAGAAGTTAAGTGAGTTGCCCAAAGTCACACAGCTGACAATTGGCAGAGCTGGGATTTGAACCCATGACCTCTGACTCCAAAGTCTGGGCTCTTTCCACTGAGCCATGCTGCTTCTCCGAATATATTCAGTTCAGTTAAGTTCAATCATTTTTAGTGAGAGCTTTCTGCATGCAAAGCACTGTACTAAACAGATGGGCGACTACCATATAACAGTAAATGGACACAGTCCCTGCCCACAACGAACTCATAGTCTAGAGGGGGAGACAGATGTTAAAATTAATTAATTAATTACAGATATGTACATAAGTGGGGCTGGGTTGGGGGATAAACAAAGGGAGCAAGTCAGAGTGATGCAGAAGGGAGTGGGAGAAGAGAAAAGGAGCATTTAGTCAGGGAAGGCCTCTTGGAGGAGATATGATTTCAATAAGCCTCTGAAGTGGGGGAGTAATTGTCTGTCAGGTATGAGGAGGGAGGGTATTCCAGACCAGAGGCAGGATGTTGGCAAGAGATTGGTGGCAAGATAGACGAGATGAGGTATAGTGAGGTATAGTGAGAAGGTTAGCATTAGAGGAGCGAAGTAAGCGGGCTCCATTGTAATAGGAGAGTAGCAAGGTGAAGAAGAAGGGGGCAAGGTGATTGAGCACTTTATAGTCAATAGTGAGGAGTTTTTGTTTGATTTGGAGGTGGATATGCAGCCACTGGATATTCTTGAGGAGTGGGGAAACATGGTCTGAACATTTTTTTTAGGAATATGATCCAGGCAACAGAGTGAAGTATGGACTGGAGTGGGGAGAGACAAGAGGCTGGGAGGTCAACAAGGAGGTTGACACAGTAATCCAGGCGAAATAGGATACATGCCCGATAGTATTCCCTTCTAATCAATCAGCCAATCAATCAAGTGTATTTATTAAGCACCTACTGTTTAAAAATAATAATAACAATAATAATTGTGGTATTTGTTAAGCATTTACTATATGCCAGACACTGTAGTAAGTGCTGGGGTGGATACAAGGAAATCAGGTTGGACACAGTCCCTGTCCCACGTGGGGCTCACATTCTTAATCCCCATTTTACAGATGACATAACTGAGGCCACACAGCAGACGTGTTAATAAATGCCATTATTATTATTATTATTATTATTATTATTATTATTATTATTTATTATTATTATTATTATTATTATTATTATGTGGTAGAGCTGGGATTAGAACCCATGGCCCTCTGACTCCCAGGCCTGTGCTCTAGCCACTATGCCATGCGGCTTCCTGGAGAATTTAGCAGAGAGTAAATTTAGAACTCTTGGAAGAGTTCATAGAGTTGGTAGATACAAACCCAGCCCTCAAAGAATTTAACAATCTGGTGGTGTGAAAAGATATCAAAAGTGCCCTAGTGGAAAGAACACAGGAAGGAGAGTCTAGAGGCCTGTGTTCTATCCCCTGCTCTGCCACTGGACTGCTGTGTGACCTTGAGAAAGTGCCTTAACTCTTCTGTGCCTCAATTTAGGGATAAGATACTTGTTTCCCCTCCCACCTTGACAGTGAGCCTCTGTGGAAAAGGGACGATATCTGACCTGATTATCCTGTATCTAACCCCATGCTTGACTCTCTAGGATTGCAACTGTAGAGTTCCCAGTCCTCTACCAGTCTCGGCTACGGGAAGGAGAATCAGGCAGAGGCCTACCATTCCATTCCTAGCTTGGACAATGGCTAGCAAGTGGCAAGCTATCTGCTACAAGTCAAAACTCACCTGTGCTGGGCAGCTGCGGCATGGGAGAGAGTTGAGAGTGGAGACTCGAGTTTAATGTGTGGAAGGAGTCAATGGTAAACCCCTTCTACATTTTTACCAAGAAAGCTCTAGGAATACACTACCAGAATGATTGCAGATGGACATGGGGTGTTCTGGGAGAGGTGAGTCTGAGTCACTAAGTGTCAGAGACAACTCGACAGCATAAAACAAGACAACTCCATGCTTAGAACTTTGGTTGGCACATAGCTAGAGCTTAACTACCTACTATTATTGTATTTATTGTTATTAACGCATCGTTCAGACTGATCTTCAGGCAACTGCTGTCTATTCCACTTATCCACTGGGGAACAGAGAGGAAGGTAGACATCACTGACCTCAGACCCACAGGGATTTGGAACCATTTTAATTTTGCCAGAATGTCTGGTATAGTTCCCTATTAATCAATCAGTTGTATTTATTGAGTGCTTACTGTGTGCAGAGCACTGTAGTAAGCACTTGGGAGACTACATTGTAGCAATATAATAGACACACATTCCCTGCCCATAATGAGTTTACAGTCTAGAGGGGGAGAAAGATATTAATATAAATAAATGAATTACGGATTTGTACATAAGTGCTGTGGGGCAGGGAGTGGGGGTGAAAATGGGAGCAAGTCAGCGTGATGCAGAAGGGAGTGGGAGAAGAGGAAAGGAGGAAGGCCTCTTGGAGGAGATTTGCCTTCAATAAGGCTATGAAGGTGGGAGAGTAATTGTCTGGCAGGTATGAAGAGGGAGGGGGTTCCAGGCCAGAGGCAGGATGTGGACAAGAGGCCGGTGATGAGATAGACATTTCATCCCCTCTGAGGGCCAGAGAAGTTAAGTGACTTGCCCCAAGTCATACAGCAGGCAAGTGGAACAGGGGAATTAGAACTCAGATCCGTAACTCCCAGGTCCATGGCTGACTAGACCTCAGATCTGTACACACCTCGGTTTACACCCCTTAAAAAACCCATAGCTTGTGAAAATGCTGCATAAAAATGAACGTTAACTTTGAGAAAGCACAAGCAATACCAAATTTTATCTGTAACAGCTACTACAAAAAATTGAGGAAAAATCACTGCTGTAGCGGAAAAAATGATCCAATTTTAATCAAATGATTGTATCTAGTACCTCTCTCCCCTAGATATTCATTTCAACTGGCATTTGAACATTTTGAAATTAAAGGTCCAATAAAAATTCCTCCTCGCGTAATAAACATTTCTCGAGCTTGGGGAAAGGAAATGTTCTGGGGTAAGGGATAAGGTAGACTTATGCCTATCAGAGAATTTCAGAAGTAGTCGACAGTATAGGCTGGGTTGGACCAAGAAAATCTCTTAAACAAAAGTCCACTGTTACCAGAAAATGGTAAGAAGAACAACCTTGCTAGTTTCTGACTTTTAGTTCTAAGAGACCTGAAAACAGACTGCTACTATCAATCACCCCTCTCAGGGTCGCACCTAGAGTGTTTCCAGTACTCTACCAGTCTCAGCTATGGGAGGGAGTGTCAAGCAGAGGCCTACCCATTCCATTCCTAGCTTGGCCAGTGACTAGTGAGTGGAAGGCAATCTGCTACAAGTCAAAACTCATCCATGCTGAGCAGCAGCATCATGGGAAAGAGTCAAAGGCACAGACTCAAGTTTACCTCGCAGAAGGCGGCAATGGTAAACAACTTCCGTATTTTTACCGAGAAAACTCTTATGGATCCACTACCAGAACGATTGCAGATGGAGAGCGGGGGTTCTGGGAGAGATGTGTCTGTGGTGTTGCTATGGGTTAGAAATGACTCGATGGCGTAAGACAAGACAAGACTATCAATCAGTCATATTTATTGAGCACTTGCTGTATGCAGAACACTGTACTAAGTGCTTGGGAGAATATAATGTAACAGTTGGTAGACACATCCCTGTCCACAAGGAGCTGACAGTCTAGAGGGGGACTATTCTTTTCCACACCTCAAGCAATGCCACAGTTGGAAGGCACTTTGTTTTAAACAACTTGGAGGTCTATGGAACACATTGTATTAGATTGAAAGATCCTTGAGAACAAGGGTCATGTCTACTTACTCCATTGTGTTCTTCCAGATGCTTAGTACAGTTCTCTGGACAGAGGAAACACTCAGTAAATACCACGGATTGATGAAAAAGAGGCCCTGATGCTTGGGAAGAAGAATTGGAAAACGTTCACCGGCAAATCATTTTCCTTTCTTTACAGAAAAAAGGAAAACTTTCTGTGTGGCTCATTGGTAATCTCACAACTAATTAGATTTTCAAAATTGCCAGCAAAATGAAAGAGCAGAAGGAAAGATGAACTCAACTCTTACTTTCCGCTCTCTTTTCTCACCCCAAGATGTTGTTGAATGCGCACCTGCTGTTCCAATCAAGGAATGAGTTCTGTTCTATATAATTGAAGCATATGTATTGTTGATGCCTTCAGAATAAAGCCATCCCAGGACATTTCTAACTTGTTTTCAGGAAAAAATTTCATAAAACATATTTGATTTTGTAAGCATCAACATAGCATTTCACAAACCCTATGCTTTTTGGAAAACCAGGAAAAGAAGTTAGTTGTAACTGAAAAATTAAATGTCACACAGAATCCCACTTGAAAGATATGAATGAATGGGTAGTGTGATTTTCATATTTTTAAATGTGATTGTCAGAAAGTTTCTCTGGCTATAGAGAGCTGTGTTCACTTCTTTATAACAGATCTCCAAAGAGAAATCCCTTTCCGTTGCTATAGTAATAGTTTTCCAAAATCCCAGATTCAAAAGCTATTTCCCTTGACCCATTTGATCAAGAGGAAGGACTTAAGAATTGCCTCTGCATCTCCAACCTAGAAGGCAGATGCTATCTGTGTGTGCTGTTTTGGCTTTTGAAATAGTCCATCCTTCTCTCCGAGGCCTGGTTATGCTAACTAATGCTAAAACTAACTGTGGCATTTGCTAAGTGCTTACTATGTGCAAAGTGTTGGGAGTAGATACACTCAATCCATCAACAAATCATATTTATTGAGCACTTACTGTGTGCAGACCCTGTACTAAGTGCTTGGAAGAGTACAAGACTGTACTTACAAAACTCTAGACTGTAAGCTCCATATGGGCAAGAAGCATTTCTGCTAATTCAGTTGTACTGTACTCCCCCAAGTGCTTAGTACAGTGCTCTGCACATAGTAAGCACTCAATAAATACCATAAATGGTATAAATAAATCTTAATAAATGGATTAGGATATAACAGAGTTGGTAGACATGTTCCCTGCCCACAAGGAACTTACAGTCTATAGGGGGAAACGAACATTAGATACACTATAATCAGGTCAGACCCAGTCCCTGTCAATCTACCAATCAATCAATCATATTTATTGAGCACTGTTATATGCAGAGCACTGTATTTAGCGCTTGGCAAAGTACAATACAGCAGAATTAGCAGACACATTCCCTGCCCATAACAAGCTTACAGCCCACAGGGGGAGACAGCAATAATATGAATAAATAATTTATAATACATAATTTAAATATATAAGAGTAATAATTATATTTTCGATATTTGTTTAGCACTTATTTTGTGCCAAGTAAGCGCTGGGGTAGAAATTGGGTTGCTTGTGGGGCTCTCAGTCTCAATCCTCATTTTACAGATGAGGGAACTGAGGCACAGAAAAGCAAGGTCATGCAGCAGGCCGAGGTCATACAGCAGGGAAGTGGTGGAGCCGGGATTAGAACCCACGACCTTCTGATTCTCAGGCCCGTGCACTGTCCATTACATCAAGATAAGTACATAAGTGCTATGGAGAGGGGGATGGGGAGAATATTAAGTGTTCAAAGGTCACAGATTGAGGTGCATAGAAGATGCAGAAGGGAGAGTGAGCCGGAGAAAAGCGGACTTAATCACGGAAGCCTTCTTGGAGCAGATGTGACCTTAGTAATGCTTTGAAGGTGGAGAGAGTGGTGGTCTGGTGTATATGGAAGGGGAGGGAGTTCCAGGCTTGTTTGATTGATTGGTTCCAATCAATTAAACAATTGTACTTATTAATGATGGCATTTGTTAAGTGCTTACTAGGTGCCAAGCACTGTTCTATGCACTAGGGTAGATACAAGGTTATCAGGTTGTCCCACGTGGGGCTCACAGTCTTAATCCCCATTTTACATATGGGGTAACTGAGGCACAAAGAAGTTACGTGACTTGCCTAAAGTCACACAGCAGACAACTGGAAGAGCTGGGATTAGAACCCACAACCTCTGACTCCCAAGCCTGTGCTCTTTCCACTAAGCCATGCTGCTTCCTCACACTTGCTACAAGAACACTCTACTGCACTGTATTAAGCCCTTGGGAGAGTACAATTCAGCAGAATTAGAAGACAGGTTCCCTGCTTATAAGGAGCTTACAGTTCAGAGAGGGAGACAAACATTAACTATCCTGCCACCAATCTTTCACCCACATCCTGCCTCTGGCCTGGAACATCCTCCCTTCTCAAATCCAACAGACAGTTACTCTCCCCTGCTTCAAAGCCTTATTGAAAGCACATCTCCTCCAGGAGGTCTTCCCTGACTAAGACCTCCTTTCCTCTTCTCCCACTACCCTCTGCATCACCCAGATTTCCTCCCTTTGTTCTTCCCCCATCCCAATCCCACAGTACTTATATAAATATCTGTAATTTTTTTATATTAATGTCTGTTTCCCCGCTTTAGACTGTAAGCTCATTATGGACAGGGAATATGTTGGTTTATTGTTGTATCGTACTCTCCCAAGTACTTCGTACAGTGCTCTGCACACAGTAAGTGCTTAATAAATACAACTGAATGAATGAATGAATGAATGAATATGCCCTATAAGGACTATCTAACCCTCTTCAAACAGAAGAGAGAGTCCCAAAAATTAGATGTAGACTCTGAATGCAGGGAAGGAGAGGACTGGTTTTAGAATCCCAGCTCCGCCACTTGTCAGCTATGTGACTTTGGGCAAGTCACTTAACTTTTTTGGGCCTCAGTTACCTCATCTGTAAAATGGGAATTAAGACTGTGAGCCCCACGTGGGACAACCTGATCACCTTGTATCCTCCCCAGTGCTCAGAACAGTGCTTTGCACATAGTAAGTGCTTAACAAATGCCATTATTATTATTATTATTATTACAGTGCTTTGCACATAGTAAGTGCTTAACAAATGCCATTATTATTATTATTATTATTATTATTATTATTATTAGAAACCAGTTACGAGCTAGCAGCACCACCAGCAGCAAGAAAAATGAGGCCTTGAGCTTCGGAAACTCTAGACTGTAAGCTCATTTTGGGCAGGGAATGTGTCTGTTCATTGTTGTATTGCACTCTCCCAAGTGCTTAGTACAGTGCTCTGCACATGATAAGTGTTCAATAAAATGATTGAATGAATGAATGAATGAACACAGCCCCTACCATAATAATGATAGCATTTATTAAGCGCTTACTATGTGCAAAGCACTGTTCTAAGTGCTGGAGAGGTTACAAGGTGATCAGGTTGTCCCATGAGGGGCTCACAGTCTTAATCCCCATTTTACAGATGAGATAACTGAGGCACGGAGAAGTTAAGTGACTTGACCAAAGTAGCATAGCTGGCAATTGGTGGAGTAGGGATTTGAACCCATGACCTCTGACTCCAAAGCCCGGGCTCTTTCCACTGAGCCATGCTGTTTCTCTGTCCATGGAACTGAAATACAAACAACCTTCACTAATGATTCTCCAGAGAATTCTCCCTCCACAGCAGAAAGACTGATCAATAATATCTGTCTCCCGCCTACTGGGAAAATAAGTTTATAGTTTAAGAATAATCAATGCGACAGCGTGTAATCACTGTTGAACGCTGCCTGTTCAGAATTTGTAGCTTGTATTAAATTGCATCTCAGTATTTCAGATTATAATTTAGCACTATCTCCTTTCCAAGTGCCCTTAATGACGTTTAGAGAATTCTAGAAAATGATCTTTGAGAAGGGCTAGAAAGCTCATTTCTAAACTTCTGGATCATTCTGACTGAGGTGGTTAGGGGAGCCTCTGACAGTTAGTGTGTGTGGTTGGGCAGGGTGGCATGGTTTAGGGGGAGAGAAAGTTAGCTACATGGAGTCATAGGGTGACTGAGTATATCTAGTTGGAAACAGGACTTCCTGTGGCCTCCTCTGCACATAGTAAGCCCTTGATAAATACCATTGACTAATCTTGATTGATCTTCTGAATTTAGTCTTTCATTCCCAATGCAGGGACAACTCTATGTTCCATAAGTATTCTGTAATTTATGATGAAAAGACTATAAACTCCTTTAGGATGGGGATCACATCTTTGACCCTTTTGTGTAAACCTTAAGTACCCAGTAGAGTGCTCTGCACAAAGTAGACAATGTCTCTGCCCTCTAAGAGTTTACAGTCAAGTTACATTGATGCTGATGCCGGTGATGATGACGAAGAAGATCATGAATCAGTGGGTTGATGATGATGAAGAAACAGTGTGAAACAGGAAAGCAGTATGACCTAGAGGAAAGGGCCTAGGTAAAAGAAGACCTGGGTTTTAATCCCGGTTCAGCCATGTACCTTCTGTGTGACCTTGGACAAATCAATTAACCGCTCTGTGCCTCGGTTCCCTCATCTGTAAAATGGGAATTCATTATTGGTTCTCCCTACCACTTAGATTGTAAGCCCCATGTGGGGCAGGGACTGTGTCCAACCTGATTATCTACCCCAGTGTTTATGTCAGTGCTTGGCACATAGTCGGTGCTTACTTAGATACCATATTATGATGAAACTACTTTGAACACAGCTTTGATTCACTCTGCTAGGTAATCAGGCTGTCCCACGTGGTGCTCACAGTCTTAGTCACAGCTTTGATTCATTTTCAGAGCCAGTGATCTATCCTAGAGGTCACCACCAAAGTCTGTTTTAATTAAACTCAAGGTGCCCCTTTCCAGTGGCTCAAACACTCCTTCCGTGTTGAGAATGATTGTTTGGAAATACTGAATAGCATTCATTTTATTTACAAGAAGATAATCCATTTTGACATACCCATTCCCATTTGGCCATCAGCTGTAAAAATACTCATTTTATTGTGTGACTGTGACTTCACTTAAATACAGTGTGCAGCAAATAGTGGTTATTATTTAGCTTATATCAATTTCAAACTCATTTTCGGCGTTGAAGTAAAACCTCAGATGATGGATTCCTACATCAGCCTCCTGGTTTTGTTAAATCTTTAAGAAAGCCCATGTGCTGGCAGGGAGGACAAAGAAGGGGGTGGGGGGAAGGCACAAAAACTCTGACTTCTGAAGAAGAAAAGTCAGTCTTGAAATCTTATGCATTCCCTCACTTCTTTTTTAAATTCCTTTCATCTTTGCAGAAAACACAGTCAACTCACATTGTCTTACTTTAGTGAAATGCATTTTATGGACCATGGTAACAGAAAAAATGTTGCTATGCCCACAGAGAAATGTAATGATGTGTGTTCATGCGGGCAAATAGAATGATGCAGTGTAGAATGGAAAGGGGCCCTCAAATTCTTCTCTGTCAAATGTCTGAAGACAGCCCTGTGTCAGGGCCAGGAAGGTGGGGCATTAATAAGGAAATGCTTCCAAGAAGAAGTGGTCTTTTAGAAGAGCTTTGCAGAAGGAGAGGGTGTGATGATTGATACTGGTGAGGAAGACCTTCCTGAGTATCTTCGTGATTTTCTCAGTTGTTCTAGTCTAAAGAGAACAGCATTTAATGGTAAACTTCACTAAATGCTTTAGTTGTAAGCAATCAACTACCCAGAGAACTGGACTATTCAAGTATCCTTGCTTATAGGGTGTTGAGACTTTGATGTGGAGGCCAAGAAAAGCAGTTATGCTACTTATCCTCTCATAATGGAGTACACCGTCTTCCGATTTCCATTAGAACTTTGGTTCTAATCCAGGTTCGGCTGTTTATCTGCTGTATGACCTTGGGCAAGTCAATTAACTTCTCTGTGCCTCTTTACCTGTAAAATGGGGATTCAGTACTTATTCTCCCTCCCCCTTATGCTGAGAGTCCCATGTGGGACATGAACCAGGTCTGACCTAGTATTTTGTATCTACCCCTGTGTTTAGTACATTGTGAGTGCTTGACAAATATCGCAGTTGTTATCATAATCTTTAATAGTTTTGGTAAAAGTAGAGTGTGACCTTGGTTAAAGAAGAAATCCCCCATTTCTAACATTGTTCTGGTGAGACCATTGGTTGCTAACATACATTTTGACTTCAGGAACTCGTCTATCTCACCGCTGACCCCTTGCCCATATCCTCCCTCTGACCAGGAACTCCCTTCCTCTTGACTGACCTCCAATCTTCCCAGCTTCAAAGAGCTAGTAAAATCACTTCTCCTTCAAGAGACCTTCCCCAACTAAGTCCTCATTTCCCCTACTCCTGCTCCCTTCTGAATTGCCTTCACTTTTGGATCTACCCACTCTAAGCAGTGTGGCTCAATGGAAAGAGCCTGAGCTTGGGAGTCAGAGGTCATGGGTTCAAAACCTAGCTCTGCCAATTGTCAGCTGTGTGACTTTGGGCAAGTCGCTTAACTTCTCTGCGCCTCAGTTCCCTCATCTGTAAAATGGGGATTAGACTGTGAGCCCCATGTGGGACAACCTGATCACCCTGTATCCTCCCCAGCACTTAGAACAGTGCTTTGCATATAGTGTTTAAAAAATGCCATTATTATTATTATTATTATTATTTAAGCACTTGGTAGTTGCATCCATATCAACATTCTGTTTCAATCTCTAGCATTTGATCATATTTATTGAGCACTGTGTGCAGAGCACTGTACTAAGCTCTTGGGGGAGTACGAGATAATAAACGGACATAATCCCTGCCTACAGCGAGCTTATCGCTCCCTCTAGACTGTGGGCAGAGAGGAAAAGTGGCCTAATGGATTGAGCTTGGGTCTGGGAGTCAGAAGGATCTGGGTTCCAATTCTGGTTCCCCCCATTTGTCTGTTTTGTGACCTTGGGCAAGTCACTTTGATTCTCTGTGCCTCAGTTACCTCATCTGTAAAATGGGGATTAAAACTGTGAGCCCTATGTGGGATAGGGACTGGGTCCAATTTGATTATTTTGTATCTTGTATCTAAAGCTTAGTACAGTTCACTGCACAATAAAACAATTGATTGATTGCTTGAGATTCAGTTTTCAGGAACCAATTATGTTGTAAATCCAGAAACTGCTGTTGGTTAAAACTAGAGGCTGTAGGCCTGGCCTCTTTCCACACAGCTGCTATGTTTTCTCTGCCCACTGCCTGGAGGATTCAAATTCTAAACAATGGGGCTGAGCACCTCTGACTTTCTCCTCCCCTTCCTCACCTGTCTTCCTCTTGACTCTAAGCCTTTCTAGACCTGGGGGAACACCAGGCTTTTAATTCCTTCCCTGGTGGGCTGCAGGGGTAGCTACCTCAGCCCCTCACAGCGCCCCCCTACAACTCCAACTACCCCAGGCTGGAGGCCCAATTCATCTTCCAACCCCTGGCCTGGAGACATAATAATAATAATTATTATTATTATGGTATTTGTTAAGCACTTACTATGTGCCAAGCACTGTACTAAGTGCAGGTACAAGTTAGATTGGACGCCATCCCTTTCCCGTGTGGGGCTCACACTCTTAGTCCCCATTTTACAGATGAGGTAACTGAGGCCCGGAGAAGTGAAGCGATTTGCCCAAGGTCACACAGAAGACATGTGGTGAAGCCAGGATTAGAACCCAGGTCCTTCTGATTCTCAGGCTCATGATCTAGCCATTAAGCCATGCTGCTCCTCTAGTTTTGCATAGATATTGCAGCCACGAGCCCCTTCCTCTCGAGAACGTGCAGTTAGCCACCTTCTGCACCAAGCTTCCATCTTTTATAAGGCAAACAGATTGGAAAATTAAGCTGAGGAGTCCTCAGTTTGACATTTCCTAGTGCTAAAAGAATAAAACGTAATCTCGGTAGGTCCTGGAGGGGCTCAGATAAAGATTATGAAATGGGTTGTGAAAGGGAAAATCAGAGGTCAATCGTATTTATCGAGTGCTTACTGTGCACAGAGCACTGTACTAAGCTCTTGGGAGAGAACAGTCTGACAAAAGAACAAACACATTCCCTGCCTAAAACAAGCTTAGTCTAGAGGAGGAGTCAGAAATTAATATAAATAAAATTACAGATATGTACATGAGCGCTGTGGGGTTGGGAGGAAGTAAATAAAAGGAGCAAGTCAGATGGCATAGAAGGGAGTGGGAAAAGAGGAAAGAAGGGCTTAGTCAAGGAAGGCCTCTTGGAGGAAATGTGTCTTCAATAAGGCTTTGAACAGGGGGAGAGTAATTGTCTGTCAGAAATGAGGTATTAGGGAGTGAATAATAATAATAATAATAACAGTATTTGTTAAATGCTTACTATGTGCAAAGCACTGTTCTAAGTGCAGGGGGGATACAAGGTGATCAGGTTGTCCCATGTGGGGCTCACAATCTTAATCCCCATTTTCCAGATGAGGTAACTGAGGCCCAGAGAAGTGAAGTGACTTGCCCAAAGTCACACAGCAGATAAGTGGCAGAGCCGGGATTAGAGCCCATGTCCTCTGACTCCCAACCCCGGGCTCTCTCCACTGAGCCACCCAAAGACACCTCAGCTCATCCCTCTTATAACCCATTTTGAGCCTGGATTGTAGTCGGAGAGGAGATTTTAGCCTGGTCGAAGTGCTGGGCTGACCCAGACATGGTCTCACTTGTTCTCCCTGAAGCTTTGCTTTGGTGTTTTTCTTGGGCCAACGCCTGATCTGTTACCTCTCGGGTAACCTTGAAGGGAATGTATAATGCTCCAGCTCTTTACTTAAATAGAGCAATAAACCCGAACATCACCCACATACATTGCTAGATTTTGAAGGAGCATTTCATAATGGGTTTCCTAATGAAGGCAGACAGGGAATCTGCCACTCTTTTAATTACCCAGCCTGTCCTGTGTTTCGTCATTCCTGCCTTATTCTATACATCAGAGGAAGGAAAAACGTTCCCATCTCGGCTTTCAGAAGTGCGATTCTGCCATGATTCATCTATACCACAGGCAAGCAGGTAGCCAGCCAGTCTCTTATTCCTGTGAACCCAATTATTTCAGCTTGCACACTTTCTGCCTTGCCCTTGATATGTTTCACTGGGTGTGAAACATTAAACATTTTAAAATTATCTTAAGTGTGAAAGATGAACTTGCTCTTGAAATATCTCCTTCCATAGCTTAGGCTGCTTGCATTTTTCAATGTGATTTTTAAAAAAAACTATTGGTTTTCATTTTAACACCATCAGTTCTATGGAGAGAAGAGCTGCCAAGAGAAATTGAGTAGCATTCGAAGACTACGTTCTCGAGCCTATTTATTCCATGCTTGGTCGTATCATCACAGTTTGGAATGCAACTATGGTCTAGGCTTTTCCAATCATCAGTGCTACGCTTAGTTTGTTGGAAATACATGTGGTGCATCCACCAAGAGAAGCTCTAAAATTACATCATTATCACTTAAAGATCACAGAGGAAAATTTGACAATTCAGCCATGCATTCAGGGAAGGAATTTTCAGTAATCTTCTGTTCTCTCTCAACAGTCAGTCAATCATATTCACTGAGCATTTACTGTGTGCAGAACACTGTACTAAGCACTAGAGAGACTACCATACAACATTTTCTGTTTATTGTTATTTTATACCCTTCCAAGCGCTTAGTACAGTCCTCTGCACACAGCAAGTGCTCAATCAATATGATTGAATGAATAAACAGATACATTTCCTGCCCACAATGAGCTTACAGTCTGGATAGACAGACATTAATATAAATAAATAAATTAAAGATATGTATATAAGTGTTTTCAGGCTGGGAGGGGGGATGAATATAGGGAGAAAGTCAGGGTGAGGCAGAAGAGAGTGGGAGAAGAGTAAAGGAGAGCTTCATCAGGGAAGGCCTCTTGGAGGAGATGTGCCTTCAGTAAGGCTTTGAAGGGGGAGAGTAATTGTCTGTCGGATATGAGGAGGGAAGGTTTTCCAAGCCAGAGGCAGGATGTGGGTGAGAGGTTGGCGGTGAGATAGATGAGACTGAGGTTCAGTGAGAAGGTTAGCATTAGAGGAGCAAAATGTGTGGGCTGGGTTGTTAGTACCAAAGTAGTGAGGTGAGGTAGAAGGGCCAAGATGATTGAGTGCTTTAAAGTCAATGAGGAAGAATTTCTGTTTGATGTGGAGGTGGAAGGGGAACCACTGGAGTCTCTTGAGGAATGGGGAAACATGGCTTGAACATTTTTGTAGAAAATGATCCAGGCAGCAGAGAGAAATACGAACTGGAGTGGAGAGAGACAGGAGGCACGGAGGTCAGTAAGGAGGCTGATAGAGTAATCAAGGCAGGAGATGATAAGTGATCGGATTAACATGGTAGCAATTTGGATGGAGAGGAAAGGATAGATTTGAGCAATGTTGTGCTTTATTATAACCCCCATTCCTCTTGGCTGTAAAGCTATAGAATGTACGCGTAGATCAACACTGCAGCCACACATATTGAGATGTTTGCCCATCTAGAGAAGAAGCTTGGCCTAGTAAAATACCACAGGCCTGGCTGTCAGAGGACCCAGGTTCTAATTTCAGGTCTGCCACTTCCCTGGTGTGGGACCTTGAACAAGTCACTTCACTTCTCTGTGCCTCTGTTCACTCATCTGTAAAATAGAAATTGAATACCTGTTCTTCCTCCCACAGGGACTACGAGACCCATGTGGGACAGGAACTGTGTCTGACCTCATTAACTTATATTCACCCCAATCCTTTGTACAGGGCTGGGAACAAAGTAAGCAAATGCCCAAATTATTATTGCTTGCCTGAGTTCTGTAAGCAGGGACCGTGTCAATCAGCTCTATTGTTTTGTACTTTTCCAAGTACTTAGTACAGATCTCTGCACACAGTAAGTGCTCAGTAAACACTATTGATGCATACATCAGCCATCAACCTGTGCTGGCGAATCCATCATCAGTTAACTCCATTTCACATTGCTTTCCCCTGAGTTTTTGTAAGTTCCCAAGGATATTCCTTGATGTCCAACACAATACCAGATACTTAGGAGAAAGTGCCCCATAAAACAGTACCTCCTTAACTATCCCTAGAGGTCAGTCAATGTGCAGTTCTGCATCACAGTACATCACAAGTTTAACCCAGTCCAAATCAGCCTCTTTGAAACATAGAATAGATAGGGCACAAGGCAGGATATTGGCCTAGACTTAATAATGACTCTGCTCACAGCCTGAGTTTCCTATATTCTGATAATAATAATAATAATAATAATGGTATTTATTAAGTGCTTACTATGTGCAAAGCACTGTTCTAAGCACTGGGGAGGTTACAAGGTAATTAGGTTGTCCCATGGTGGGGCTCACAGTTTTAATCCCCATTTTACAGATGAGGTAACTGAGGCACAGAGAAGTTAAGTGACTTGCCCAAAGTCACACAGCTGACAGTTGGAGGAGCTGGGATTTGAACCCATGACCTCTGACTCCAAAGCCCAGGCTCTTTCCACTGAGCCATGCTGCTTCTCTGATGTGCTTAGGAATTCCTACACAGGGAACAGGAATGGAGAAGCAGCTTAGCCTGGTGGAAAGAGCACGGGTCTGGGCATTGGAATACCGGGGTTCTAATCTCAGCTCTGCCATTTGTCTGCTGTGTGACATTCGGCAACTCCCTTAACTTCTCCATTCCTCAGTTCCCTCATTTGTTAAACAGAGATTAGAACTGTGAGCTCTAAATGGGACAGGGATTGTGTCCAACCCAATTATCTTCTATGTACCTTAATGCTTAGTACAGTGCCTGGAGCATAGTAAGCAATTAACCAATACCATAAAAAAGCCAACCCAGAAAGTTCAAGTCCTCACAATGGTACATCTTGTTTCAGGGCTGCCACAGGAGTCTGAGCCTTAATCAATTAAAACCTTCAAAATCACTGCCATTATTTTTCTGCTTTAAAGCTTAGAAATGTAGGCAGAAGCTTGCCGAGAAGGTCTGGGCACAACCCGTGCACAACACCTACACATTCCAAATTGTGCCCTACACAGATGGTCACTTTCCCCCACAAATTATAACTTGCCAATTGTTTCTTCTGAACTGAGCCCACAGATACATGGTTTGTTGGGGGGTTTTTGTTTTTTTTTGCTTTTCTAAAATCCCTATCCCTAAGTGACTGGCTTGATAGCTTGGCTCTCTCTTGATAAATACATGGTCTTTTACCTCAGTGTTATAATAATCCTAATGATGATGCTAATAATTAAGTCTTTCCTATGCACCAAGCACTGTTTTAAGTACCGGAATAGAAATGAAATAATAAAATTGGACACAGTCACTCTCTTTTACAGGGCTCACAGTCTAAGATGGAGGAAGGACAGGCATTTTATAATAATAATAATAATAATAATAATGGCATTTGTTAAGCACTTACTATGTGTGAAGCACTGTTCTAAGCACTGGGGGAGGATATAAGATGATCAGTTTGTCCCACATGGGGCTCACAGTCTTAATCTCCATTTTACAGATGAGGGAACTGAGGCACAGAGCACCCAGTTTACAAGTGGTGGAGCGGAATTAGAACCCATGACCTCTGGTTCCCAAGCCCAGGCTCTTTCCACTGAGCCATGCTGCTGCTTTATAACTATTTCACAGATGAGGAAACTGAAACCCAGAAAAATTAAGTCACTTGCCCAAATCACAAGGCAGGCTATTGGCGGAGCCAGGACTAGAACCCCAGTGTCTTGATTCCCAGCCCCTTGCTCTGTCCATCAGGCCACACTGCCTGCAGATCCCCATTTTCCCAGCATCCTTCGTGTGAGTGAAATTAATCCTCCAGATCCACCTCACTGAGGTTGGGAGCTGATGTGAATGTTCCAATCAATCAGTGGTACTTATTGAGCTCTTACCATATGCAGAGCACTGTACTAGGCACTTTGGAGTGTACAAGATAACCGATTTGGTAGACACATTCCCTGCCCACAAGAAAATTGCACATAATTTAATATTTCTTTTTATAAATCTCATATTGTATTTGGGTATTTAATTTTCTTTTGTTCCAACTTTTAAAAAATGCACACAAAATTTATCGGCACGTTTAAGTGTTGATTAGATAAGAGTCCATTTAGGCTGCAAATTATTCATACCCTCCTTTACATTTTCTTTAGCATTCATGTTAGCATGTCCTCTAAATTATTTATTTTGACTACTATAGTTGGAAATATATTTATGTTTTCATACCCTGTTAGAATATTTCTGGGCAAGGAACATGTCAACTAATTATTCTGCAGTTCCCAAGTCCCTAGAACAGCACGACATACCAAATGGGAATGCAATAAGTACTACTATTACTACTAATAATAACTGTGGTTTTGTTAAGTGCTTACTACATGTCAAGCACTGTACTAAGCACTGGAATGGGTACAAGCAAATCCGGTCCCACATGGGACTTATAGTATCAATCTCCGTTTTTACAGATGAGGGAAGTGAGGCACAGAGAAGTGAAGTGACTAGCCCAAGGTCACACAGCAGAAAAGTGGCAAAGCCAGGATTAGAACTCATGACCTTCTCACTCCCAGGCCTGTGCTCTGTCCACTATGCTGCAGTTCACTCTGCTAGGTAATCAGGTTGTCCCACATGGGACTTACAGTCTTAATCCACATTTAACAGATGAGGTAACTGAGGCACAGAGAAGTGAAATGACTTGCCCAAGGTCACACAGCAGATAAGTGGAGGAGCAGGGATGACAACTCATGTGATCTGATTCCTAAACCCATGCTCTTACCACCAGGCCACACTGCTTCTACCACTACTACTACTACTACTTCCTCTACTACTACTTCGTTGTAAGTTTTGGTTCTGGTCCCATTATGTTGAAAAGCAATCTTAGACATTGAAAATTGAACTTCTATTTAAATTTCTCTCTGCCCTGCAGATGTCATGACTAAGTGAATTTAAATGATGAGATTTAGTCTGGTGAGGATAATGTGATCTATCATGGCAGTCATTATTGGAAGTTAGTGCCTGCTATGGGTAGAGAATTGTACTGAGAGTTTGGGAGCATGTAACAAATGCAGAAGCAATCCATCAATCAAAGCATAGGATTTATTGAGCAGTACACCAAATTAAGCACTTAGGAGAGTGATATAATTAAAAGACAAGATCCCTGCCCTCAAGAAGCTTGCAGTCTGCAGGGGGAGATGGATGCTAAAATAAATTTCAGACTATAAAGGTACGTAAATTTCAGACTATAAAGATACGTAAAGACCTTTACATACGTCAAGATATATATGTAATTGTTACAATACGGTGTGCTTAAGTGGTGTAGAAGTGCTGAAGTGACAGGTGGAAGGAAATAGGGTCAGGAGTTGAGGGAAGATTTCCCGGAAGAGATTTGATTTCAGAAGAGCATTGAAGATGGGGGACCAGAGGTGTAGCAGGAGATAACTCTAGGCAGGAAGGAGTGAGAGTATGAACAGTGGTCTGTGACAGAAGAGACTAGAATGAATCACAGTAAGTAGGTTGTATCAGGAAAGAAGTATACTAGCTGGGGGAGGTGGAGTGGGAGAAGAAAGTGACTAAGTAGGAGGGAAAGAGCTAATTAAGTGCCTCAAAGCCAGTGGTCAGGAGTTTTTTGAGGAGTGGGGAAGATGTGCACGGAATGACATTTTAGAGACCTGATCCAGTCCGCGGAGTGCTATATGGGTTGAGGAGGTGAGGAGAGAGGATGGATGTCCCTGGCCTCAGAGAGCTTGAGTTCTAATAGGGATTCAGATATTGACTCATTGGGTCACACTCAATAGAATTATGTGGAAGGGGCCAAAGTTTTGGCGCCAAGACAGGGTGTCCCACTTTTAGCCCCCCACAGCTTCGATGCGCAGAGATATTTCACATTGGTGCCTCGTCACTCCACCTGTCTTTGGTCTGAGGGCTCAGATCTTTCTCCCACAGACAGGGCCTCAGAGTCTTCAAACATTCCCACCTCCTTGGCTCCCCCATGACTCTATACACCAACCTCTCACACTCTGTACAGCCACTCCTGGAGGTGACTAGCCCTGGGCCTTCCCTCAGGCCCACGTTTCAATCACTAAATCAATCAAAAAGTGGCATTTGTCTGCCACTTGTCTGCTGTGTGACCTCAGGCAAGTTGCTTCACTTCTCTGGGCTTTGGTTACCTCATCTGTAAAATGGGGATTGAGACTATGAGCCCCACGTGGGACAGGGACTGTGCCCAACTGGATTTGCTTGTGGCCACCCCAGTGCTTAGTACAGTGCCTGACCCATAGTAAGTGCTTAACAAATAACATAACTACTACTATGACTATTACTATTATTATTGATCACTGTGTATTATTAAGTCAGTGCAGAGTACTGTGCTAAATACTTGGGAGGGTACAATATAACAGAGTTGGTAGGTATGTACCCTGTCCACAATGGTTTTTTTTAAATGATATTTTTCAGTGCCAGGCACTGTTCTAAGCACTGAGGTAGACACAGATTAATCAGGCTGGACTCAATCCCTGTCCTGCATGGAGCTCTCTTAATCCCCATTTTACAGATGAGGTAACTAAGGACCAGAGAAGTGAACTGTCTTACCAAAGGTCACACAGCAGACAAGTGGGGAAGCTGGGATTAGAACCCAAGTCTTTCTGACTTAAGGTCCAGGCTCTATCCACTAGTTCACACAGCCCCATGCTGTTTGAGGGGAGGAGCTCTATACCTCACAGAAATAATATCCCCACAAGCTCCCTGATTCCTCTCAGCTCTGAGTTAGGCAGGCTTCTCACAGCTTTCTGGCCTGGTCTTAGAGGGCTTCCCCACACATTAGCAGGGACTTTTCTGGGGTCTGGTTACAGGGGTCTTCACAGGATCCAGGGAGTACATCTTAATAATAATGATTATTCATTCAATCATATTTATTGAGCACTTACTGTGTGCAGAGCACTGTACTAAGCACTTGGGAAGTACAAGTTGGCAACATATAGAGACAGTCCCTACTGTACATGATTATGGTACTTGTTAAGTCCTTACTGTGTGTCAAGCACTGTTAGAGAAGCAGCATGGTGTAGTGGATAGAGCATGGGCCCGGGCGTCAGAAGGCATGGGTTCTAATTCTGGCCCCTGCACTTGTCTGCTCTGTTGCCTTGGGCAAGTCACTTCACTTCTCTGTCCTTCAGTTTCTTCTTCTGTAAAATGGGGATTGAGACTGTGAGTCCCACAAGAGACAGGAACTGTGTCTAACTCTAGTAGCTTGCATCCACCCCAGTGCTTAGTACAGTGCCTGGTGCATAGTAAGCACTTAACAAATACTATTATTATTATTATTATTATTATAAGCACTGGGGTAGATACAAGCTAATCAGGTTGGACACAGTCCCTGTCCCATGTGGCACTCACAGTCTCAATCCCCGTTTTACAGATGAGGAAACTAAGGGACAGAGAAGTGAAGTGACTTGCCCAAGGTCACACAGCAGACAAGTGGCAGAGGCAGGATTAGAACCCAGGTCCTTCTGACTCCCAGGCCTGTGCTCTATCCACTAGGCCATGCTGCTTCCTGGCCAAAGAGGAATGTGTCTACCAACTTTGTTGTAGTGTACTTTCCCAAAAACTTAGTACAGTACTCTGCACCATTGATTGACTGATTTATCTGAGACCATGAGCAGCACACATTCACACTACCACTCACACACAAACAAGAGGGCAGAGATAATGCCTCATCCAATCATTCAATCATATTTAAGAGCTTAGTTTGCACAGAGCACTGTATTAATCATTTTGGAGAGTACAACTTAACAGAGTTGGTTGACACGTTTCCTGACAGAAATTATATAAATGAATAAATTAAGGATATGTGCCTAAGAGCTGTGGGACAGAGGGTGGGGTGAATAAAAGGTGCAAATTCCAAGTGTAAGGAGGACACAGAAGGGAATGGGAGAAGAATAAATTAGGACTGAGTCTGAGAAGGCCTCTTGGAGGTGTGAAGGCTTTGAAGTTGGGGAGAGTGATCATTTGTCAGTTATAAATGGGGAAGGGAATTCCAGGGTGAAGCATGGGCGGTGAGATAGATGTGATTGAGGCACGGTGAGTAGGTTGGAAATAGAAGAGCAGAGTGTGTGGACTAGGATCTAGTAGGAAATCAAAGAGGTAAGATTTGGGGCAAGGAGCTTGAGTGTTTCAGAGCCGATGGTAAGGAATTTCTGTTTGATGTGGAGGTAGACTGGCAACCACTGGAGGTTCTTGAGAATTGGGGAAACATGGCCCGAACAGTTTTGTAGAAAAATGAACTGGGCAACCGAGTGGAGTATAGACTGAAGTGGGGAGAGACAGGCGGCAGGGAGGTCAGCAAGGAGGCTGATAATAGTGGCATAAGGTAAGTGCTTGAATTAACAGCCTCCACAAAGACAAGTCATCGATTGCTTTTATTTTGATCAGTTAACCCATAATGTTCATTGAACGCTTACTCTGGGGAGAGCACTTTACTAGGTCTTTGAGAAAGTATCACAGGTCATAGGACCGTGTACAGTAAATGCTCAATAAATGCCATCAAACGATTGATTAGAAACATGATTGCTGCCCTTGAGGAGCTTTCAATTTAGTGGGGAGATTGTCACTAAATTGTGTCTACCCAAAGTTGATTAAGGCAGTCATCAAGTGCAAGGCAAGAGAAAACAATTGGAAAGAAGCTTTGCATGGTGACTAAAACCAGCCTCTCATTTGTCTCTTTTGGAGAAGCAGCGTGGCTCAGTGCAAAGACCACGAGCTTTGGAGTCAGAGGTTCAAATCCCGACTCCTCCAACTGTCAGCTGTGTGACTTTGGGCAAGTCACTTAAATTCTCTGGTCCTCAGTTACCTCATCTGTAAAATGGGGATTAAGACTGTGCGCCCCCCTGTGGGACAACCTGATCACCTTGTAACCTCCCCAGCGTTTAGAACAGTGCTTTCCACATAGTAAGCGCTTAACAAATGTCATTGTTATTATTATTATTAATCTGTGGTACTTGATACCACATGGTACTTGTTAAGCACTTACTATGTGCCAAGCACTGTTCTAAATGCTGGAACAGATACCAGGTAGTCTGGTTGGACACAGTCCCTGTCCCACAAAGGGCTTACACTCCTAATCCCCATTTTACAGATGAGGTAACTGAGGCCCAGAGAAGTGAAGTGACTTGCCCATTTGGCGGAGCTGAGATTAGAACCCATGACCTTCTGACTCCCAGGCCCGGGCTCTCACCGCTAAGCTAATTCATTAGCGTCATTTCCCCATGTAAATGCCTGCTTCATTTCTCCTGTGATTAATTCACCTGCCTATTTGTTCATCAACTCGTTTCATTGATTTAATCAAAAGATGTGCATGGTACATCATGTGTTCTATTTGA
This sequence comes from Tachyglossus aculeatus, assembly GCF_015852505.1. NCBI lineage: Eukaryota > Metazoa > Chordata > Mammalia > Monotremata > Tachyglossidae > Tachyglossus > Tachyglossus aculeatus. The sequence goes on along the minus strand of NC_052097.1, from coordinate 12,841,676 downwards.
AAAGAATGAAATCTGCTCCTTAAATCCTGGAATATTTATGCCTAGAACAAAAGCAGAATAGTGCAAGTGCTGACCTTTTAATTTGTTGGTTCCAAAGTCTTCCTTGGGCCGTGTAATGGATTATTCAGAATTTTGGCCTTGCCCTATTCCATCCCACTTAGCCAGTTAGAAATTGACAAATACCAAGAGGTGAAGTGAGTTCTGAAAAGAATTCATTTCCGTATTCCCAATCCATGACTGTGGTCATAGACCTCTCTGCCCACCTCTACAGCATTGGTTCAAATGTCTCTTCACCCTTTCACCTTCCATAATGCCAGTAGCTGGATTCCTCAAGGTATTACTTGAGAAAAAGCCTCATTTTGTGGCTAGGCTTCAATTAAGAGTAGAATTCTGCTCAGCAAAAGCAGCCTGCTCATGGTTCTTAATAATCCAGCCCAAACCAGTCTAGATATGCTGAATTAAATAGAGATACAGAGGAGGTTGTTTCCTTGGCAACAATAACTACAAAAAGTCATCTCAGACCTTGCTCACCTCTTTGTGTATTTTACTGTAGGTATTCGAATAACATGGGCAATGAAATCAACAGGGTTTGACAGTGGAAATGGGGGAAGTTTGGAGGTATTAAATAGGAGAGTTTGGTAAAGGGAGAACAAAACAACAGAGAAATCCAGTGGACATACTGGAAATATAGAAAAAGAACACATAAAATGATGTATTTAGAGTCAGGAGAAGGGAACCTAGTTAGGTGCAATGTTCGAAATTCAGTTAAAGAAAGTTTAGCCTGCAGGGAACATAAATGAGAGAGACAAAGACAGAAATGGGTAGGGGGAAAAGAGAGAGAGAGAGAGAAATAGATAATGAATGACTGGATTCTAGAAAAGTCCCTGAGGAAGGGAGGTTAGGAAAAACTTTATCCTTAAGGGAGCTGACATTTAATTAGGCCAAACTCTAACTGGCATTCTGATGAAGCAGTATTGTGCCGAAAAAGAGTTGGAATTACATAGCTAGTGAGACCTTGCCTAGTTCTGTTTTGTAGTTTTGTATGACCCAATTCTGAAGAACAGTAAGATTGGATTCTTACAGTTGAAGTCTGTTTCTAATCAAGCAGTTGGCGAGTGGAAAGATTGCTGTAGGGCAGAATGCCGATCTACATCTTTTTAGGATCATCTATCATCTAAGGGGTTAAAGCTGGGCTGTTGATAAACTACCTCATTTCAAACCCTTCAAGGAATGGTAATGCGGTAAGTAATCGTTTAAAGCTGCCTAATATCTTAAACAGAGATTATAATAATAATATAATTAATAATAATAATAATAATAATTGTGGAATTGTTAAGTACTTACTGTGTGTCGAGGACTGTACTAAGAACTAGGGTAGATAAAGGATAATTAGGACAGACACAGTCCCTGTGCCATATGGGGCTCAGAGTCTACTTAGGGGGAAGGAGAAGTATTGAATTTCCATTTTACAGATGAAGAAACTAAGGCACAGAGAAGTTCAGTGATGTGACCAGCAGGATGGGGGTGTTGAAGAAATGCAGGTGCAATGGGAGAAAAGGGCTTAAGGAGGACAATCCTGTCCATCATGGGGCCAAGCGTTCAGCTGAGGTGACTTCATGAACAGGATGTCACGGTCCCTGCCTAGATGGGCGCTCGAGTCCTGAGGATCTGGTCAGTTTGGGAAAGTTTGGGGTTGTGGAAATGCGAAAACAAAAACTGTTAAAAATGTAATTCAAATGAACGCACTGAATGAGTTCTGGATGAGGGAGAGAATGCCATCTGCAGCGGAGCAGGAACTAAACCTCCCAACCTGGAAGTGAGAGCAAACACAGCCTAAGTAAACTGAGAGCACTCACAAGTCCAGCTAAAGTGGTTTGATGACCTCTGATGATCTGTCCGGCCACAGATGGGCTATAAGGACAGCTGACCCAGGTGTGGCTGATTGGTGTGTTTTTTTTCCAACCACAATTCTAAACATTGTAAACCATTGTAAAGGAATAATCTAGTGATATAAACTGAGGAAGAAAATGTCAGAATAGGTTATGTTCACTGTGATGGTGTGACTATGTTGTATCAATCAATCCATGGATGGTATTTACTGAGCTCTTATTGTGTGCAGAGAGTGTATTACACTACCCTACACTCTCCTGCTACAACCCAGCCCACACACTTCATTCTTCTAATGCTAACCTTCTCACTGTACCTCAATCTCATTTATCTCACTGCCGACCTCTCAGCCACATCCTACCTCTTGTCTGGAATGCCCTCCTTCCCTCTGGCCTGGAATGCCCTCTTTCCTCATATTAGACAGATAATTGCTCTCCCCCACTTCAAAACCTTATTGAAGGGACATCTCCTCCAAGAAGCCTTCCCCGACTAAGCCCTCCTCTACTCTTTTCCCACTCCCTTCTGTGCCAATCTTACTTGCTCCTTCATTCATCCTCCCTCCCATCCCCACAGCACATGTTTATATATCTGCATAATAAAAATAATAATGATGGTATTTGTTAAGCGCTTACTATGTGCAAAGCACTGTTCTAAGCGCTGTATGTATCTATTTATTTATCTATTTATTAATTGATATTAATGTCTCTCTCCCCCTCTAGACTGTGAGCTCATTGTGGGCAAGAATGAGTCTGTTTGCTGTTATATTGTACTCTCCCAAGTGCTTAGTACAGTGCTTTGCACACAGTAAGGGCTCAATAAATATGAATGAATGAATGAATATACTAAGTACTTGGGAGAGTACAACAGATTTGGTAGACTTGTTCCCCGTAGAGGGGGAGGCAGACATTAATATAAATGAATAATTTATAGACATGTACATAAGTGCTGTGGAGTTGGGGGGGGGGCGGGGGCGGTTGACTACCAAATAATAATGGTGATACTTGTTAAAGCACTTACTATAAGCCAAGCACCGTTCTAAGCACTGTGGTAGAGACACGTTAATCAGGTTGAACACAGTCCCTGTCCTACATGGGGCTCACAGTCTCAATTCCCATTTTACTGAGGTAAGTGAGGCCCAGAGAAGTGAAGTGACTTGTCGGAGGCCACACAGCAGACAAGTCGTGAAACGGAATTAGAACACATGACCTTCTGACTCCCAGGCCTGTGCTCTATCCACTAGGACATGCTGCATCTCAAAGGGCACAGATCTAAGCAGGAGCAGGGAACCAGGGATTGGGGGAGCAAGTTTGGCTCTTCCAACTGCCCAGTACATAGATCCACACCAAGGAGACACACAATAAATATCCCTAAGGAGTGATTCTAAAGGCATTAGCCCCCCTTTAGACTGTGGGCTTGTTGTGGGAAGGGAATGTCACTGTTCATTGTTGTAGCGTACTTTCCCAAGTGCTTAGTACAGTGCCCTGCACACAGTAAGTGCTCACTAAATACCATTGAATGAATGAATGAATTAGTGACCACTATTTCTGGTGCCCAACTTGATTGAGTCCGAATTGAGCAAGGTGTCGGGCGGTTTGAAAGTATATTGTGGACACCCCTGCTGTGATCTAAGAAATTCCAGGTCAATCCTTCCTCTTCTCTGAAGCTCTCTAATTCCGTCTGAAGAATTGTCATCCAACAGCAAGGAGGATCTATTTGCTGCAAATCTAAGCTAGTGGATGCTGCAGGGATGGGATATGGACGAGAAATAATGCCATCTGGTGGTCTTTTGATGGTGTGCTCAGAGTGTGTTGGAGGAAGAGAGTTGAGAAATGATTTTTATTATCAATTGAGAGCCATGGCAACAGGGAATTATATTTAACAGAAGTTGTAGCTTCTGAATGTAGCAGTGAAATATGTGCTCTTAATATGTCATGAGCCTCCTACAGTTAGAAAGAAGAGTTTTATAGAACTACCCCCAGCTTCTCGGTTCTGGTCCTTTCTTGTGATTCTAAACACTTGGGATAAAAATATTGCCTTAAATTTCAGGTTGTCAGGGAACAGACTCTGAATCAGCAAGGGACACTGTTCAGGATCGCAGTTAATGGCTTGAAGACCATCTCCATTTCAGATTGTAAGCTCACTGTGGGTAGGGAACATTTCTACCACTAAAGTGTCATTTTCCTCTCCCAAAGGGCTTATTAATAATAATAATAATGAAGGTATTTGTTAAGCACTTACTATGTGCAAAGCACTGTTCTAAGCGCTGGGGAGGATACAAGATGATCAGGTTGTTGCACGTGGGGCTCACAGTCTTAATCCCCATTTTACAGATGAGGTAACTGAGGCACAGAAAAGTTAACAGACTTGTCCAAAGTCACACAGCTGACAAGTGGCGGAGCCGGGATTAGGACCCATGACATCTGACTCCCAAGCCCGGGCTCTTTCCACTGAACCACGCTGCTTCCCTGTATTATTACAGTACTGTACATACACAAAGCACTCAATAAATATCATTGATGATGATGATGATGATGATAAGCAGCACTTGGTGTTTATAATCCAGCAGCTTCAAGGATTGTCCTGCAAAAATAGTAATCATCACAGTATTTGTTAAGCACTTACTATGTGCCAGGCAATGTGCTAAGCTCTGTTTCTTATAAATTGTAGTCTTTGGAGGATGAATTCTTTATAACTGGACTTCTGTATGATTTAGGCAAATAACAGTGGTGCGAATAAAATCATTCACCCTACCAAGATTCTAGTCATTTCCCCTAACATCTTTATATCCATCTGCTTTTAATGATGTCCATCATTTTATATTGCTGATGTTTCCCATCTCACTAGCCAGACCTTTAGAGGCTGGCTGAGGATGACAGTGATATGTGTTAATTGCTGACTCTGTGCTAAGCATGGTACTAAGCACTGAGGTAGATAGGAGATAATCAGGTCGGACGCAGTCGCTATTCCACGTGGGGGTCACAGTCGAAGGAGGAAGGAGAAGATCAGGAAACTGAAGCACTTATAATAATAACGATGGTATTTGTTAAGCGCTTTCTATGTGCAAAGCACTGTACTAAGCACTGGATAAGTTAAGTGACTTGCCTAAGGTAACTTAGCAGGCAAGAGTCAGAGCCAGGATTAAGGACTCCCAGGCCTCTGCTCTTTTCACTGAGCCAGCTGCTTCTCAGTATGTCTAGCAAATTTTGTACTCTCAATACAGTACTCTGCCCACAATGGCTCTCAATAAATACCACTGATTGATTGATTGATCTATGCATCTCTATGTAACTGATACGAAAGGTTTCCAGATGACTCCATTTGCCATTTGAATTCAGCCGAGATTCCTTACTGTTGGTATAAAAACTATGGAGTAGCTTACTGTTGAACTCCCAGCTAATCTCAGGGCTATGTGGGGGGGTGGGGGAGCCACCAAATGTTAGCTTTGATTGCAATGCTTTGGATATCCTCAGCTGGGGAAATTCAGTGGTCTTTGAACACTAGGGGTCAAGTCTAAATTTGGTGACATGAAGGATCTACAATTTATTTGAACATCTGTCTCCCCTCTGACTGAAACCTCCTTGTGACAAGGGATTATGTCTACCGACTCTATCATATTATACTCTCCGAAGCATCTAGTATAGTGCTTGGCACAATGTAAGCACACAATAAACACCATTGACTGTTGGAGTAATGTGTAGAGAAAGGCAGTTGCAATATGCTTGTCAAAAACACCTTGAAGATAAGCACTTACTACAGCACTCTGCACAAAGTAAGCGCTCAGTAAATATGAATGAGTGAATGATTGAAAGAAATTCCAATGGATTATTCAATGCATTACCTCTTCTGAGTAAATGCAATTTTAGGTGAGGAACAGGTTTGGTGACATCACACATTTTAGTCTTGCCGCCATCTAAGAGAAGGCAACATAAAACTTCAATCAATCAATTGTATTTATTGAGTGTTAATAATGTGCAGAGCAGTGTACTAAGCACTTGGGAGTGTACAATACAACAGAGTTGGTAGACACAGCGCCTGCCTACACCAAGCCTTTATTCAGCACTTCCTAAGTGCCAAACACTTAGCACTTAGCACAAAGGTGATCAAGTTGTTCCACGAGACGCTCACAGTCTTAATCCCCCCATTTTACAGATGAGGTAACTGAGGCTCAGAGAAGTAAAGTGACTTGCCCAAAGTCACACAGATGGCAACTGGCGGAGCCGGGATTTGAACCCATGACCTCTGCCTCCAAAGCCCGGGCTCTTTCCACTGAGCCACGCTGCTTCTCCTGCTTGTATTCACCCCAGTGCTTAGTACAGTGCCTGGCACACAGTAAGCACTTTACAAATACCAGCAAATCAGGCTAGACACAGTCCCTGTCCCACATGGGGCTCATGGTCTTAATCCCCATTTTACAGCTGAGATAACCAAGGCACAGAGAAGTGAAGTGACTTGCCCAAAGTCACACAGCAGACAAATGGCAGACCCAGGACTAGAACCCAGGTCTTTCTGGCCTGCAGTCTGGGCCATGCTGCTTCTCTGAAATTTTTGCTCTTCTGTTTCAAAAAGGATTTTTTTAAAAAAAAAAAAACCTAAATCAATCAACTGGTAATTGATCATTATTGAGCACTTACTATGTGGAGGGCACTGTTCTAAGTGCTTAAATCTGACCTAAAGTCATGAGTTCAATACCTGACATGTCCTTCCTAAGCAAGCTGGAGGAACAGAGGCATTTTAGAGGTGACCCTTTACCAGTAATATACAGCATGTTTGTGGATAACAAAGATTACAGAATCCTTAACGGTTGCGTCAACTTAACCAGGAGGCCCCCCAGACACTACCAGGCCACCATCAATAACCCACAGCACCTCTTTTACTTTCTCTATCTACTCCTTCATCTGTTCCCCAAACCCTGGCCTGAGAAAACTAGAGCAAGCAATGTGAAGTCAACCCCCAAAGCAGTCCCTTGAGCCTACCCACATGCATGGAGCAAATCTCATCATGCTCCTCATTATCTTTGAATATGAACAGCCCTATAAATCATTTTATAAACTCCCACTACAGCTGTGTATGCAAGTAAGAGTACCATTAGGAGTTGGAATATAAAGAAAAAAACCACAGGTCAATCATTCCCACTTCTTCAATTTAGAACATTCAAATTCAGCAGAAAAAAAGTTTTCAGATCGCATAAGACTGTGAGCTCCCTGTGGCAGGGAATGTGTTTTCCAACTCTGTTACTCTCCCAAGTGCTTAGGACAGTGCTCTGCACACAGTACACATTCAATAAATTTGAATGACTGATTGCATAGAGCTTCTGCATTACCCGCCTGCATCTTCTCTTTCTTTCTTCAATTCTCCAATCTACCAAGTCTTTCTTTCTCTTATTTTCTTATCAGTGACCTCTTCCATGTTGCTTTCTCACCTGTTTACTTTCCTTCTTTTTGGGAATATTAGAGATACCAGGAGGGAGCACAGGTGAGAAAATATTAAAAGAAACAAATAAGCTGTGTAACAAAACTTCTTCCTTGGAGAAATGTCTTTACCTTCCTTCTTATTTTCACTCTTCCTCTTTATAGGCTGGAGACAGCCCCTGTTAGATAGAGCCCTTCTTGTCTCATTAGATTTGAGATGGCAATGGCTGCTTAAGACAATCTCTAGAGTGAAAACGGATTTAACCCAGTTCACTTAGTTTGCAAATTCCTGCACTGAGATGGACAGAGACCAACAGCAGTGAGAGATCAACATCATCACCGTGATCATCCAGAGAGAGAAGAGAGATTGATTTTAGACACAATATGTGATTAATCCTCTTACCTTCCCACTCATGTCTTTCCTTCAGCCAAATGTTTTCTGGTTTTATCTTCCTAACTTTCATATGTTTAACCCTCTTAGCTTCCTGTTCATTCATTCATTCATTCATTCAATCATATTTATTGAGCGCTTACTGTGTGCAGAGCACTGTACTAAGCGCTTGGGAAGTACAAGTTGGCAATACATAGAGACAGTCCCTACCCAACAGTGGGCTCACACTCTAGAAGGGGGAGACAGAGAACAAAACAAAACATATTAACAAAATAAAATAAATAGAATAAATATGTACAAATAAAATAAATAAATAAATAGAGTAATAAATATGTACAAACATATATACATATATACAGGTGCTGTGGGGAGGGAAGGAGGTAAGGCTGGGGGGATGGGAAGGGGGAGGAGGAGAAGAGGAAGGAGGGGGCTCAGTCTGTTCATGCCTTTCCCCCAGCCAAATGTTTTCTGTTTTTAGCTGTTTAGCTTTCATACATTTCCATTTTATATCGATTTGCCTTCCTCTTTGGATTACAAGCCCCTTGGGGGCAGGGATCGTGATTTTTATTTCTGTGTGTTTCCCAACCACTCACTCGGTGTGGAGCTCTGTGGGTCATGGGGAGAGAAGCGGAGTGCCCACTCCCTTTGCCGCTGGCCACTTGAAGCATATCAGGGAGAGGAGAAGAAAGGTCAAGACAGAGACTCTCTGAGGCCAGCCCGAACTTCTCTCTTCCCTGCCTTAAAGATAAAGAGGTCATGGAAACAGACACCAAGTTGATCCCTGGAGGCCTCCACTTCAGAGACCGAGGATGACTGTCAGCTTGTTGTGGGTAGGGAATGTGTCTGTTTATTGTCATAGCGTACTCTCCCAAGCGCTTAGTGCAGTGCTTTGCAAACAGTAAGTGTTCAATAAATATGGTTGAATGAATGAATGAATGATTCATCCTCTTTGTCAGAGGACCTGGGTTCTAATCCCGGCTCTTCCCCTTGTCTGCTGTGTGAGCTTGGACAAATCACTTAACTTCTCTGGGCCTCAGTTTCCTCTTCTGTAAAATGGGGATCCAATACCCATTCTCTCTCCTACTTAGGCTGTGAGACCCCTGTGGAACAGGGACTGCATCTAGTCCTGATCAACTTTTATCTAACCCAACTCTTAGAACACTTTGACACATAATATGCGCTTACAAATACCATTATTATTATTTTTATTATTATTAATATCATTAGTCATATACTACCATGCCTAAGTTTTCAGCATGGCTTTGGAAAGAGCCCAGGCTTGGGAGTCAGAGGACATGGGTTCTAATCCTGACTCTGCAACTTGCCTGCTGTATGACCTTGGGCAAGCCACTTAACTTCTCTGCACCTCAGTTACCTCATCTGTAAAATGGGAATTAAGAGACTGAGCCCCACGTGGGACAACCTGATTGCCTTGTAGATACCCCAGTGCTTAGAACAGTGCTTGGCACATGGTAAGCTCTTAACAAATAACATTATTATTATCATTATTATTATTGTTAATTATTATTATTTAACGTATTTGTTTTGGGGTCACAGAGAGAGTAGCATGGAGTGGAGAGAACAGGAAAAGCAAAACCTTCCTTCTGTAACTCAAGACTGTAAGCTTGTTGTGGGCAGAGAAACGGCAGGGCAGGGAATGTGTCTGTTTATTGTTATACTGTACTTACCCAAGTGTTTAGTACAGTGCTTTGCACATAGTAAGCACTCAGTAAATGCAACTGAATGAATTGAATAAATGATTGAATGAATATAACCCAGAAACAAATTCCTTCTGGTCTTCATTCAAAGCATTTCCTAACTTTTCCCTGAAGAAAATTCCAGTAGACTGTAAACTCCTCTACTTGAGTGCTAGCACTTTGTAAGCAAGGCTCATTCATCTTAACTGTATCGTAGTTCAATGCTCTGGCCCAGAGCAAGTACAAAATAAAAACTGCTGATTGATTGAATGATGAGAGTCAGTTCTCCAGTTATTATTATTACGTTCTGCCATCAGCTGAAAGATACTCTGATTAGGAATCAATATACCTATTCTCTGGACAACACTGATTTCAGCCACAATCTTATTTGTAATGTGGTTTTCCATGGGAACCCTTGAAATGATTGTGGTATTTGTTAAGCACTTACTATGTGCCAGGCACTGTACTAAGTTCTGGGGTGGATACAAGCAGATTGAGTTGAACACAGTCCCTTTCCCATGTGAGACTCACAGTCACAATCCCCGTCCTACAGGTGAGGCAACTGAAGCCCAGAGCAGTGAAGTGACTTGCCCAAGGCAACACAGCAGACAAATGGCAGAGCTGGGATTAGAACCCATGGTCTTTTGACTCCCAGGCCCAGGCTCTATCCACTATACCAGGTGATTTGAACTTTGCAATTAGTGAGATCCAGTTAACTCCAAGAAGCCTCTTGTTCTGGTTTTCCAGCCAAGTCTCCACAAAGTTATCAGTGCTCTTAGTTGTCTGAAGCCACCTTGCATCCCAGATGTGATTAAGAGCTCCTGGGACAAAGCAGAAGAATTCAGCTTTCTGGTGAGGTTATTCTGCAGTATCCAGGAGCTGACGATACCTCTATCTCATTAACGGCGAAGTGAATGTTTCTCCCTGTTTCCATGGGTGAGTTTCCTGAAAGAACTCCACATTCATTTTTACCTTTCCTTTAAAGAAGCAGTGTTAACAGAGCAAACATTTCGGCTTCACGGGACGATGAAATCTTATTACACTGCAGTTAACTAATTTTCAGGCAGACTAGAGGATGTTGTTCAGTAGACCTGTATTCAGTGAATTCTTGTCATGTATCTTCTGAGCCTCACTTTGGGATACCAGACTATAAATACCTGCAGTGCTAATGGGTCTATTATGCCAGTCATTTCAAGGAAAGGGCAAAGTAGCAATATATTGTTTGAAATGGATTTCAGCTCCGGTGCCTACAGGGATTTGAAGCAATGGCTGAGAAACCATGCTTATTGCAAACTAGATTTTCCAAGGTAGGCATCTCAGTTAGTTGATCACACGCTAAATGGGTAATGGATGTGTACACTGGTCTCTTTCTGAAATTTCCCTGTTGTGCAATCTTGTGATCATTTCCATGGCAATTTTCAAGGCAGCAAGAAGTTATATTTCCAGTATGAAATATGTCACTCCCTAGTAACAAACTATGCTTCTAGAGAGCCACGTTGCCTTTGGCAAGTCACTGAGGGATCATCTGATGACTGTGGATGAGTTTGTAATAATAATGACAACAATATCTGTGGTACCTGTAAAGCACTTACTATGTGCCAAGCTCTGTACTAAGCACTTGGTTGGATAAAATATAGTCAGGTCAGACACAATCCCTGTCTCACACGGGGCTCGCGTTCTAAGTAGGAAGGACAACAGGTATTGAATCCCTGTTTTATAGATGATGAAACTGGGGCACAGAGAAGTTAAGTCATTTGCCCAAGTTCACACAGCTGGCTAGTGGCAGAGTTGGATTTAGGATCCAGATCTCCCAGTCTTAGAGATCTCTAGCCTTGAGCTCAGACAAAAGGACCACAACTTTTTCCAACTTCACCATCCAAAGTTATAAAAATGTACCCGTGCTTTATGATTCAAGCATCCAGGCCTCCTGAAACTGGTACACCATGGAGACTCCTGAACTCCATCTCTGTATTTCCACTCCCGATTCTAAGATGAGGGCTAGATTAGGTTCACAAGACACCCAACAATCAATCGAATGATTGTACTTACTGAGCACTTAGAAGATGGAAAATATTAGCTGCATTTTCTGTATCAAGTCCTGCAAAGTTATGCCGAAGAAATGTAATTTATTTGTTTATTTATATTAATGTCTGCCTCCCGTTCTAGACTGTAAACTAATTGTGGGCAGAGAATATGTCTGTTTATCCCTGACTTGCTCCCTTTGTTCTTTCCTGCCTCTGTCCCACTTATGTACATATCTATGATTTATTTATTTGTATTAATGTCTGCCTCCGGTCCTCTAGATTATAAGCTCATTGTGGGGAGGGAATGTGTCAGTTTATTGTTGTATTGTACTCTCCCAAATGCATAATACAGTGCTCTGCACACAGGAAGCCCTTTATAAAACAGGATTGAATGAATTGTTATATTGTATTCTCCCAAGGGCTTAGTACAGTGCTTTGCACACAATAAATACTCAATAAATACATAGAAGCCTTCTCCATTTCTTTTCATTCATTCTTTCATTCCTTCTGACCCTCCATCCTTATTGTCTAAATGAGAAAAGAGTGTATCTTAACCAACATCACCAAATACGTCTATGAACAACTTAGGAGATGAACCCATTTCCTGGCCTTCAGCCGAACTCTGACCCCTTGACTGAATTCCTCTGGAGACCATTCTAAGAAGGCAGTAAGGATTTCCCGCAATTGATCAGAAAACCTTATCTTCTAGTTCTTTTTCTCTCCCTCTGAGGGATCTGGGCTACTTCATCTAGCTCAGTTTCTCCCTAGGAAAATGTACACCACAATTCCTGAAAAACTGTGTCAAATACTGGGATTGTGTACTCAGTGGGTTACAGATGAACGGTATAGCTATTATTAATATATAAATATTGAGCCCAAGGGGTTCCACAAAAGGAAATTTATTAAGTGCTTACTGTGTGCCAAGCATGGTGCTAAGCATTCATTCATTCAATCATATTTATTGAGCGCTTACTGTGTGCCGAGCACTGTACTAAGCGCTTAGAAAGTACAATTCAAGTACTGGGACAGATACAATATAAGTAGATTGGACACAGTTTCTGTTCCATATGGGGCTTACAGTCTAAGAAGGAGAACAGATACTGAATCCCCATTTTACAGGTGAGGGCACTGAGGCTCAGAGAAGTTAAGCAACTTCTCCAAGATCATCCAGCAGGCAAGTGGTGGAGTTAAAACCCAAGTTTCCGGACTCCCAGTCCTATGATCTTTTCTCTCCTTGTCTCTGATCTGAATGGTTTCAGTCTAACTCTTTAGTGGTGCCATAGTAATACATATGAAGACATGGAGCATCTTTAGGGATAAATAAAATTCCTCTGTTTGGTGGTGGTCAGCATATTCCTGGATGGGACCACAGCTGTGGGAGATTTGCATGTCACATTCATTTGGGTTAAGACCGTGATTGGGCATCCTGGCGATTCTCCCAATCCCCAGTAGAAGGTGTCAAACTATGACCTGACAATTGTACTATCCAAATGCTTAATACAGTGCTCTGCACACAGTAAGCACTCAATAAATAAGATTAAATGAATGAATCTGACAGTCATATGACACAATTCTTTCATTAATTAGATTTCTCGAGAGCTTACTGGGTGCAAAGCACTGTACTAAGCAATTGGGAGAGTACAATATAGCAAAAAACAGACATATTGAGCAAACTGAGGCCATCCTGACACCCTCGCCCCCTTGGCCAGCACGGGTCCATGCAGCTGCGATGGAGACCCGGGAATATCCATGGCTGTTCAGTCCAGGCTGATCAGCGCAGAGATGGATCTCCTTCCTCTCAGCTCTCCTGGAGAGGCCTCACTATTCCCAGGAGGGGCAACCAGATTCCACCTGAGGCAGTGGGACAGTGGAGAAAGATGCACACTTGTGTTTCCAGTAGACAGTGCCTGGAGCTGCGTGCCCATGGTCAGCCTGGATCCCGTCCCCCAAATCTTCACGGAAGCCCTGACTCCCTCTTGCAGCCCCTTGGTCACAAGATGAGACAACTGCGCACCTTAAGCTCTGAACTATAAACTACAGAAGGAGCGTGACTTAATGGACAGAGCATGGACTTGGGTGGGTTCTAATCCCGGTTCTACCACTTGCCTGCTGTGTGACCTTAGGCAAGTCACTTCACTTCTCTGGGCCTCAGTTCCCTCACCTGTAAAATGGGAATTAAGACTGGGAGCCCCGCAATGGACTGTGACCAACTTGATTAGCTCATATGTACCCCAGCATTTAGTACAGGTTCTGGCACATAGTAATCACTTAACAAATGCCACAGTTATTATTAGTAGTAGTTCGCTGTCTGGCACAGAGTAAGTGCTTAGCAAATACTAAAGGTAAACATGAAGGCATTTTATCAGGAGTTGATATGAACAACCTATTTTTCAGCTTATCTTGAAGAATTTCTCCTGATTTAACAGGTAGTAGGACAGAAGATGCCAATCTGTCATAGAAACCGTAGGGCACTTGGACTGTGGCATTAAACCACTCATCATTCCTGCATGTAGACCTCTCATCCACATCCTACTGCTGGCCTGGAATGCCCTCCTTCCTCATATAAGACGGATAATTGCTCTCCCCCATTTCAAAGCCTTATAGAGGGCACAGCTCTGAGAAGTCTTCCCGGACCAAACCCTCCTCTCCTCTTCTCCTACTCCCTTCTGTCACCCTTACCTGCTTACTTCCTTCATCCTCCCTCCCATCCCCACAGCATGTGTCTACATCTGCTATTTATTTGTCTATGTATATTAATGTTTGTCTCCCTCTCCCCCTCTAGACTGTGAGCTTGTGGTGGGCAGGAAATGTGTCTGTTTATTGTTGTTTTGTACTCTCCCAAGTGCCTAGCATAGTGCTTTGCACACAGTAAGCGCTCATTACATACGATTGAATGAATGAATGAATTCTCTGCATCTTGAGCTACATGCACAATTGTTCTCACAAAGATTGGAGGGATTTCCTCAGAGCTTTGGCTATTTCAAATCACTGCTGAAAGGTTTCTTTGATTTAACTTGCTAGAATTCTTGTAATAAGCCATGTTTACTCACAATAGGAGGATGTTGCTATTTGCAATTTGTAAATTATCAACTTTTTCCAAGCACTTTCCCTTCTGAACCAGCACATTTATTTTTATTAAGGTAAATTTCCACAATTCCAAATACTCAAAATATTTAACTACATTTATTTTCCCTGGAATACGTTCACGGACTGCTTGTGTTGGTATGTGTTCATAATGAGTATTAATCATTTTCATGTTTATTCATGTGGTGTTAAATATTTCAATTTTAAATGTGTTAAAATGAATTATATATTACAAAGAGAAAGTTATTTTCTAAGCAAAGACAATCAAAGAAACAAATGCTGGTGATCTAAGAAAAATGTAATACTAGAAATTACATTAATTGACTGCTCAGTTATATAACTGATCTTAAATCTACTCCATCTAGGGTAGAACATTCAAAATCTATATTTAAATGAATATTGAAATATGTAGTTGGGCTTCATTTTAAAGTACAATTTAGTTTAATGCAAACTATTTCTTAACTTCAAGTTCATAGCAGTTTGGGAAACTAAATATTATAGGAATGATTCTATTGGTGAGAAGGGAATACATTGTTTACCTTTAGGGAGTATGTAATTTCTTTTGATCCCATTCAGTTGAGAAGCAGCGTGGCTCAGTGGAAGGAGCCTGGGTTTTGGAGTCAGGGGTCATGTGTTCAAATCCTGGCTCCGCCACATGTCTGCTGTGTGACCTTGGGCGAGTCACTTAACTTCTCTGATCCTCAGTTACCTCTTCTGTAAAATGGGGGTGAAGACTGTGAGCCCCACGTGGGACAACCTGATCACCTTGCATCCCCCCAAGTGCTTAGAATAGTGCCTTGCACATAGCACTTAACAAATGCCATCATTATTATTATTATTATCATTAATAGATCATTTCTTTCCTGGCCTTAGATCTTGCTTAATATTTTTTTTACTGAGAACTTACGTCATGCTGAACTCTGTACAGTTTATATTTTTCCTACCCACAAAGAGCTTTCATTCTAAACAAAGTTCTATAAACATTGCATACACAAATAGCCTTTATGGAAGGTGTGTTCTCATAGCCACTTTACCTTTTTTTAAAATTTTTTTAAATTACCTCCTAACATTCATATAAATTAGGAAAATGTATTGATTCAGGAGTATGGCTGGCAATTTGAATGTATGTGGTAATGGCTATGAATATGTGAATGGGCTTTCATTCATTCAATTCATTCATTGATTTATTGATTTGTTGTGAAGGTGGGACTGACAGGATTTAGTGATGGATTGAATATGTGGGTTGAATGAGAGAGAGGAATCAAGGATAACACAAGCTTGTGAGACAGTAAATGTAGATTTACTGTGTGCAGAGCACTGTACTAGCACTTTTGAAAGTACAATACAACAATAAACAGACACATTCTCTGCCCACAATGAGCTTACAGTCTAGAGTTGTGGTGACAGACATCAATACAAATGAATAAGTTTACAGATATATACATAAGTGTTGTGGGGCTGTGAGGCTGGAAGAGAAAAGTCAGAGCGATGCAGAAAGGAGTGGGAGATGAGGAAAGGTGGGGCTTAGTCTGGGAAGGCCTCTTGGCGGAGACATGCCTACAGTTAGGCTTTGAAATGGGGGAGAGTAATTGTCTGTCAGCTTTGATGAGGGAGGGCATTCCGGGCCAGAGGCAGAACATGGGTGAGGGGTCAGCAAGCAGTGAGATAGACGAGATCCAGGGACAGTGTGAAAGTTAGCATTAGAGCTGCGAAGTGTGTGGGCTGGTTGTAGAAGAAGAGTAGCGAGGTGAGGTAGGAGGGGTGAAGGTGGTGGGAGTGCTTTAAAGCCATTGGAGAGGAGTTTTTGATTGATACAGAGATGGATGGGCAACCACTGGAGGATTTTGAGGAGCAGAGTAACATGTCCTGAACGTTTTTGTAGAAAAATGATCCAGGCAGTAGAGTGAAGTATGGAAGAGGGGAGAGACAGGAGGCTGGGAGGTCAGCAAGAAGGCTGGAATAGGATAAGTGATTGTATTAACCTGGTAGCAGTTTGGATGGAGAGGGAAGGGCAAATTTTAACAATGTGAAGACAGGATTTAGTGATGGATTGAATATGTGGGTTGAATGAGAGAGAGGAGTCATAAACTTGTGAGACAAGAAAAATGGTGGCCATCTACAGTAATAGGAAAGTCAGGAAGAAGACAGTGTTTGGGTGGGAAGATAAGGAGTTTTATTTTGAACATGCTAAACCTGAGGTGATGGGAAGACATCCAAGTAGAGATGTCTTGAAGTCAAGAGGAAATGCGAGGCTGCAGAGAGGGAGAGAGATCAGGGCTGGAGATGTAGATTTGAGTCTCATCCGTATGGTAGATGAAGCCTTTGGAGTGGATGAGTTCTCCAAGGAAGTGGGTGTAGATGGAAACAAGATGGGAATACAGAACTGAACCTTGAGGGACTCCCATACAGTTAGGGGGTGGGAGGCAGAGGAGGAGCCCACAAAAGAGACTGAGAATGAATGGCCAGAGAGATAAGAGAACAAGGAGAGGACAGTGTCAGTGAAACCAAGGTTGGATAACATTTCCAGGAGAAGGAAGTGTTCCACAGTGTTGAAGGCAGCTGAGAGGTTGAGGAGAATTAGAATGGAGTGTAAGGCCACTGGATTTGACAAGAAGGAGATCATTGGTGACCTTTCAGAGGGCGGTTTCTGTGGAGTGGAGGGGATGGAAGCCAGATTGGAGGGGCTCAAGGAGAGAATTGGAGGAGAGGAATTTGAGACAGCGGGTGTGGAAAACTCACTCAAGGAGTTTGGAACGGAATGGTAGGAGGGAAATGGGGCCGTAACTGGAGGGAGTCATGGGATCAAGGGAGGGTTTTTTTAGGCCAGGGGAGCCATGGGCATGATTGAAAGCAGTGGGGAAGAAGCCATTGGAGAGAGAACAATTGAAGATGACTGCTAGGGAGGGAAGAAGGGAGGGAGCTAGAGTTTTAATAAAGTGCAAAGGAATGGGATCAAATGCATAGGTGTGGCTTTTGAGAAGAGGCAGGAGATCTCCTCTAGAGATACCACCTGGAAGGATGGGAGAGTTGAAGTGGGGGCTGGAAATAGGACGGATTGGGGAGGGGCAGGGGTGATTTTAGGAATCTCACGCCTGATAGTGGCAATTTTCTTAATGCATCTTAATGTATTTTCAGTACATCTGCTTTATATAGCTTTCCATAGCCAGAGAAGTAGTTCCCTCCACCTCTTAGATTGTGAGTCCCATGTGGGTCAGGGACTGTGTCCAGTTGATAGTTTTCTGATTTTCAATAAATACCATTGATTGACTTTGTACTAACCCCAGAACTTAGCACTAAGTGCTAAATAAATACAATAAATATAATAATAGTTAAAATAGTTATTAAACTCTTCAAAAGGAGGGTAATTTGTTCCTTTCTCACTGGTAAGTCCAGGTGTGGGCTATATAGGCTGCTCATCTATTTTAAGATGCAAAAATCAACAGCTTGAAGATGGCTGCAGAAGATAAAATATATTTTGGGGGATAAAAAGGTATTTGGTTGGGTTTTCTTTTTGCTCTTTCCCATCATAAGGCCTTCTGAAGCCCCGATGGCTATCGCTGAGCTTCAGCTCACGTCTTGCCCGCTTTATAATGGCAGCCCAGAATATCGATTAGCAGGAGAAGAGTGAGGTGGGTGAGTCCCCTCTGAAAGATGCCCCTGGGACTGGCACATAAATCAGGCACAGGCACTAGGATAATCCAGATGGAGAGGCGGGATAAAAAACAATGGGACTGGTGTGTGAATGGGATGAATAGATAATAATAATAATAATTGTGGTATTTGTTAAGCACTTACTATGTGCCAGGCACTGAACTAAGCCTTGCTGGGCGGGGCGCTGGGGGTGTAAGAAACAAATCAGGTTGGACACAGTCCCTGTCCCAAATGGGGCTCACAGTCTTAATACCCATTTCACAGATGAGGTAACTGAGGCACAGAGAAATGAAGTGACTTGTCTAAGGTCGTGCAAGAGACAAGTGACAGAGCTGGGATTAGAACCCATGACCTTCTGATTCCCAGGCCCATGCTCTATAGGCTCCCTCAATACTGAGGACAGTAGACACTACTGCCTCTGTTCCCACCACCAAGGCTTCCTGCTCTGGACATGCTCCGTGCTCCCAGAGCGGGAATAAAAGTGTTGCTAAGTGCTCTTGGCTTCCCCATACTTTACAGCTATGCCCATGTCCTGCCTCTGGCCTGGAACGCCCTCCCTCTTCAAATCCGACAGAAAATTACTCTCCCCCACTTTCAAAGTCTCACTGTAGGCACATTTCCTCCAAGAGGCCTTCCCAGACTAAGCCCCACTTTTCCTCATCTCCCACTCCCTTCGGTGTCACTCTGACGTGTTCCCTCAGCTCTTCCCACCTCCCAGTTCCACAGCACGTGTCTGTAAATTTATTTATTTGTATTGCTGTCTGTCGCCCCAACCCTAGACTGTAAGCTCTTTGTGGGCAGAGAATGTGTCCACTTATTATTGTATTGAACTCTTCCAAGCACTCAACACACAGTAAGCAGTCAATAAATTGTTTGGGTAAGTAGGGCCTTCTGATCAAACGGAGTCCTCGGGTAGATTACCCATCTCAGAGCCGGATTCACAGTCTCACATTCCAAGATTCCCTTGAACGTTCCAGGGTCCAGTGTGATGTCAGTCACCTATCTTCCTGCCCCCACAGTTTACTGGGGGGCAGGCTAGGCATGTGGTCCATCATTACACAAGATTAGTATGACCATGCAAATTAGACTTTAGTGCCATCAAATTTGTCATCCTTATTTCTGCACCTGTCTGGTTGCCATGGTGAGGTCCTGGGGTGGATCCAGTTCTGCTGAGCATGACGTGATCTGGAATTAACCAGTTCCAGTAGGTTGCTGTATCCGTCACAAAGGTCCCTGTCTTTGCAAACTATAAACTCGGCTGTTGGGATCAGAAAGTTAGCCTTGTTACTTCTTGCTGCTTTCAGCAACTAACACTTTCTGTCCTCAAAGAACTTACAAGCAGTATCAGTGAATCAATCAACTGTATTTATTGAGTGCTTACTGTGCACAGAGAACTGTATTAAGTGCTTTACTATCACTGCTCTGGCCGTCCGTGACCTTGGAGGGCTGCAGCCTGAACAGTTGCCTCCTAGGTAGCAGACTAAGGGAGCAAGAAGAGAGGATAATTTTCCCTTCATGACTCTCAGGGAGTCCCAGCCTGTCATTGGCAGCAGTTTTCTTTTTCCTTGGGAATAGAGTTTCAGTTAGGTCCTCCAAAGAGAGCAAGGAATTCTACATTCTGCCCATCACCATTTTGGTTTTGTAGAGCAAGAAGGTCAAGTGATTCTGATGCAGCCTCCAGAGGGTCCTTTGTTCCAGAATAGCTGTCTGGGCTCTTGCAGTGGGAATCAGGAAGCAGACTGCTCTGGCAAAGGACAATTTATAGTTTGGTCAGTGTGGGAGCAGTTTCTGCTGGCCTTCAGCAGGTAATTGCATTACTGTCCAAGAAAGGCAGAGAGATAAAGGAGCAATTTAGTAAGTATTTGTTAAGCATTTTCTAAGTGCCAACCCACTGTACTGAGCATCAGGGTAATAATAATAATGATGGTATTTGTTAAGCACTTACTATGGTCCAAGCACTGTTCTAAGTGCTGGTGTAGATGTAAGGTAATCAGGTTGTCCCACATGGGGCTCACATTCTTAATACCCATTTTTCAGATGAGGTAACTGAGGCACAGAGAAGTTAAGTGATTTGCCCAAAGTCACACAGCTCACAAGTGGCAGAGCTGGGATTAGAACCCATGACCTCTGTCTCCCAAGCCTGTGCTCTTTCCACTGGCACACTGCTTCTTGGTATTTGTTAAGCGCTTACTATGTGCCTGGCACTGTACTAAGCAGTAGAATGGATACAAGATAATCAGCTGGACACAGTCCCTGTCCTGCATAGGGCTCACAGTCTTAATCCCCATTTTATAGATGAGGTAATTGAGGCCCAGAGAAGTGAAGTTTCTTGCCCAGGGTCACACAGCGGACAAGTGGCGGGGCGGGAATTAGAACTCATGACCTTCCGACTTCCCAGGTTTGGGCTCTAAAGGTAACAGGTTCTACACAGTCCCTGTTACCCAAACTAAGGGGGAGAACAGGTATCTAATCCCCATTTTACAGTTGAAGAAACTGAAGCACAGGGAAGTTAAGTGACTACCAAAAGTCATACAGCAGTTAAGCAATAGAACTGGGAGAGAACCCAGGATCCCTTACTCTGAGGGCCAGTTCTTTCCACGAGGCCATGCTGTTTCTTTGAAGTCTCCTGGTCAACCCAGTTTTAAAATATCTGACAATCACTCAGCTCTGTTCATTTTTTTTTTTAACACTGAATGGCCAGGAACTCTGATACAGAAAAGCAGGGTGGCCTAGTGGAAAGAGCGCTGGCCTCGGAGTCAGAGGACCTGGGTTCTAATAATAATAATGGTATTTGTAAAGTGCTTATTATGTGCCAAGCACTGTTCTAGGCACTGGGGGAGATACAAGTTCATCAGGTTATCCCATGTGGGGCTCACAATCTTAATCCCCATTTTACAGTTGAGGTAACTGAGGCACAGAGAAGTGAAGTGACTTGCCCAAAGTCACACAGCTGATGAGTGGCAGAGCCTGGATTAGAACCCATGACCTTTGACTCCCAAGCCCATGCTCTTTCCACCAAGCCATGCTGCTTCTCTAATCCCGGCTCTACCACTTGTCTGCGGCATGACCTTGGGTAAGTCACTCACCTATTCTTTGTTTCAGTTCCCTAATCTGCAAAACTGAGATTCAATATCTGTTCTTCCTCCTACTTAGACTGGTAGGACTTGATTATCTTGTAACCACCCCAGCACTTAGTGCTTGGCGCATGGTAAGTGCTTAGCAAATACCTCAATTATTATTATTATTTAAATCAGTCAGTCAGTCGTATTTATTGAGCACTTACCATGTACAGAGCACCGTTCTAAACTCTTGGGAGAGTACGATACAACAACTGGCACACTTCCAGCCTACAAAAATCATGCAGTCGAGGGATTCACTCTCTCACAGTGGTGACTGTGTGCTTGAACCAAAACAAGCGACTTTTCCCTTTTGCTCTAAAACACAAATCTCGGGAAATCTGAGGAGCATGAAGAACACGAATTGTGGTATTTGTTAAGTGCTTACTTTGTGCCAAGCACTGTACTAAGCTCTGGACCCTCCCCTTATCCCCTCTAGACTAATAAGCTCATTGTGGACCGGGAATGCGTCCGTTTCTTGTTATACCGTACTCTCTCAGGACAGTTCTCTGCACGCCGTAAGTGCTCAATAAATACAATTGACTGACTGACTGACTTTCCCCTTTGCCCCCTCTCAAATTGGCTACTTTCCGCAGTGGTGGTGGCCTCCAAAGCCACCACAAACATGGTGGGGGGACAAAGTGGGACTTCCCAAGCGCTTAGTACAGTGCTGTGCACACAGTAAGCGCTCAGTAAATATGATTGAATTAATAAATGAATGAAGGCCTAGTAGATTTCGGCCCAAACTCCTCAGGTGGAATTGGAGCTGAGGGGATCGCTACTGCCAGTGCTGCAAAATTCTGCAGACTTCCAGAAAACGGGCTGGGGAGGTGGGGGACCCGAACGGTCAATGTCCCAGAGGGCTCTGCAGCAGGTACAGACAGAAGAGTTTCCCACAATTCTGTGCCACCCAGCATTGCCTACCACCTATACATCATCTTTAAAAATTGAACGCTAAGCTCCGGGAACTGTGGTTTTGCAATTTTCCTCACCGCATTCTCCCAAAGTGAGTTTAAATCGATCACTTTTAAACGTTCGCTGCCAAGCCACCCTTAACCCCTGAAGTCCCATGGTACTTTTCCGTATGAGATCGCTCTCTTGGTTCTTCCACTTTTCATAACAGGGGACGTTTGGAAGAGAAGATGAGGATGTTTCTGAACTCTGGCTCATTTTTAGACCTGGTAGTGTTTTAATATTTAGGGGTGGCCAGGCAGAAAGTGAAAGTGCTGAAATCTTATGAAAACTTCCTGCTACTTGTGTGTGTGTGTTTTAATGGTGTTTGTTATGCTCTTAATATGTGCCAGGTATGGTACTATGTGTTGGGGTTGATACAAGCTAATTCATTCATTCTGTTGTATTTATTGAGCACTTACTGTTTCCAGAGCACTGTATTAAGTGCTTGGGAAGTACAAGCTAATCAGGCTGGACACAACCCCTGTCCCACATAGGGCTCACAGTCTTCAGCCCCATCTTACAGATGAGGTAACTGAGGAACGCTGAAGAGAAGTGACTTGTCCCAGGTCACACAGCAGACATGTGGCAGAGAGAGGATTAGAACTCAAGTCCTTCTTATTCCCAGACCTGTGCTCTATCCACTAGGTCACAGTGCTTCTTTCCACTTAATCCAGAAATGAAGGTGTCAGAAAAAAGGTGAATTTTCATGACAGAGAGGCTTATTTTCCAGCTCTGAGAAGCCTGAGTCATTCAGATAAACCACAGACATTTTGAACCAAACCCAGAGTTATCCCTGCACTTCAGCAAACATACCAGAGAGCCAAAGGGCAGAGTTATTTGTTTGGGTTCCAACACAGAGTTGCCACCAAGGAGAGGCCAAGTCTTAAAAGATCCCATCATGAGATCCTCACGACTTGTACCAGATCTTCTCCATGCTTCGTAGGTAAGGTGGCTTGCCAAAAGGATAAAATCTCACTGCCATGGAAATTAAAACCGAAGCCTGGAAATGAAGCTAATCATTCAAGTCTCCCTTCAGTAGGCCTACCACATTTGACAGTGAGGTCTCTGCTCCTTTGCTACAGAACATAAAACCATAAGAAATGGCGGTATTGATCAGATTCAATAGTGGTCTAATCAGTCAAGCTCACAGATGTGAGAGGCAACAGTATATTTGAGGAGAACCCTGGGCTAGTTGCCTTCTTCAACATCCATCAATCCATCAATCAATTAATAGTACTGAGCATTTTATGCAGAGGGCTGTTTGCAGGACCTGGGGATTTACAATCCAAAGTTACAGACAGACACTCAAAATAAATTACAAGTTGGAAGAAGCAATTTAGTTTAAAGAAATGTTCTTAGGTTATATTGGGGTGAGGGGGTGGGAGTTAGCACCCAAGTGCTTTCATGAAGCCAAAGTGCTCAAGTTGATGGGAAAATAGGATAGGGAGATGAGCGATTCATCAGGGAAGGCCTCCTGGAGGAAATGCAGCATCATCATTATGGAACTAATTAAGCATTTCTTATGTGCCAAGCACTCTACTAAGCAGTGAAGTAGATACAAGTTAATCAGGTTGGACACTCCCTGTCCCATATGGGGCTCACAGTCTAAAAAGGAGGAAGTAGAATTTAATCCCCATTTTACAGATGATGTAACTGAGGAACAGAGAAGTTAAGTGACTTGCCCAAGGTCACACAGCAGACGCACTACAGAGCCAGAATTAGAACACAGGTCCTCTGACTCCCAGCCACTGCTCCTCTTCCTGCTAGACCACACTTCTTTTCAAGGGTTTCAAAGATGAGGAGGGCAGAGGTCAGCCGGATGTGAGGTGAGAAGGAGTTCCAGAGAGGTGGGAGGATGTGAGCAAGAGGTTGACGGCAAGAGAGACAAGAGCTAGGCATCATGGGGAGGTTGGCTTGAAAGGAGCTCAATAGATGGACTATCTTAAATCCCTAATCTTTCCCTCTACACTCCTCCCTTCCTATCTCTACCTCCTTCCACATCTCTCTACATCCCTAATATAGCAACTCACTAGGGATCTCCAATCCACGAATCTCCCCAAGCCCCTCAAGGATCTGCTGATATTTTGCATCTGCACCAGTTCCCGTGGCAACAAACTCCATATGCCTTCTACACACTGGCTGAAGAAACACTTCCTTTTGTTTGTTTGGAACCTAGGATTCCTAAATGCCAGTGGGCGTTTTCATCCTGGTGGTGTGAGATTTGGCAAACAATAATTCTATGTTTGCCACGTCCACACCCTACTGCTCATCATGCCCAAGGTCACTTTTTTTTCTTTAACAAGCAAAAATGAACAATAGCCTTTCTGTTGGCCCTAACTCCATAGAATCCAATTGTTGGCTTTTTGGAAACAGTGAGTGAGCTCCTTGCAGCCAAAGCAAACAGAGGGTTGAGAAACTTCTCCAATGGCCTTGGCACCATTTTGACATCCAACCTAAACAAATGGGACTTTGCCTTAGTGGTCCCGGCAATTCACCAGACAGTGAGCCCATTCCTAGTTGAGGACGGAGCTGAATCTGTGGCTCCAATCCTTCTGAGTCTGGTCATCATCTGAATGAAAATTTCACTTTCATTCATTCATTCATTCAATCGTATTTATTGAGAGCTTACTGTGTGCAGAGCACTGTACTAAGCGCTTGGGAAGTACAAGTTGGCAACATATAGAGACAGTCCCTACCCAACAGCGGGCTCACAGTCTAACAGTGGGCTCACAGTCACTTCCTAAGGAGGAGAGCGAAGAGAACTCTAGCAGCAATCTGGGTTTTCACATTTTTGTGCATTATTCCCTTTGCTTCCTTCCATTCCAGTTGAGTGTATAGTTCCCCACCCTTCCCCCACATGCAGCAAATGGGAAAGGAAGGTGGTTAGGTGAACACTCATATCATGGAATCCTTGCCTATTTAACTAAAATGTTTATTCATTTTCGCCGGGATGGTGATTACTACCGCTTCCCCCAACCAGGATCTTAATTTAGAGAAGCAGTTTGGTCTAGTGGGAAGAGCACAGGCCTGGGAGATGGGGGACCAGGGTTCTAATCCTGGCTCTGCCACTTACCTGCTGGATGACCTTGGACAAGTCACCTAACTTCTCTGTCCCTCACCTTTGTACAACTGCAAAATGGGGATTCAATAGCTACTTAGACTGTAAGCCCCATGTGGGACCTGATTATTTTGTGCTTTCCCCAGTGTTTAGTACAGTGCTTGACCCATAGAAAGCACTTAACCGATAGCACAATTATTATTATGATTTTCTACTTCTGCTGATTTTGTGTCTTTTCAAGAGCAGACAGTAATAGTAATAGTATTTATGAAGTGTTAGCTAGCTGCAGAGAAAATTAGTTGGAGTCCCTGTCTCTGAAGGAGTTCACAATCTGAGACTCTAAGTGGGGAGGTGAGAACAGATGTGTTGGTTAATTACTCAGGTGATATGTATCTTTCCTCATTTACCTCTGACCAATCAGCTTCCTCCTTAATTGCCTCTATTGTCCTCCAAAGCCCCTTCTAGCAGAGACATTTTCAAGTAGAATTCCATTGGAAACATCATAGGAAAATCTACCAAGTTTTTTTCCTGGCAACCTCTTATTGCAGGTTGACTAGGAGGGCAATTTGTTATCGAAGAAATGGTAATTCTCGGAGAAAGCAGAAACCTCAATGACTGATTTCCAACAGGATAACTCTTTGAAACCCAAAGGCAAAAATTTCTTTTTTGCATTCAAATTCCAGGCTCCCTCATGGACATCATCACTCACCCCAGAAAAAAAAAAAAAATACGAAGAAGGTCATTTATGTTAAAACTGATCTCGTGTTATATTCACCCCGAAAACTTGATTTTTTTTTAAGTTGCTTCACTGGATCACATGCCCTTTTAACATAAACTTCAAATGACTGAATTCTGCAGCCAACGTTTATTATGGGGATAGATACACTCGAATGAGACTTAAATGACTTTTTGGGCTCACAACTTCTTGGAGAGCAGGTTCAAAGTACAAATGACGAACTCTGCCAATAAAGGGAATGTCTGATTTTTCTTCAAAATGTAATGAATCCTCTGTAGGAGAGCACAAACACTCAAGTTCTACCTTCTTATTTGTTCTAATGACCCTTTTAAACCAGCCAATGTCAACAAGGTAGTATCCTGGATCAAATCCTCTTCGCATGACACTGGCAATGAAACCAACATTGAATTTCCCTCCTGTGGGAGCAGTTTTCAGACAAGATCAGACGCTCAGTGGGGAAGACATGAATGTGGGCCTTTCTCTAACCAGGTGGTAAAGAACCACAGTCCGTCACAAAACTTATTGGCCTATGAACCAGGCAGACTGCTTCAAACAACTTCTCCTTATTTTAGGCGGTGAAAGGTACAAACACAAGCCCATGATTCATTAGTATAATGACCCAGAAAAACAGATGACCTTGAAACAGATGAATGGACGATTCTCATGCTTTAAGCTATGGGAATGAATCACCATTTCCACCTCACACTCCTCCCTTCCTTTCTTCTTGAATGTGTTCCTCTCATCACAGAAGGACTTTTCTGGGAGCAGAAACTACAGAAGCCAAAGAACGGTGCCTTTACTAAATAATTCTTTTTGGGGGGTTGTTGGTTGCTTCTGCCTAAAATTCCATTTCAACTAGATTTTAAAACCTGGAGAACACATTTTATTTGTAGAAAAGTGAAAGAAGCTACACTGCTTGCAGGAGAAGATAAGTCATCAACTTTGGTCAAGGGAAGGTGGGTAGACAATTCCTTTTTGAAGAATCTTCTCTTAAATGTCATTATCCGGTTCCCTGGAAAATGTTTTGAGAGATGCTAAATTTGTGGGAGCAGGGATTAACTGTGACCTCATTGTTTGATGAAGTTGTGGAGAGACATCTGAAATCCCCATACACAACTCCCCCCATCCCACTCTAAGATTAAGGGTCCGTCAGTGGCCACTTCTCCCCACCCAATCAGTCAGTCAGTCACCCAAATTTATTGAGCACTTACTCTGTGCGGAACACTGTACTAAGTGTTTAGAAGAGTACAATGTAGCAATATAACAAATATTCATTCATTCATTGTCGCATTTATTGAGTGCTTAACTGTGTGCAGATTACTGTACTAAGCACTTGGCAGAGAACAATACAACAATAACAGACACATTCCCTGCCCACAATGAGCTTCCAGTCCAGAGGAGGAGACAGACATTAATACAAATAAATTACAGATAATAATGATGTTATTTGTTAAGAGCTTACTAGGTGCCAAGCACTGTTCTAAGCACGGAGCACTGTTCTAGTACATAACAGAACAGCTTCTTTTCCCATCCCCAAGCTCCATTGCGGGAGCTGTACACTAGCCAACAGCTTCTCGTAGAATTACTAGAACTAGGGGGAGAATCTGACAAGACTGTGACCAAAAGTGTTGAGGCCCTAAGAATAGCCCCTTCAATGACTGTTTACTGATTAAACTAGGAATTTTGTCTTTTTCAGTCCCACCCCTTGCTTCCAGCATATTCCTGGTTTTTATATGTCTCTCCTCCACCACTTATATTGTAAGCCCCAGGTGGGATGGGGACTATGTCTGAATTGTTCTTTTTAGAACTATTTTGGTGCTTAGTATAGCACTCAACACTTCTTTTAGATTGTCAACTCCTTGTGGGAAATGTGTCTACCAATTCTGTTGTACTGTATTCTGCCAAACAACCGCTGAATGAAGAGCTGAAATTGGGAAATGGAAACCAAGAGGGAGCAAAGAAAGCATCTTGAATGCATATTAAGAAACCCTCAATTGGTGCTGTATCTGTTGATAACTGCAAATCGGTTGCTGAGGAAAGGGAATCATAGTACAGTGCCATGAAGGAAGTAATGGCTATTTTGGAGCAATGATGATGAGATTTATTAAGCGCTTACTATGTGTCAAGCACTGTTCTAAGCACTGAGGTAGATATAAGGTAATTAGTTTGTCCCACATGGGGCTCACAGTCTTAATCCCCATTTTCCAGATGAGGGAACTGAGGCACAGAGAAGTTAAGTGATTTGCCCAAGGTCACACAGCAGACAAGTGGCAGAAACAGGTTAGAACTCACAACCTGTGACACCCAGGCCCGTGCTCTTGCCACTAAGCCATGCTGCTTCTCTGATATTTTCATAAGGAATGAAAGACAAGGAGGCAAAAGAGAAAATTATATCAGGTTCTGAAAATATCAAATATGACAACTGCAATAAGGGATGCCTTCTGTAAGCACAACGTAGCTGGGATTTCATTGGGCTTTTCAGTCACACACACTCTCAAAGGTGAATTTTGCCATCCAGCATGGCTCAGTGGAAAGAGCCTGGGCTTTGGAGTCAGAGGTCATGGGTTCAAATCCCAGCTCCACCACTTGTCAGCCGTGTGACTTTGGGCAAGTCACTTAACTTCTCTGGGCCTCAGTTACCTCATCTGTAAAATGGGGATTAAGACTGTGAGCCCCGTGTGGGACAACCTGATCACCTTGTAAACTCCCCAGCACTTAGAACAGTGCTTTGCACATAGTAAGCGCTTAATAAATGTCATTTATCTATCTATTCTTCAAATACAGAGGACAATTATAGGGGTGGGTGGGGATGGGGAGTGGTGTGTGTGTGTGTGTTTAAATATTCACAAATATATATATATATATATATATATATACACATACTCAAACACCCCCCCATAGTTGTCCTTTGTATTTGTATATACATATATATTAATAGTAAGCTCTTTATAAATACCATTATCAATCAATGTAGCTTACAAGAGCAATAATAATAATAATTGTGGTATTTGTTAAACACATACTATGCGCAAGGCAGTGTACTAAGCACTGGGGTAGATACAAGGTAACCAGGCTGGATACAGTCCATGTCCCACATGGGGCTGACAGTCCTAATCCCCATTACAAATGAGGCAAGTAAGGCATAGAGGAGGTGAAGTGACTTGCCCAAGGTCACACAGCAGACAAGGGACAGAGCCGGGATTAGAATACAGGTTGTCCTGTCTTCCAGGCCCATGGCCTATCCACTGGGCCACGCTGCTTCTTACACGCTTACAAGAGTAGGCTTCAGAAACCCAAAATAGGGATGAGATTTCACCAGGGCTTGCAGCCCTTTGTACATAGGAACAGGCTTTTTTTTTTTCTTCATTTTGTTTTTGTTTGAACCCACTTCCACCCAGAAGCCAAGAACATTTAATGTTTGTGAAAAAATTGAAACTTTAAAGATTTGAAAAGAGAAAGTCTTTGACCAACTGCCTCACCAAATAGGTAGGCCTCATTTGTTCCTGACTCTCTTGGACTGTGCTTTGAAGATGACACCATCAGTGTGACAAAGTGGGGCTGCAAAATGGCTGACAGGATGCTTGGCTTACTGAGAGGTAGCATGTACCAAGACAATGTTCCCCTTCTTTGCCTGATCTGCCCTGACACATGTACAATTATGTCTAGTTGCTTTAGAGGGGAGGTACCATATTGAGCTTATACTCTGTATCGCACAGCAAGTACACAATTATAGCTAAGAATGCCAACCTACTTTAGTTGTTAAATACTTGCTAAACCAAGTATTTAGCAACATTCAAACATGTAGAACAGCTTGTCTTCCCCACAGCTATACAGAGGATCAAGTCCTAAAAGCCTCAGTGACCTGGGACAAAGTGTTTTGGACACTAGGATTATAATAATTGCTAATAAAAACAAAAAACAAAAACCCATGAATGTGTACTAGGTTGCTTCCACCAAAAGAATCAATCAATCAATAATATTTATTGAGCACTTACTGCATATGCAGGATACTGTGCTAATCACTTTTGGGCAAGTACAGAAGAGTGGATATGATCCCTGTCTTCATGGAATTTACAGTCCAATGAAAAGGGGAGGGTGTGAGAGAAGCTGGAGGCGAGGTAACTGAGAACAAGGCACAGTGAGTAGGCTGGCTTGAGAGGAGTGGATTGAGAAAGGAGTAAAGATAAATAGAAGGGAGAAAGCTGAATAAGTGCCTTGGAGCCAGTAAGCAGTAGTTTCTGCTTTGATGGGGAGATGGTTGGCGTTGGAGGTTTTGAGGTGTGGAGAGATGTGATGAAGCAGTATTTTAGAAAAATGTCCCAGGGAGCAGACTGAAGTAAAGACTGGAGAGGAAGAGACTGGAGGCAGGGAGAACAGCGAGAAGGCCAATGCATTTTTGTTTTTATGGTATTTATTAAGTGCTTTACTATGTGCCAGGCACTGTACTAAGCACTGGGGTAGATCGCAGCGCTTAGAACAGGACTTGGCACACAGTAAGCACTTAACAAATGTCATCATTATTATACAAGCTAATCAGGTTTGTTGCAGTCCATATCCCACATGGGGCTCACAGTCTTAATCTCTGTTTTGCATATGAGGTAACTGAGTCCCAGAGAAGTGAAGTGATTTGCCCAAGACCACAGAGCAGACAAGTGTCAGAGGCAGAATTTGAACCCAGGCCCTTCTCTGATCCTCAGGCCCGAGTTCTATCCACTAGGTCATGCTGCTTCTCAAGAAGAAACATTTGATTAAGCTGGTTTCTTTTAGTAGTCAGATTTCTCTCAACCCTCCGGAACTGCTTTTCTCTGATTTTCCAAATTAGCAGCGGGACATTTGCATGCTTTTAGGTATATGTCTTGTAGCCCTTCTGACATTTGCCTCTCCTATGTGGAGAACACTTCTGTAAGGGTAAGTTTCATTTCAGAGAACATGAGAACTCTTCTTAATCAATGTAAGGTAATTGAATGTCTTTCTTTTCTCAGTTCTTTCTTTTTCTTGTTATTCAGGAAGCTTTAGGTTCTGGGGACAAATTTCTTTCAGAGTAGGAAGAGGACAATGAGCTTGATTCTCCTGTTGAGAAGTCCTGAAGGCATAATAACTACCCACCCACCCACCCACTAAGGGGTTTAGAGAGGACTAAGCTCCCCTCTTCTGCCCTGTATTTTAGGTATAGAATCACTGCAGGGCCTGAAGAAGTCTACATTGCTGCTCTTTCCTATCCCCTCTCCCTAATCTATTTTAAATTCTCTCTCCCTCAGTAAACTGTAAGTTCCATGTGGACAGGGATCATAATAATAATAATGATCATGTCTACCAACTCTGTTGTATTTTCCCAAAGCTTAGTATAGTGCTCTGCACACAACTAGCACTCAATAAATATCATTGATGGATTGACTCATAGCCAGTACAGCCTTCTGAAGCTCTATTTACAGCTTGTCTTGCTTGTGTTTTGCCATCTAGTCATTTCCGACCCATAGTGAACCATGGACACATCTCTCCCAGAACGCCCAGCTCTCCGTCTGCAATCATTCTGGTAGTGGATCCACAGAGTTTTCTTGGGGAAAATCTGGAAGTGGTTTACCATTGCCTCCTTCCATGCAGTAAACTTGAGTCTCCACCCTCAACTCTCTCCTGTGCCACTGCTGCCCAGCACAGGTGAGTTTTGACCTGTAGCAGATTGCCTTCCACTCGCTAGCCACTGGCCAAGCTAGGAATGGAATGGGTAGGCCTCTGCTTGACTCTCCCTCCCATAGCCAAGACTGGTAGAGGACTGGAAACTCTCCAGGTGCCACCCTGGAAGGGACTATATACAGCAAGAGCAGAAAAACAAAGGCAGTGGATAAACAGGCACTGGATAAATCTTCACAACATCTCCATTCATTCATTCAATTAGTAATTATAATAATTATGGTATTTGTTAAGTGCTTACTATGTGCCAAGCACTGTTCTAAGCACTGGGGTAATAATAATAATAATAATAATAATAATAATAATAATAATGGCATTTGTAAAGTGCTTATTATGTGCCAAGCACTGTTCTAAGCCCTGGGGTAGATACAAGCTAAGCAGGTTGTCCCATGTGGGGCTAACAGTCTTAATACCCATTTTACAGATGAGGTAACTGAGGCTCAGAGAAGTTAAGTAACTTGCCCAAAGTCACACAGCTGACAAGTGGCAGAGCCGGATTAGAACCCACAACCTCTGACTCCGAAGCCCGGGCTCTTTTCATTAAGCCACGGTGCTTCTCTAATCCAATTCTATTCAATTCAATTCAATTCAATAGTATTTATTGAGCACTTCTTGTTTGCAGAGCACAATATTAAGCACTTGGGAGAGTACAATATGACAATAAACAGACTCGTTCCGTGACCACAAGGAGAATCGTACTGTTCAAGCCCTTGCCCTGTGCCATCTCCACCACTGAGTCAGTCTTCTCAATCAATTAGTCGTATTTATTGGGCACTTACCATGCTCAGAGGACTATATTAAGCACTTTGGAAAAGACAATGACAATAATAATAACTGTGGTATTTGTTAAGCGCTTACTGTGTGCCAGGCACTGCACTAAGCGCTGAGGTGGATACAAGCAAATCAAGTTGAATACAATCCCTGTCCCACATGGGGCTCACAGTCTCATTCCCCTTTTTACAGATGAGGTAACTGAGACCCAGAGAATAATAATAATAATAATAATGCTGGTATTTGTTAAGCGCTTACTATGTGCCAAGCACTGTTCTAAGCACTGGGGGAGATACAAGGTAATTAGGTTGTCCCACATGGGGCTCACAGTCTTAAACCCCATTTTACAGATGAGGTAACTGAGGCATAAAGAAGTTAAGTGACTTGCCCAAAGTCACACAGCTGACAAGTGGCAGAGCTGGGATTAGAACCCACGACCTCTGCCTCCCAAGCCCGTGCTGTTTCCACTATGCCAAGCAGAGGTGGTAGGCATGTTCCCTGCTCACAACAAGCTTACTGCCTAGAGGGGGAGACAGTCATTAATATAAGTAAATATATTACAGATATGTACAATGGTGCTGTGGGACTGAGGGAGAGATTCATTCATTCAATTGTATTTATTGAGCGCTTACTGTGTGCAGAGCACTGTACTAAGTGCTTGGGAAGTACAAGTTGGCAACATATAGAGACGGTCCCTACCCAACAGTGGGCTCACAGTCTAGAAAGATAGAGAGATGAATAAACGGTGCAAAATTCAAGTGCACGGGTGACGCAGAAGGGAGGCGGAGAAGAGGAAATGAGGATTTAAGGAAGGCTCTTGGAAGAGATGGGATTTTAATAAGACTTTGAAGGTGAGGAGACTGATCCTCTGTCAGATGTGAAGAGGAAGGTCTTTCCAGGCTAGAGGCATGATATGGGTGAGTGTTCGATGGAGAGGTAGATGAGATCAAGATACAGTGAGGGTTGGGTTGTTATAGGAAATCAGAGAGGATCAAGGGGATTGACTGTTTTAAAACTGAGGGTAAGGGCTTTTGGTTGGTGGCGGAGGTGGATGGGCAACCACTGGAGGTTTTTGAGGAGTGGGGAAACATGGACTGAACGTTTTTGTAGAAAAATGATCCTGACAGCAGAGTGAATTATGAACTGGAGTGAGGAGAGTAAGGAGGAAGGGAGGTCAGCGTGGAGGCTGAGTCATTAACCAAGGTGGGATAGAATAAGAGTTTGGATTAATATGGTAGCCATTTGGATGAAGAGGAAAGGGCAGATTTTAGCCATATTGTGAAGGTTGAACCTGCAGGATTTTATGACAGATTGAATAGGTGGGATGAATGAGAGAGATGGATTGTGGATAACTTAGTATGATGCTCTGCACACAGTAAGTACTCAATAAAGACCACTGACTCACTGATTGGGACCCCACCACCTTCTGGTCGATACTTCACTCTGCTGTCCAGATCACTTTTCTAAAATATTGTGTTCTGAGCATGTCTCCCCACACTTTGCCAACCACCAGTGACTGCCCAACATCAAGGAGATACTTCTCACCATAGACTTTAAGGCTTTCAATCTGCTCTGAACTCACTACTTATTTACCTACTTACTTCCTACTTAGTCCAATCCTACTGTGATCCAGGCCACAGTTCACTTCTCTAATTATGGTATTTGTTAAGAACGTTCTATGTAGCGAACTCTGTTTCAAGCTGTGGGGTAGATACAAGGTAGTCAGGTCGGACACAGCCCTTGTCACTTAACTTCTCTGTGACTCAGTTACCTCATCTGTAAAATGGGGATTAAGACTGTGAGCCCCATGTGGGACAACCTGGATTACCTTGTATCTACACACAGCAAATATTCAGTAAGTTGCACTGATTGCTTAACAACCCCAGCCATAGTGAATTCTGGGTAAGGAAGCCTAGTAATTACTTTTTTATGGTATTTGATAAGTGCTTCTTCTGTGTCCAGCACTGTTCTAAGCTCTTGGGTAGATACAAGTTTATCAGGTCGGACACAGTCCCTGAGCCATGTGGGGTCACAGTCTAAGTTATTCATTCAATTGTATTTATTGAGTGCTTACTGTATGCAAAGCACTGTACTAAGCACTTGGAAAGCACATGTCACCAACATTTAGAGACGGTCCCTACCCAACGACAGGCTCACAGTCTAGAAGTTATGAAGTTATGACCTTGGGTTTTTGAATAGGGTAAGGAAACCTTCTTCTTCTCCAGATTCCTCTTTCCACATTTTACCTTCCTTTCCTCAGCCTTAACAATCGAAATAAGTAAAACCAGGTAAATTCAAAAAGTAATATTTTCCTCATGCAATTCCAGAATCTGTAAACAATCTAAAATAAAGTATTTATTCAATATGTTACATATTGAAATATGTTACAAGGCTCCCACATAGCATCTGTAGGCTGTAGATTCAATTTTAATTCAAAATGGGATGAACCCTTATTAAGTCTTCCCCACAAGGTTTTCAAACAGCCAAGTGCACCACTGTCAGTAGGGGGAGGAAATAGGATGATTTTCAAGTCAGTTTTTGGAAGAAATGCATCTACTTCTTTAAGTGACCATCCAAGATTTTCAGTAATTGTAATGATAGGTTTTTGTATTTAAGCAGATGCCTGATTGGTGAATACATTTTGTCGGCAATTGCCTCCACTGGAGTGGTATTTCAGGCTTGCCACCTCACATATGAAAGGAAAAATAGATCTGTATTTTTGATTTGTTAACAGTGAAGGATTTGTATAGGGTGAGTTATTTTTTCAAGACTATAGCTATTAGACTATAAACTCCTCGCCGGCAACTCTACTGTAATGTACCCTCCTTAATGCTTAATACAGTGCTCTACCCATAGTAAACATTTAATAAATACCGATGATTGATGGATTAATTTCAAATAAACCTTGTGGCTGATTAAGGGCTTAGTACAGTGTCTTGCATACAGTTAGCGCTCAATAAATACTATTGAATGAATGATGCTGCATCAATACCAGTGTCAATGATACTGCTGTACATTGAATCATAATTAGTTAATTATGACACTTGTAAAGCACTTACTATGAGTCAAACCCTGTTCTAAGTGCTAGGGTAGATACAAGTTCATTAGGTTGGGCACAGTCCCTGTCTCACATACGGCTTACAGTCTGAGAGGGAGAACAGGTACTTGTTCATTTATAACATAAATTATAAATTGAACATTCAAAAATTCCATAATTGCTTGAAGGCTGGTACATTGTCCATTACAAATTCCAGACTGCTTCATCATCCCTATAAGGCTAAAGGCTACTAAGGGCTACAGCTACATCTTCTAAACAGCGTGGCTCAGTGGAAAAAGCCCGGGCTTTGGAGTCAGAGGTCAGGGGTTCAAATCCTGGCTCCGCCAACTGTCAGCTGTGTGACTTCGGGCAAGTCATTTAACTTCTCTGTGCCTCAGTTACCTCATCTGGAAAATGGGTATTAAAACTGTGAGCCCCCAGTGGGACAACCTGATCACCTTGTAACCTCCCCAGTGCTTAGAACAGTGCTTTGCACATAGTAAGTGCTTAACAAAACCATCATTATTATTATTATTATTATTACACAATAAACAGCCCAGAATCAATTCCCTGGGAGTGATTATTAGCAGGATAATTCATAAGTTCCCATACTTGATAGTTTTCCTTCACCAAAAAAGAATACACACAATATTTTTTCTCTATCTTCTCAGATTTCATTTAAGGTGAGTAGCTACATGTTTTCTGCAAGTCCGGATAACATGGCAGTCATTCTTTCACTTTCATTCATTCATTCATTCAATCGAATTTATTGAATGTTTACTGTGTGCAGAGCACTGTACTAAGTGCTTGGGAAAGTACAATACAACAATAAACAGTCACAATCTCCCATGCCCCCAATGAGCTTACAGTCTAGAGGCATAATTTTGGTATTTGTTAAGCGCTTACTACGTGCCAGGCACTGTACTAAGCACTGGGGTGGATACAAGCAAATCAGGTTGGACACAGTCCCTGTCTGGCTCACAGTCTCAATCCCCGTTTTACAGATGAGATAACTGAGGGCCAGAGAAGTGAAGTGACTTGCCTAAGGCCAAACAGCAATCAAATGGCAGAGTCGATATTAGAACCAGTGGCCTTCTGAATCCCAGTCCCATGCTCTATCCACTGCACCGTGCTGCTTTTGAAAAGACAGTAAATTCTTCATCACATCCTTGGTGTGCAATTAGACAATAGCAAAACCTATTTCTCTAAATAATGCTGTTTCTTAAGCTCAATCAATCAGTGGTATTTTTTGAGTGCTTACTGTGTGCCAAGCACTGTGCTGAGCCACCGGGAGAGTACAATTCAACAGAGTTGGTAGACAAGTTTCCTGTCCACAAGGAGCTTACCGCCTAGATGGGGAGACTGATATCAAAATAAATACCGGCTATTCATTCATTCAGTAGTATTTATTGAGGGCTTACTTTGTGCAGAGCACTGTACTAAGTGGTTGGGAGAGTACAATACAACAACATACTGGCACATTCCCTTCCCACAACGAACTATGTGGGCATGTCACTTAACTTCTCTGGGCCTCAGTTACCTCATCTGTAAAATGGGGATGAAGACTGTCAGCCCCACGTAAGACAACCTGATTACCTTGTATCTACTCCAGTGCTTAGAACAGTGCTTGGCACATAGTAAGCACTTAACAAATAGCATAATTACTATTATTATTATTATAAGTCCCATGGCATGAATAACAAGTGTTTAAAGGGTACAGTTCTGAGAGTGTAGGTGATGCAGAAGGGAGAGGGAGTAGGGGAAATGAGAGTTTCAGAAAGATAATAATAATAATAATGGCATTTATTAAGCACTTACTATGTGCAAAACACTGTTCTAAGAGCTGGGGAGGTTACAAGGTGATCAGGTGTTCTAAGAGCTGGGGAAATGAGAGCTTAGATGAGGAAGACCTCTTGGAGGAGATGTGATTTTAATCAGGTTTTGAAGGTGGAGAGAGGGGTAGATATGAAGGGGCAGGGAGTTCCAGGCCAGAATGTGGATGTGAGCAAGGATTCGGGAGAGAATTAGACGAGATTGAGGTAGAGTGAATAGGTTGGCGTTGGAGGAGTGAAGTGTTTGTTATGGGTTGTAGCTAGGAGAGCGAGGAGAGACTTGTATCAACATCTTCACTTATTTACCGTATCCTCAGCCCCCCAATACTATGTACATATCCATAATTTATATTGATGTCATTCATTCATTCATTCAATCATATTTACTAAGCGCTTACTGTGGTGCAGAGCACTGTACTAACTGCTTGAGTAGTACAAGTTGGCAACATCTAGAGACGGTCCCTACCCAACATTGGGCTCACATTCTAGAAGGGGGAGACAGACAACAAAACAAAACATATTAGCAAAATAAAATAGAATAGTAAATATGTACGGGTAAAATAGAGTAATAAATCTGTAGAAACATATATACAGGTGCTGTGGGAAGGGGAAGGAGGTAGGGCGGGGGGGATGGGGAGGGGGAGAGGAAGGAGGGGGCTCAGTCTGGGAAGGCCTCCTGGAGGAGGTGAGCTCTCAGTAGGGCTTTGAAGGGAGGAAGAGAGCTAGTTTGGCAGATATGTGGAGGGAGGGCATTCCAGGCCAGGGGGAGTGGGCCGGGGGTCGACGGCAGGACAGGCGAGAATGAGGCACTCCGCCTCTAGATTGTAAGCTAATTCATTCATTCAATCGTATTTATTGAGTGCTTAATGTGTGCAGAGCACTGTAGCTTAGCACAAAGCTAACTGAAAGCAGGGCAAAGGTCCAGCAAATCTTGAATAAGGGGGATCCCCCCAACTATAAAGGGGAACTCATAATCAATAACCCCTGTGTGGGCAGGGATTGTCTCTATTTTAGTACGGTGCTCTGCACAGTAAGCACTCAATAAATACGATTGAATGAATGAATCAATCGATTGTATTTATTGAGTGTTTGCTATAATAATAATAATGATGGCATTTTTTAAGTGCTTACTATGTGCCAAGCACTGTTCTAAGCGTTGGGGTAGCTCCAAGGTAATCAGGTTGTCCCACATGTAGCTCACAGTCTTAATCTCCATTTTACAGATAGGGGACCTGAGGCACAGAGAAGTCAAGTGACTTGCCCAAGGTCACACAGCTGGTCAGTGGCAGAGCGGGGATTAGAACCCACCTCTGATTTCCCAAGCCCGGGCTCTTTCCACTATGCCACGCTGCTTGCTTAGCACTTGAGAGAGTATAATACAACTGAGTTGGAAGACATGTTTCCTGCCCACAATGAGCTTACGGTCTATAGTGGGAAATGACCTACATGATAATAACTCACGATCAGTCAATCAAGCAAGCAATGATATTTGTTGAGCACTTACTGTGTTCAGAGTTCTATATTAAATGTTTGGAAAGTACAATGGGATGGAATTGGTAGACGTGATCCCTGCCTAAAGGCGATTACAGACGTAGTTGATACTGATGACTGAAAGGACTGTGTGCTTTGCACACACTATGCGCTCAATAAATACGACTGACTGAATGAATGAATGTTTGAGGAGACTGCACAGAGTCTCTGAGGAAAGGAGAAGGGGAGAGGGAAATCGTAGCACCTCCTCCACATGTGAGAACTAACCTGAAATCCCCCAAGGAAAAACTTAGAAGGGAGGAAACTCTCCCTGATGATGGAATCAGGGAAAAGTGTGGGATATTATACAGTATAAAGAGTATAAAAGGCTTGTTGGTACTGGCTGTGGATTATAATTTATCATTATAATTACTATTATAATGTTAATGATTTTTATTATATTTCTTAAGCACCAACTGTTTGTCGAGCACTGTGCTTAGTGTAGTTACAAATTGATCAGGTCAGGCACAGTCCTTGTCCCACATGTGGCTCGCAGTCTTAGTAGGAGAAAGAACAGGTATTGAATACCCATTTCATAGTTAAGGAAACTGAGACACAGAGAAGTTGCCTAAGATCACAGAGCAAGTAATTGACAGAGCTGGGGCTACAATCCAGGTCCTCTGACCCGCAGGCTCTTTCCACTAGGCCACAGTGCTTCTCAGAAGAAATACCAGATAATGGGACTTGTGTAGTAAGAGCCCTTCCAGAATTCTTCTTCAATCCCTCTACCCTATTCCCCTGCCTCCCAATTGGCACTCCATCTCTTCCATGTAAATTATGCCCTTGAGATCTCAACTCCTAGGCACTTAGATGCTTCCCCCATGCCCACAACAACAGAGCACGTTGTCCACAAGTTTATACTCTGATGCTGCCCTCCACTTGTAATTTATTCTAGGGTCCATCTTCCCCACTAGATTGTAAGGTCCTCAAGAGCAGGGATTATATCTCCTAATTCTATCGTGCTCCCCCGAGCATTTAGGGCAGTGCACTGTCCAGAGTAAGTGTTTGGGAAATGCTATTGATTGCTAAATGGATTAATTAATAAGGAATCCTCCTAGCGGAAATGCTCTAGGTTGTGCAACCTTCTTTGGGATAATGGCACTCTGTGAAAAACCCTGGAATCCATGTAAATTCATTGTGCATGGGGAAGATATCTCCCAACTCTATTTTACTGAACTTTCCAAAGCACAGTGTTCTGCACACAGTAAGCATGCAATAAATACCATTGATGATGATGATGATGATGATGATCTATTACTTCCTTTACTTCAATTACTTGAGAAGCAGCATGGTGTAGTGGATAGATCATGGGCCTGGGAGTCGGAAGGTCACGGGTTCTAATCCCGGCTCCACCACTTGTCTGCTGTGTGACCCTGGACAAGTCTCTTCCCTTCCCTGGGCCTCAGTTACCTCATCTGTAAAATGGGAACTGAGACTGTGAGCCCCGCAGGGGACAGGGACTGTGTCCAACCTGATTTGCTTGTATCCACCCCAGCACTTAGTACAGTGCCTGGCACATTGTAAGCACTGAACAAATACCACGATTATTATTTTAATTCCAAGTCAGAAGTAGGTGCACCGAGTATCTCTGAGTGCCATCTTTGTCCACTTAGGAGAAAAACCTGGGGATTTGGGATCAATCACAAGGACAGTGTCACCTAGATAATAAACCCTGCTTCCACCATGCACTTATGTCCTGCCTTGATTACCACACCATTCATTCAGTCATATTTATTGAGTGCTCACTAGGTGCAGTGCACTGTACTAAGCACCAGCCTCCTCACTGACCTCCCTGCCTCCCATTTCTCCCCACTCCAGTCAATACTTCACTTTGCTGCCCGGATCAACTTTCTAAAAAAACCATTCAGTCCCTACCTTCCTACTCCTCAAAACCTCTAGTGGTTGCCCATCCAACTTTTTAAAAATGTTTTCTGGTATTTGTTAAGCAATTACTATGCATCAGGCACTGTTCTAAGCACTGGGGTATACACAAAGTAATAAGGTTGGACAAAGTCCATGTCCCCATGGGGCTTGCAGTCTTAGTCCCCATTTTATAGATGAGGCAACTGAGGCATAGAGAAGGACTTCTAGGCTATGAGCCCATTGTTGGGTAGGGATTGTCTCTATCTGTTGCCAAATTCTACTTTCCAAGCACTTACTACAGTGCTCTGCATGCAGTAAGCACTCAAAAAATACAACTGAAAGAATGAATGAATGAAATTGACTTGCCCAAGGTCACACAGCAGACAAGTGGCAGTCAGGATTAGAACCCAGGTTCTTCTGACTCCAAAGCCCATGCTTCTTCTCAAAGTGAGGCAGAGTGAAGAAAATGACAGAGTCCAGTAACCTGCTGCAATTGGGGAATTCAGCTTCAGAAAGATAATAATAATAATAATGGCATTTATTAAGTGTTTACTATGTGCAAAGCACCATTCTAAGTGCTGGGGAGGTTACAGGGTGATCAGGTTGTCCCACGGGGGGCTCACAGTCTTCATCCCCATTTTACAGATGAGGTAACTGAGGCACAGAGAAGTAGTGACTTGCCCAAAGTCACACAGCTGACAATTGGTGGAGCTGGGATTTGAACCCATGACCTCTGACCCCAAAGCCCGTGCTCTTTCCACTGAGCCACACTGCTTCTCACGAATAACAGCATAAAGATCCTGTTAAATTACATTAAATTAAATTAAATTAAAGATAAATTACAGATAGAAGAGTCTACAGAGAATATAGATATGGATACAAGTGTCTTCTGGGTTGGGAGTGATACAGTAGGTAGGGAAAATGGGGTGGGGAGATCCATCAGTGGT
Organism: Tachyglossus aculeatus; assembly: GCF_015852505.1. Classification (NCBI taxonomy): domain Eukaryota; kingdom Metazoa; phylum Chordata; class Mammalia; order Monotremata; family Tachyglossidae; genus Tachyglossus; species Tachyglossus aculeatus. The sequence goes on along the minus strand of NC_052097.1, from coordinate 12,800,002 downwards.
ATTTATTGAGAGCTTACTGTGTGTAGCATGCCATACTAAGGGCTTGGGAAAATATAATGCTGGTAGATGAAAGATTAGGTAGGGAAGGCCTCCTGGAGGAAATGTGATTTCAGGAAGACTTTGAAGATGGGGAGAGCAGTGGTCTATTGGATGGGAAGGGGAAGAGTTTAAACACACAAAAGTAAAGTGACGAACACAAGATCACACACCATGCAGCCCACCAATGTGGGCTAGCTGATTATAAAGATGCCCTGCACATTTTCCCTGGGGAAATAAAAGTAGCAAAAAAATCAGCTAAATGAAATGGACAAAACCTGCTTCTGGTTGATATGCTCTGCACACAGTAAGCGCTCAATAAATACGATTGAATAAATGAATGAATTACCCTAAAGTAGGCTGTGAGTGTGAGAAACACGTGTTTTGCATTTCCAGAGCATGAGGCTCTGCAGCTCGTTTTCTTTGTTCAGTGTTCAAGGGTAGGTAAGGTAGCACTTTCTGGTTACCTTCCATCCTGCCAGAAAGATATTCAACTAAAAAGGTGCCCAAACTTCTGAAAAATATTCTCAGCTGAGTTCCTGCAGTACCCGCTTCAGAGTTAGATGCTGAATTTTAATCAACATCTAGAATGCATGGGCATTTTCTTCAAGCATCAGCTCTTCATATTAATGTCTGTATCTCAGGGTCACACCTGGAGTTTCCAATCCCCTACTAGTCTCGGCTATGGGAGGGAGAGTCAAGCAGAGGCCTGTCCATTCCATTCTTAGCTTGGACAGTGGCTAACGAGTGGAAGGCCATCTGCTACAAATCAAAACTCCCCTGTGCTGGGCATCAGCGGCATGGGAGAGACTCGAGGGTGGAAACTCAAGTTGACTGTGCGGAAGGAGGCAATGGTAAATGGCACTTCGCTATTTTGACCAAGAAAACTCTCTGGATCCACTACCAGAAAGATAACAGATGGAGGTGGGACATTCTGGGAGAGATGTGTCCATGGGGTCGCTATGGGTCAGAGATGAATCAGCAGCATAAGGCACACAGTGTGGCTCAGTGGATAGAGCCCGGGCTTTGGAGTCGGAGGTCATGGGTTCAAATCCCGGCTCTGCCAATTGTCAGCTGTGTGACTTTGGGCAAGTCACTTAACTTCTCTGGGCTTCAGTTACCTCATCTGTAAAATGGGGATTAAGACTCTGAGCCCCCGTGGGACAACCTGATCACCTTGTAACCTCCCCAGTGCTTAGAACAGTGCTTTGCACATAGTAAGCACTTAATAAATGATATCATTATTATTATTATGACAAGACTCACATTAATATCTGTATTCTTATTAATGGCTGTCTCCCACTCGAGACTGTAATCTTGTTATGGGCAGGGAGTATGTCTGCTAATTCCGTTGTATTCTTCCAAGCGCTTAAGAGAGTGTACAGCACACAGTAAGTACTCAATAAGTACCACTCATGGATCGATTGATTGATCTCTGATTAACCCCTTTTTAACCCTAATCTTAAGCATACCACCTCGCCATCATGCCATAAACTCTTTGAAGGTAGAGACCGTGACTAATTCTTCCATACTCGTCCCTCTAGACTGTAAGCTCCTTGTGGGTAGGAAACACGTCTACCAACTATGTTGTATTGTACTCTCTCAATGCTTAGGACAGTGCTCTGCGCACAGTAAGGGCTCAATAAATATCATTGATTAATTGATGGATTGATCTCCCATGTGTTTAACACAGAACCCTCCAGCACCCTGTAGGAACTCAATAAATACCATTGATTGATGGCTTGATTAGTCATTACTGACCTAGTGGGAATCAAAGAAAAGTAGGCTATTTTCTCCTTTGTTCTTAAGAGATGAATTTACCCCTGGGAGCACTCTACATGTTTGATAGATGAGGGAGAGAGAGAGAAAGAGAATGAGAGAGAGGGAGAAAGAAAGAAAGCGAGAGGGTTTGAGGGTAAAGGAATATATGGAATTGGACCAAAGTAAATAAAAACTTTGAGGGAAAGAACGGGCATGAGATAATGTCATCAAAAGAGTAAGAGTGAGATGGGGAGGATAGAGTTTGGGGGAGGGGGAGAAATAATTCTAAATTAGGCATCAGATGGATTGTGACTGAATACCTTCATACAATAGAATGACATTTTTGGAAATGATTTTCCCTCATCAAGAAGCAATAAAAATATTTTGTGATAAATAGTTCGATGGCTTTGAGACTGAAAGAAAAAAATCTAGCACTTTTCGAATAGACTGTATTTTAAGAGCCTCAGGCTTGAGTTTGGTTGGACAACAGCTTATGCCTTCTCTTTCTGATTCTCTGTTTTTCTAAGCAGGTTGGAGGAAGTTAGGCTTTGAAGGTGACCTGAAAAAGTAGAATCTACTCCTTCTGTCAACCTAGTATAATTAGGACATAATAATTACATTGCTTCAATCTCACTGCTCATCACTGATGAACATTAACTAATTAATCCACTCAGCCCTAGGAGTACAGAAGTAGAAACTCAGTCCAGTGAGGAATCTCACACAACCCTAAGGGAAGAATGGTTTTAGCCCTTTGATGTCTAGATGGAGTCCAAGTACAACCACTGGAGTGTTTCCCCAGGGCTAATGCTTTCCTTGCATAGTTCCACATTTCCACAACGATTGATGATGGCTTTGGTTTCAGAAATCTGGATTTAATGGTCTATTTTCTCCTCAGGTTCAGTCTCAGATCACCCACTGGGAAGCAGGCCTGTCCCTTAATTGTAACCATATTCGCTGGCTTCTAAGCTCCTTGTGGGCAGGAATCATGTCTGCCAATTGTACTGTACTGTCTCAGGTGTGTAGTATAGTGCTCTGCATACGGTCAGCACTCAAATCAATACCATTGAGTGATGGAATAATCACCCTCTCTTCCCAGACTCCCAAGTCCTCAGATTTCCCCCTCCCGCCCACTCAAGCCAGGACTAACATTTGCTTAGATCTGGATCAACTTGGCTCTCCCATCCCTGCCCTCTCCTCTTCCCCACCCTGATTGTCTTTCCTCACCCTCTCAGGGTAGAGTTAACAGGGAAAATCCTCTCCATCCAGATTCATTCAGCCGGTTCATTTCCAAGCGAATGTTTTCACTTCTGCCTGGAGATCCTGTGTCAGTATGGCAGACAAATTGTTCATCTCCTCTCTCCTCGAGGCCATGTCTGACAGTCGATCAAGAGGGATTTATGATCCATTCACAGGAGTCAAGGCCCGGCTTTAGGCGACTGGGGACACGTGGCCTGGAGCAGATATGGTCTTGAGCCTCAGGAAATTACAGTCCCAGAGGGGAGAGCGAAAGCATCTATAATTGCCTGTGAGATCAGGGTGGAGAAGTGGAGAGGTTTGTCTAAAAGCGTCTGCCCTCCTGGGTCTGAAGAGGTCTCAATTTGTTGACCACAAGGAACTTTTCAAACCAATTTTTCCCTCGGTCACCCTTGAGAGGTTTGAAAGCTGGCAGCTTTTACTTATATAATTTCAATAGCTAAAATTTCAGTTTATGCTTCTTCAATTACTTCTTCAGAACATACTACTACTTAACTATACTTACTACATAAACAACTATAATCGGACCCCCAAGCCCATATTCTTTCCACTAAGCCACGCTGCCCCACCTTGCCCACTCTCTAAATTCCCACTCTCCCACCACTGCCTCCTCACTGCCTTCTTTCCCCCAACTTCCCACAGAACTCTTCTCTCTCCCTCAGAGACCTATCATCTGCAGACCCACCTCAACTTATCCCACACCCTCATACTCCCCTGGACTCCCTACCCAGTAATAATAATAGTAATAATAAAAGCGTTATTAATAATGATCATATTTATGATGGTAATTCCTTAACAACGCCCTCTTCCCTTTCAGAACTCCCTTTCCCTGTCCCTCTATTCACTGATTCTTTCGTTCATTCAGTCATATTTATTGAGCACTTACAGTGTGCCGAGCACTGTACTAAGTGCTTGGGAGAGTACAATACAACAATAAACAGACTCCTTCCTTGCCCACAACGAGCTTACAGTCCAGCTCTGGATCACCTGCACAGTGCCAATGCTTCCTCTTGCACTGCTGCCACAGATTGCTAGGGAAGAAATCTAGGTGCCCAACCAAACTCAGCCACTTCAATTTCATCCTTAATGCTATAACTCGGCCCTCTCCTTTGCTCAGCAGCATCATTTTCCCACCCTCTTTAACTCCTACTGCCCCCTGCCCCATTATTCCAGACTTCCAACCTATAACTCTTGCCTTAAACCCTCATTGTCTGCCCATCTCTCACTGATGATGATCTTGCAAACTAGTCTGTGGTTAAAAAAAAAAAAAACTTTAAGCCAACAGGGGAGAACTCTCAAAATTCTCCCTTCCACTCTGCAATATGCTCCCACCTTTCAACTTCCCCAACTCCTTCTTAAACCCTAAAACCATTCTCTCATCCTTCCATGACATTTTCCAAGACTTCTTTTGTCTGCTTTTTAAAATCTATAGCCTCCATCCTTCCTCACCCTCTAAAAATCCTTGGATCCACTCTTCCCCCCTCTCTGATTGCCATCTTTAACTGCTCACTCCCCTCTCCCTTCAAAAACACTCATCTTTTAAAAACCTCTTCTAGATCCCACTGTATCATTCAGCTGTTGCCCAATCCCCCTCCTCCAATTCCAGTCCAAATTCTTTGAATGGGTTATAAACACCTGATTCTTCCAATTCCTCTCCTCCAACTAACTTCTTGCCCCTGTACAATCTGGTTTCCACCTTCACCCCCTTCACACTACTCTAGACTCTCTGTCTAGCAGGGAAGCAGCATGGCCTAATGGATAGAGCATGGGCCTGAGAGTTAGAAAGACCTGAGTTCTAATCCTGGCTCTGCCACTTGTCTGTTGTGAGAATTTGCTTTGCTTCATTTACCTCATCTGCAAAATGGGTATTAAGAATGTGAGGCCCATGTGGGACAGGGACTGTGTTTGACCCGATTTGCTTGTATCCACCCCAGCACTTAGCACAGTGCCTGGTACATAGTGAGTGCTTAACAAGTACCACAATTATTATCATTATTATTATTACAAATTAATCAATCAGTTGTATTCATTGAGTGCTTACTGTGTGCAGAGCACTACACTAATCGCTTGGGAGAATACAGCACAACAGTATAACAAAACATTCCCTGCCCACAATGAGTCTAGAGGGGGAGATAGACATTAATATAAATAAATATATTATAGTTATATAGGTAAGTGCTGTGGGGCTGGGGGCAGAGGAGCAGAATGGCCTAGTGGTAAGAGCATGGGCTTAGGAGTCAGGGGTCATGTGTTCTAACCCCAGTTCCACCACTTGTCTGCTGTGTGACCTTAGGCAAGTCATTTAACTTCTTTGTGCCTCAGTTACCTCATCTGTAAAATGGGGATTGAGACTGTGAGCCCCAGGTGGGACAACCTGATTACCTTGTATTTAGCCTAGTGCTTAGAACAGTGCTTGGCAAGTACTTTGTACTTGCCTTTGTAAGTGCTTAACAAATACCATAATTATAATTATTATTAATAAAGGTAGCAAATCAAAGTGACACAGAAGTAAATGAGAAAAGAGGAAATGAGGTCTTAGAGAAGGCCTTTTGGAGGGCCAAAGCCTTCAATAAGGCTTGGAAGGTAGAGAGAGTAATTGTCTGTCAGATATGAAAAGAGAGGGCACTCCAGAACAGAAGCAAAACATGGGCGAGAAGTCAGTGGTGAGATAGAAGAGATCAAGATACAGTGATTTGTCTAGCAATAGAGGAATGAAGTGTGCCAGTTGAGTTGTAGTAGGAGAGTAGCGAGATGAGGTAGGAGGGGGCAAGTTGATTGAGTCCTTTAAAGCCAATGGTAAGAAGTTTCTGTTTGATCCATAGGTGGATGGGCAACTGTTGGTGGTTCTTGAGGAGTGAGGAAACATGCACTGAACCTTTCTGTAGAAAAATGATCTGGGTAGCAGAGTGAAGTATGGACTGAAATAGGGAGAGGCAGGAGAAAGGGAGGTCAACAAGAAGGCTGATACAGTAATCAAGGCAGGCTAGGATAAATGCTTGGATTAGCATGGTAGCATTGTGGATGAAGATGAAAGGATGGATTTTAGCGCTGTTGTGAAGGTGGAACTGACAGGACTTAGTAATTGAATAAATAATGGGGTTGAATGAAAGCGAGGAGTCAAGGATAATGCCGAGGTTATGGGCTTATGAGACAGGAAAGATGGAGGTGCTGCCTACAGTGATGGGAAAGTCAGGGGGAGGAAAGAGTTTGGGTAGGATGATAAGGAGTTCTGAACATGGTAAGTTTGAGGTGATGGGAGGACATCCAAGTATTGTTGTCTTGAAGGCAGAAGGAAATGAAAGACTGCAGAGAGGGAGAGAGATCAGGACTGGAGTTGTAGATTTAAGTAGCATTCGCACGGAGGTGGGAGATGAAGCCGAGGGTGGGGATGAGTTCTCCAAGGGAGTGGGTATAGATGGAGAATTGAAGTGTACCCAGAACTGAACTTGAGGGACCCCCCACACACACACCATAGTTAGTGGGTGGGAGGCAGAGGAGGAGCCCACAGAAGAGACTGAGAATGAGTGGCCAGAGAGATAGGAGGCAGAGGAGGAGCCCATAGAAAAGACTGAGAATGAGTGGCCAGAGAGATAGGAGGAGAATGAAGGAGAGGACAGTATCAGTGAAGTCGAGATAGGACAATGTTTCCAGGAAAAGGGCGTGGTTGACAATGTCGAAGGCTGCTGAGAGATCAAGGAGGATTAGGATGGAATAGATGCTGTTGGATTTCTCAAATAGAAGATCATTTGTAGCCTTTGAGAGGGTGGGTAGAGAATGTGTCTATTAGTATATTGTACTCTCCCAAGCACTTAGTACAGTGGTCTGCACACAGTAAACACTCAACTAAGGGATTTTGGAGAGGAATGGTAGGAGGGAGATGGCTAGCTACCTGGAGGGAGCCCTGAGGTCAAGGGAGGTTTTTGTGGGGGACGGGGAGACATAAGCACGTTTAAAAGCAGTGGAGAAGAAGCCATTGGAGAGCAAACAGTTGAAGGTGGCAGTCAGGGAGGAAAGAAGAGAGGACAATTGTTTTGATAAGGTGCCAAGGGATGAGGTTAGATGCACGGGGGAGTGGATTTTGAGAGATGGCAGGAAATCTCCTTCTGACATACTGCTGAGAAGGATGGGAGAGTTGAAGAAGGGGCAGGAGGAGGGAGGGACTGCAGGCGAGTAGAGGAGATTTTAAGATCACACCTGATAGTTTCACTTTTTTCCATAAAGTTCGTAGCCAGGTCATTAGGGGAAAGGGATACAGGAGGTGAGGGAAAAGGGGGTTTGAGGAGAGAGTTAAATATCTGAAACAACTTTAACAGGCAATGGGGATGGCTGTCAATAAGGATGGAGAAATAATTTTGCTGGTCAGAGGAAAGAGCTGAGTTAAAACTTGCAAAGATGAACTTGAGATGGACGAGGTTGGTCTGAAATCTAGATTTCCACAAGCAGCACTCTGCAGCTTGCATAGTGACCAATATCCTCCTTCTTACCAAATCTAGTGACTCTACTCTGTCCTAATCCTCCTCAGTTTCTCCCAAGAACTTCCTCCACCTCTCACCCCGTCACTGTCGATGCCCCTCAGTGCTCTGTCCTGGATTCACCACTCTCCCCATCTTCAGAGTCCTACTAAAATCACATCTCCTCCAGGAAGTCTTCACTACCTAATCTCTCACCTCCCCAATCTGTTTCCCCACCACTGCATCACCAATGCATTTGACTTGTCCCCCCTTTAAGCACTATGTACTTACCTTGACCCCTCTTGGGGGTCAACTGAGGAGTTTCCAGTATTCTTCCAGTCTCGACTACAGGAGGGAGAGTCAAGCAGAGGCCTATCCACTCCATTCCCAGTTTGGGCCGTGGCTAGTGAGTGGAAGGCAATCTGCTATGAGTCAGAACTCACCTGTGCTGGGCAGGAGCAGCACAGGAGAGAGTCGAGGGTGGAGATTCAAGTTGACTGCGCAGAAGGAGGCAATGGTAAACCGCTTCCGTGTTTTTACCAAAAAAACTCTATGGATACACTACCAGAACGATTGCTGATGGAGGTGGGGCATTCTGGGAGAGATTGTCCTTAGTGTCGCTGTGGGTCGGAGATGACTCGGCGGCATAAGACAAGACTTACCTTGACCCATTCCCTCCACTGCACTTACTTACCTATGTTTATTCATTCATTCATTCATTCAATCGTATTTATTGAGTGCTTACTGTATGCAGAGCACTGTACTAAGCGCTTGGAAACTGTTGCTTCCCTCCACCTGAAATTTTTTGGGGTCTGTCTTTCCACCTAGACTGTAAACTCTTTGAAGGCTGCTGGAATTAGGTCTACCAATTTTACTGTATTCACCATCAATCAGTCAATCAATCAATAGTATTTACTGAGTGCTTCCTGTACACAGAGCACTGTATTCAGTCTGTGGGAGAGTACACTGCAGTAGAGTTAGTAGACATGACCCTTGCCCTCAAGAAGTTGAAAATTTCCCAAGTGCTGAGTACAATATTCTGAACAGATTGTGCACCCAATATCGATTGATTAAGTCCCTTCTCCCTTTACACTCATTCCCTTAGAAAGCACCATTCCCATGATTTCTACTATAACCTCTCTGAATGATTCTCAAATTTACCTTCTTAGGAACTTTCCCTCAACTCCTCTGCAATCCTGTATTTCCTTCTGCCCCCAGGGCACCTCCAAATTGATATCTTGCCAGCACCTTCTACTCAAGATATTGAAAATTTGCTCTTCATCTTTCCTCCCACATCCTCTTCTCCAGCTCACCTTATCAAAACAGTTGACAAAACCACCACTGTCCCCACCTCTGAAACCCCCAAACTTGGCATTTTTCTTCTTTGTCTTCCTCTTTTTTGAAAATCCTCATATTTAGTCTGTTGCCAGTTTTTCTTCCACAACATGCCCAGGGTCTGCCTTGTCCTCTTCATTCAGACAGCCACCATGCTGGCTCAAGCGTGGTCATACCTTGATTTGATTATTTTAGCAGTCTCCTCACTGGTCTCCCTGGCTCCAGCCTCTCCCCTCTCCAGTCAGCTGCCCAGATCATTTTTTCTAAAACCTAAATTTTCCCTAACTCCTCACCCCTCAAATACCTTTAATGGTTGCCAGTTCCTCACTACACCAAGCAGATACACCAAGCAAGCTTGGGAGTCAGAGGTCATGGGTTCTAATCTCTGTTCCCTCACATGTCAGCTGTGTGACTTTAGGCAAGTCACTTAACTTCTCTGTGCCTCAGTTCCTTCATCTGTAAAATGGGGATCAATACTATGAGCCCCACGTGGGACAACCTGATTACCTTGTATCTGCTTAGAACAGTGTTGGCACATAGTAAGCACTTAACAAATACTAACATTATTATTATTAATAATGTTTAATGGTTTATTTAACTAATAACAATGAATACAATTATGGTTCAAACTTATTTTTCCTAAATCTAAAGCTTTTCCTCCAGAGACCCTCTGTACATTTCTGTAGACCTCACAGGGCCCACATTCTTCTAGTGGATTCCCATCTTACCTGAGTTTCAGGATCTCTCCCACTCAGTGGCAGGAGCCTCACTCCTTTGGAATCCAAGTCACTGGACTCCAAGTTAGGGGTCAGAGGAGCTGGTTGCTACAATCACCTAATTTTTCATAGTATTATATGGCTTTCTTTAGCCTATTGCAAGCAGCTGAATGTGAAGAAAAGCTATTATATAGTAGTGAAATCCAAAGAACTTTCTACAAGTTTGCATTTGAGTCTTTCAATACCTTCATACAACTGAAAAATTACTTCAGAAAAAAACATAAAAAAGTAAAATGATTTTTTTAAAGTAGAGAAAAGCCAAGATTCTTAAATTAAAGATTGGTACTTCCATTTGAAGGGGATGAATTCAGTGTACCCAAGCAGTAGAAGCACACCCTGGAGTGTTTTCAAGACTGTAATAGGCATTAATCATTATGGAAACATTCATAGGAAGGAAAGGTATACAAAAATTCCCTCCCCAATACACATTCTCTGCCCTCAGTTGCTTCTTAACTTCTGCCTCACTTCTTGTTGCCTTCTGCCCTATCTAGGTGCACACCAAAACCCTTGAGTAATGCTATTAGTAGGTCAGCCTAATATTATCACAATCAACTCAACCTGGGAGTTCAACTCTGTGACAACGAGATGTTTCGAGGAACCACTTGATGATTGCTCCTATTGCTAGCCACCCTCAAATCCCTACCACGCCTGCTAGTAGCTCTTCTAAACTTCTCATCCAAGAATTGGTCCTCACCCAAATGGACCGACTGTTGCTTGTGGACTTCCCCTGGAATTGCATCCCACATTCTTTTCATCAGCTGGGAAATTCATCTCAAATATCTGCTCTTCCAATTATGGTTCTACAGCAGAGGAGAGGAAATGTGCTGTCTGACTTTCTCAAGAAAGGCCAGACAGGTCTCTCCTACTTTCGCTCCTTTTATTGCAGGGTATTTCATACATTCAATCGTATTTATTGAGCGCTTACTGGGGGCAGAGCACTAAGCACTTGGGAAGTACAAGTCGGCAACATATAGAGATGGTCCCTACCCAACAATGGGCTCACAGTCTAGAAGGGGGAGACAGACAACAAAACAAACCACCTAGACAGGTATTTGCATATGATGAAGAGAAGAAAGATTATGAGAGTCTTTTCACAGCTTGAGAAGTGTCCTTGCATCGCCCATAACCCCTGAGGATGCCAAAGTTGGGCATATCCCATTCAAGTGGGTTTAGTTACATGAAGTGCTAGATGGAAAAAAAAAGCATTCCCATAGCCTTTAAAACTGGCAGATCAGATACGCTGAGTGTACCAGCACAGATGGTGTGGGGTGTTAGGGGAGATGGGAGGAAGGAGTAAAATAATTCATTAAAGGATCCAAAATTGAAGTAATCGGTCTGTTCTAGGGGGTGGACCAAATGGATCTTTAATCATCTTCCCTCTCTCCCCAAACTCACCAAGATCGTCCCGTCTCTTGGATTCGTGGGTGGAGAAAGCCAGCCAATATCAGCCCCATGACCAAAAATCAGAACATAATTCAACCTCACAATTGCAGGCCTTGGTAGTATTTACCAGTGTCTGGCTGGGCTTGGCACCTCAAAGTGCTTGACCATCAACTGGCTCGAGAGAGATACAGGAGAAATGGGCTTTCCAGACAGTTTAATGTCTCAGCCTGTAGCGGCTTCCTTAATCATTGAGGTTGTGGAAAAATTTTATTGTGGCACCGAGCACATCCCGGCCCAGTGGATAACCATCATGGTAAAAACCTGTTCACAGAACAGCGGCAGGAAAACTCTGCCCTATAAAATGGGGATTAAATAGTTGGTTTCCCTCCCTCTTAGACTGGGATCCCCAGTGTAGGACAGTGACTATGCTTATACCCTCTAATCATAATAATAATAATAATGACATTTATTAAGCACTTACTATGTGCAAAGCACTGTTCTAAGTGCTGGGAAGGTAACAAGGTGATCAGGTTGTCCCACAGGGGGCTCAATGTCTTAATCCCCATTTTACAGATGAGGTAACTGAGTTACAGAGAAGTTAAGTGATTTGCCCAAAGTCACACAGCTAACAAGTGGCAGAGCCAGGTTTTGAACTCTGGACTGTGAGCTTCCTGTTGGCAGGGATTGAGTCTTCCAACTCTCCCAAGTGGTTAGTAGCATGCTCAGACCACAAATTTCCCTCAATAAATGCCTTTGATTGATTGATTAGTTGACTGATTACCTCTGATCTGATTATCTTGCATCTACCCCCAGCCCTTAAGCACAGATCTTGGCATGTCATAAGCATCTAATGAATACCATGAAAGTATTATTGAAACTGTGAGCCCCAAGTGGGACTGGGAAAGTGACGAACCTGATTTGCTGGTATCCCCTCCAGTGCTTAGTACAGTGCCTGGCATATAGGAAGCATTTAACAAATACCATAATTTTTATTATTTTAAGGAGCCAGGCAAAGAAACAGAGAAGCAGTTGACGGAGAACAGGAAAGTACTGAGTCAACAAAGCCAAGATCTGAGGGTGTTCTCTTTTTAAACCTCACTCACACCCCTCCTCCAAAAGCAGCACAGCTTAGTGGTAAGAGCATGGGCTTGGGAGTCAGAGGACATGGGTTCTAATCCTGACTCCACCATGTGTCTGCTGTGTGACCTTGGGCAAGTCACTTATCTTCTCTGAGTGTAACTTCTCAGTTACTTCATCTGTAAAATAGGGACTGAGAATGTGAACCCCATGTGGGACAGAGACTGTGTCCAACCAAATTTGCTTGTGTCCACCCCAGCACTTAGCACAGTGCCTGGGACATAGAAAGCACTTAACAAATACCCACAATTATTATTATTATTATTATTGTCCTGGATCTGCCACACGTATTCTGTGTGACCTTGGGCAAGGTCAGTTCACTTCTCATGACTCAGTAACCTCATCTGTAAAATGGGGAATAAAACTGTGAGCCCCTTGTGGGTCAGAGACTGTGTCCAACCTGATTAGCTTGTACCTACTCCAGCACTTAGAACAGTGCTTGACACATAGTAAGTGCTTAAGAGATACCATCATCATCATCAAGTCTGTGCCTTCTCCATGGCCCCTCTCCACTCAACTCAAATCCCTTGATTTCCTGGGCCTTCTTTCATCACTAACCCACAGCCCTGGATCTCATCTCCTCAGGAAACTTCCTCCACACCTGCTGTCATGCTGCAGAATTCTGTCCCTGTCATTCACGTTGTCTCTGTGTTGCTGAACGGGATCTACCAACTCTGCTGTACTGTATTCTCCTTAGGGTACAGTAAATTTCACCTGCTTATTGATTGTTCTCAATGTTTCACCTTTCCTTATTGGCAGCAGTGTGGCCTAGTGGAAAGAGTTTGGGCCTGAAAGCCAGAAGACTTGGGTTCTATCCCCACTCTGCCACTCGCCTGCTGTGTGACATTATTCAAATCACTTTTACTTCTCCGAGCCTCAGTTTCCTCAACTGTAAAATGGGGTTTCAGTACTTATTTTCTCTCCTAATTTAGACTGTGAGCCCCATGTGGGACAGGTACTGTGTCTGACATGAATAACGTGTATCCAGGGCAGTGCTTAGAACAGAGCTTCACACATAGAAAGTGCGTAACAAACACCACTACCAGCCCCTCCTCCCAACCTGCCCCCTTTTCAATCAATCAATCAATCAATCAATCAATCAATCGTATTTATTGAGCACTTAGTATGTGCAGAGCACTCTACCAAGTACTTGGGAAAGTACAGTGAAATAAGGTCAGCAGACACAATCCCTACCCTCAAGAAGCCCAGAATTTAGAGAGGAATACAAGCAGCATGGCTCAGTGGAAAGAGCACGGGCTTGGGAGTCAGAGGTCGTGGGTTCTAATCCCGTCTCCCCGATGTCTGCTGTGTGACCTTGGGCAAGTCACTTAACTTCTCTGAGCTTCAGTTACCTCATCTGTAAAATTGGGATTGACTGTGAGCCCCACGTGGGACAGCATGATCACCTTGTATCCCCCCCAGCGCTTAGAACAGTGCTTTGCACATAGTAAGCATTTAACAAATGCCACCATTATTGTTATCATTATATATAAAATAAATTACAGGAAGGGGAAATTGCAGAGTATAAAGATATGCACGTAAGTGCTGCGGGGCTGAAGGTGGAATGAATAATAAGTGCTTAAGAGTTACAGATCCAAATGCCTGACTAAAAGGGGAGAGGGAGTACAATTATTGCTGAATTGTACTTTCCAAGTGCTTAGTACAGTGCTCTGCACACAGTAAGTGCTCAATAAATGTGATTGAATGAATGGAGAAAATGAGGGTTTACTTGGGAAAGGTAAGACAGGACGGGTAGAGCTGACTGAGTGGCTTAAAGCTGATGGTAAGGAGTTTCTGTCTGATGCAGAGGTGAATGAGCAATGACTAGAGGTTTTTGAGAAGCAGGGAGGGGGGGTATGAGTGTTCTTTTAGAAAAATGAACCAGGCAGCGGAGTGAAACATGGACTGGGGTGAGGAAAGACAGGAGGCAGATAAATCAGTGAGGAGGCTGGTGCAATAATAATAATAATAATAATGGCATTTATTAAGTGCTTACTATTTGCAAAGCACTGTTCTAAGCGCTGGGGAGGTTACAAGGTGATCAGGTTGTCCCAGGGGAGGCTCACAGTCTTAATCCCCATTTTACAGATGAGGGAACTGAGGCACAGAGAAGTTAAGTGACTTGCCCAAAGTCACACAGCTGACAATTGGTGGAGCAGGGATTTGAACCCATGACGTCTGACTCCAAAACCCATGCTCTTTCCACTGAGCCACTGAAGACAGGGCATAAGTTGATCTGCTTGGTAGCAAATCGGATGAAGAGGAAAGAACAGATTCTAGAGATATGGGGAAGGTAAAACCAACAGGATTTGGTGACAGTTCAAATATGTGGGTGGAATGAGAGAGATGAGTCGAGGAAAATGCCAAGGTTATGGGCTTGTGAGACAGGGAGGGTGGTGATGTTGTCTACAGTGATAGGAAAGTTGATCGTTACTGGATTTGGCTGGAAAGATGAGGAGTTCCATTTTGGATATGTTGGACATGTTAGGTTTGAGGTGTTGGGAGATCATCCAAGTAGAAATGTCCTGAAGGCAGGAGGAAATGCAAGACAACAGAGAAGAAGATAGATTTGGAAAATCATATTCATTGAGATGATAATCGAAGCTTGTGGGACTGAATGATTTCTCCAAGGAAGTGGATGGAGATGGAGATTAGGAGAAGAGCCAGAACTGAGCCTCGAGGCATCCCCACAGTGAGAGTGTGGGATACAGTGAGAGACTGAGAAAGAGTAGTCAGAGAGATAGGAGATTCAGGAGAGGACATTCATTCATTCATTCATTCAATTGTGTTTATTGAGCACTTACTATGTGCACAGCACTGTACTAAGCGCTTGGGAAGTACAATTCGTCAACAGATAGTGACAATTCCTACCCAACAATGGGCTCACAGTCTAGAAGGGAGAGACAGACAACAAAACCAAAAAGAAAATAGACAAGCGTCGATACCATCAGAATAGGTAAATAGAATTATAGATATATACACATTATTAATAAAATAGAGTAAAAAATATGTACAAATAAACATAAGTGCTCTGGGGAGGGGAAGGGGGTAGGGCAGAGGGAGGGAGTGGGGGTGATGAGGAGGGGAGGAAGAGCAGAGAAATAGGGGGGCTCAGTCTGGGAAGGCCTTCTGGAGGCCTTCCCATGTTGCCAACTTATGTTGCCAACTTGTACTTCCCAAGCACTTAGTACAGTGCTTTGCACACAGAAAGCGCTCAATAAATACAATTGAGTGAATGAATGAATGAATGAATGAATGAATTAGGAGGTGAGCTCTCAGTAGGGCTTTGAACGGAGGAAGAGAGCTAGTTTGGTGGATGTGTGGAGGGAGGGCATTCCAGGCCAGGGGTAGAATGTAGACTGGGGTGGACGGCGGGACAGGCGAGAATGAGGCACAGTGAGGAGGTTAATGGCAGAGGAGTGGCATGTGTGGGCTGGCTGAGCTGTAGAAGGAGAGAAGAGAGGTGAAGTAGGAGGGGGTGAGGTGATGGAGAGCTTTGAAGCCAAAACTTCTGTCAAAGGACAGCGTCAGTAAAGTCTAGATTGTTAGTCCCGGGCTAAAACTCATCCTTGTGTTTTTTCCTGAATGTTTAAATCATTGTTCTGCACTCAGTAGTTGCTCAGTAAAGACCATTACTGCTAATTCTAACAAAAATGTTCATTGCAACCCCAGAAATTAAAGTGGTTACCAAATTCTGGTAATTAGGTAGTCTAACTGTCCAATAATGCTTTGATGAATCAATCATTTGTATTTTTGAGTACTTACTGTCTGCAGAGCACTGTACTAAACACTTGGGAGAATATAATGCAACAGAATTAGCAGATACTTTCCCTGCCTGCAGCAAATAATATATACATAAGTGCTGTGGGGACTGAGGGAGTGGTGAATAAAGGTTGCAAATCCAAGTGCAAGGGACACAGAAGGGAATGGGAGAAGAGGAAATGAGGGCTTAGTCAGGGAAGACGTTCTGGAGGTGTGTTTTTAATAACGCCTTGAAGGTGGGAAGAGTGATTCTCTATCAGATATGGAGAGGGAGGGTGGTCAGCATCAAGATAGAAGAGATCAAGGCACAGTGAGTAGGTTTGTGTTCAAGGAGTGAAGGGAATGGGCTGGCTTGTAGTAGGAAATCAGCAAGATTAGATAGGAGGGGGCAAGGTGATTGAGTGCTTTATAAAGTGTTTGGTTAAAGAGATAACAATAACTTGTATTTGAGAAGTGTTTCCTGGGTGCCAAGCATTGGGGTAGATACAACATAAGCAGATCAACGCAGGTCCTGTCCCACTTGGGGCTCGCAGTCTAAATAGGAGGCAGACGAGCTGTTCAGTTCCCCATTTTATAGGTGAGGGAACGGAGGCATAAAGAAGTTAAGTGACTTACCCAAGGTCATATAGCAGGAAAGTACTAAACCCAGGATTAGAACCCAGGTCTTCTGATTCTCAGGTCTGCACTCTTTCTACTAGGCCATATTACTCCCCTAACCACAACCTAAGCCCATTACCTCACATTCTGTCTGCATTTTAATTAATTAATCAATGGTATTTATGGAGCACTTATTGTGTTCAGTCAATCAACTAAATTTATTGAGCACATACTACATGCAGAGCACTGTACTAAACACTTGCAAGAGTACAGTACGACAAAACTGGTAGATGTATTTCCTTCCCACAAGGAGCTTACAGTCTCGAACACTGTTAGGAAAGTACTTTCAAATCTACAAAAATAATTTTTCAAATTATCCACAAAGTTATCTTCTCCAGAATGAACATTAATTTATTTGACAACCCTGGGCCTAATTTTCAGACTCTAAACATTCTCTTTTTTCTAGTCTGAACCCTGCCCAACTTTCTACCTACTTGTCCCTCTGGGGTGTTGCAAAAGGTATATATACATACATATATATATAGGTAGATCAATATACTATCTGTTTATATTTGTGTATATATATATATATATATATATATAGTGGTATTTGTTTAGAAGTATTTGGAAAGAAGTGGATGGAGCTCAGCCAATCAACATTTCAAACATAATTTTTTGACGTCCAGCTTTGAATATATCTCTCCCGTTCTCCCTCTTTACCCCTTGCTCTGCCTAACTCTTCTTGTCTCTCTCTTTCTCCCAGTATTTCTCTGTGTCTCTCCCCCTCTGTCTGTCTCTCGCCTTCACAATTTCAAACAGAATTTTCTGACATCCAGCTTTTTATCTCTCTCTCTCTTCAACCCTTTCTCTGCCTATCTCTTTCTGTCTCTCTCTTCCAATCTCTCTGTCTCCCTCCTTACCCCTTTCTCTGACTATCTTTCTGTCTCTTTCTTACAGTATTTCTCTGTGTCTCTTTGTTTGTGTCTCCCTTTTCCCTGTCTCATTTTACTTATCTTTTGGGTTCTCTCTCTCTCTGCCTCCCCCCACTCTCTTTCTCTCTGTCTGCCTCTATCTCTCCCCCCTATTTATCACTGTCTGACCCTATCTTTCCTCCTTTACCCCCTCTAACTCTGACTCTCTGTCTCTCCCCTTTCTCTCTCTCTCCCTCTCTCTCTGTAGCTCTCTCCCTTTGCCTCTCTCCCCTTCTTACTACTCTTTTTCTGTTGCTTGACTTACTGCTGTTTTCTCTATATAAATGTACAACAAGGCATTGGTGCTCTAGACTCAGACCAATAGATCTTGTGGGCTTAAGAAAAATCTCATTATTGGAGAAGTTTTGTAAAGTTTCAGAATTGAGTTTTAGCTCTCCTCTTCCTTCCTGGTCTTTGTATTATAAACTAAACACTTGTGTTTAATAGGTGCAAAGAAGGTACTGAGAATGTCGGAGAAGGTACTGAGTTGGCTCCGTGGCTTACATGGTTAAAGCGCCTGTGTAGTAAACAGCAGACCCTAGGTTTGAATCCCAGCGGGACCTCTTAGGGAAGCAGTGTGGCTCAATGGAAAGAGCACGGGCTTTGGAGTCAGAGGTCATGGGTTCAAACCCCAGCTCTGTCAGTTGTCAGCTGTGTGACTTTGGGGAAGTCACTTCACTTCTCTGGGCCTCAGTTGCCTCATCTGTAAAATGGGGATTAAGACTGTGAGCCCCCCGTGGGACAACCTGATCGCCTTGTAACCTCCCCAGCGCTTAGAACAGTGCTTTGCACATAGTAAGTGCTTAATAAATGCCATAATTGTTATTATTATTAATGTCTGTAAGTCACTCCTTTCTGAGAATTACATTTCCCCAAATTCTGAAGGACTTCATTTACTCCTCCATTAATCTCATCAACCAGCTTATTTTGTGGTATTTGTTGAACACTTTCTATGTGTTCACTTTCTAAGTGCTGGGGTAGACGCAAGGTAATCGGGTTAAGCACAGTCCTTGTCCCACAGAGGGCTGACAATCTTAATCCCCATTTTACAGGTGAGGTAACTGAAGCACAGAGAAGTTAAGTGACTTACCCAAGGTCACACAGCAGTCAAATGGCAGAGCCGGGTTTAGACCCAGATTCTTTTGACTCCCAGGACTGGGCTCTTTGTACTAGGCTATGCTGCTTTCACACGTCACAGTAAGGATTAGTTAAATGCTAAACTGTGGATTCATGATCCGAGAAACTTTGATGAGGATGTCACTGTCTCCTCTCCTGTGCGGTATAAAACTCCTCTCCCTCTTGGCTCAGTCATCACTAATGATAAATGATCAAATATGAATGTGCACATATGAATGTGCCAGGAGAAGCAGCATGGCTTAGTGGAAAGAGCACAGGCTTGGGATTCAGAGGGCCTGGGTTCTAATCCCGGCTCCGCCACTTGTCAGCTGTGTGGCTTTGGGCAAGTCACTTCTCTGTGCCTCAGTTACCTCATCTGTAAATAGGGATTAAGTCTGTGAGCCCCATGTTGGACAACCTGATTACCTTGTATCTACTCCAGCACTTAGAACAGTGTTTGGCATATAGTAAGCACTTAACAAATACCATTATTATTATTATTATTATTATATATTTGCACAGAGTGGCAGCTGTTTGGAATGACAGACTCAGGGCCCAGTGTGCTTCTCAGTATTTTGATTACTAGAGACCCAGAAGGCCAGAGTGGTAAATTAATAGTTGAAAACCAACTAGACTGAAGAATTAATGCTCTTTTTTGGAAATGTATCTTGAAAATAACACATCTAAAGAAACCTATCTTGAGTTTCTGGTCCCCCTCTGAGACCAGTTTCTGATTACCACCTACCAGAGAAACTAATTGTGAACCTGCCTCTTCATCTAACTTGAAGTCTACACTCTCGGGTCTGCAGAACTATATTTCAAAAACTACTTGTTCTCCAACAGGGAAGTAGACTCTGAAAAGAAACCTTTTATGTTTTTTCCCTCCAAATGGATTCAGTAGTTGAGGTATATTGATTTTTCTGAGTTTGCAGCTCTATTCCCTAGGCAGCCTTTAGTTTCCTCGAGCCAAAGTTACTGAAATGAGGTAGTGATGCATTTTTTCTTCCAGTAGGACTCCACAAAAGTTGTGGGTCTTTGATGAGTTTGTATATTTCATTACCATTGAATGAACTTAAAAAAGAAAGGATGCACATCACATAGTAGTAGTAGTTGTACTAATAGTAATATTAGTGGGAGTTGTTGTTTTTGTTGTAGTAATAATAATAACTGTGTTATCTGTAAAGTGCTTACTCTCTGCCAAGTGCTGAGCTAAGCACTGAGTTAGACACAAAATGCAGTCCCTGTCCCCCATAGGGCTCACAGCTTAAATAGGAGGGAGGAGCAGTGTTGCCTAGTGGAAAGAGCACAGTCCTGAGAGTCAGAGGACATGGGGTCCAATCCCAGCTCTGCCTCAACCCTGCTGTGTGACCCTAGGCAGGTTACTTAACTTCTCTGTGCCTCAGTTTCCTCGACTGAAAAATGGGGGCTTCAATACTTGTTCTCCCTCCTACTTAGACTATAAGCACCATGTGGGACAAGAATTGTGTCAAACCTGACTAACTTGCATCTAGCCCAGCTCTTAGAACAGTGCTTGACACATAGTAAGTGCTTAACAAATACTATAGTTGCTTAACAAATACTATATATAATTCCCATTTTACAGAGACACTAAAGCACAAGGAAGTTAAGTTATTAAGTGCTTACTGTGTGCAAAGTACAGTACTACACAATGGGAAAGAATATAGGGGTGAGAATATACTTCACATCAAGGAGCAGCTTGGATATCCACGGGAGTCATCCGTTGTCCCTGAGATTACAATAAAATCATAATCATAAGTATTGACATAGAAGGGAATCCTGCAACTCAAAATAAGGGAACAAACCAAGGTCATTTAGTCTAGTCTCCTGCCTCCAGACAAGTGAATGACTAAATCACATGTCAGATGAGATTTGTCCTTTTCTTTAATATCACAGATTCAGTATCACAGATGCCACGATCTTCAGTCACCTGTTTCAGTATGTTGTCACCAAGACGGTCAATCAGTCAATTTTATTTATTGAGTGCTTATTGTGTGCAGAACATTGTACTAAGTGCTTGGGAGAGTACAGTACAACAGAGTTGGTAGGCACAGTCCCTGCCCACAGCGAGATAACAGTCTAGAGTAGGGGACAGATATTAATATAAATAAATAAAGGATAAATACCTAAGTGCTATATGGCTGAGGGGGGGAGCAAATAAGTGGAATAAATCAGGGTGATGCAGATGTGAGTGGAAAAAGGGGAAATGAGGGCTTATTGGGAAGGCCTCTTGGAGGAGATGTACCTTCAGTAAGGTTTTGAAGATGGAGGGAGTAATTATCTGTCAGATATGAAGAGGGAGGGCGTTCCAGGCAAGAGGCAGGACATGGGTGAGAGGTCAGCAGCGGGATAAATGAGATCAAGGTACAGTGAGTAGGTTGGCATTAGAGGAGCAAAATGTGCAGGCTGGATTGTAGTAGGAGAGCAGCTAGGTGAGGTAAGAGGGTTCAAGGTGATGGAGGGCTTTAAAGCCAATGGTAAGGAGTTTCAGCTTGGTGTGGAGGTGAATAGGCAACCACTGGAGGTTGTTGAGGAGTGGGGAGACATGGACTGAACGTTTTTGTAGGAAAATGATCTGGGGAGCAGAGTGAAGTATGGACTGGAGTGAGGAGAGACAGAAGGCAGGGAGGTCAGCAAGGAGGATAGAATTGGATAAGTGTTTGGATTACAATGGTAGAAGTTTGAATGGAGAGGAAAGAGTGGGTTTCAGTATGTTGTGAAGGTTGAACTGACAGGATTTAGTGATAGATTGAATTTGGGTTGAATGAGAGGTTTGTGAGACGGGAAGGACAGTGGTGCTGTCTACAAGGATGGGAAAATCAGGACAGGACAGGTTTTGGATGGAAATAATAATAATAATAATGGCATTTATTAAGCACTTACTATGTGCAAAGAACTGTTCTAAGTGCTGGGGAGGTTACAAGGTGATGAGGTTGTCCCATGGGGGCTCACAGTCTTCATCCCCATTTTACAGATGAGGGAACTGAGGCCCAGAGAAGTTAAGTGACTTTCCCAAAGTCACATAGTTGACAAGTGGCAGAGCAGTGATTTGAACCCATGACCTCTGACCCCAAAGCCTGTGCTCTTTCCACTGAGCCACGCTGCTTCTCTCTCTTCTCTCTTGAGATGTTGGTGGGGTATCCAAATAGAAATGTCTTGAAGGCAGGAAGAAATGTGAGACTGCAGAGAGAGAGAGAAATCAGGGCTGGAGTTGTGGAATTGGGGATCATCCACATAGAGGTGGTAGTGGAAGCTATAGGAGTGAATGAGTTCTCCTGGGGTGTGGGTGTAGATGGAGAATAGAGGGGGACCAAGAACTGAACCTTGAGGGACCCCCACAGATAGGGGGTAGGAAGCTGAGGAGGAGCCTGCAGAAGTGACTGAGAATGAATGGTCAGAAAGATAGGAGGAGAACCAGGAGAGGACTCTGTCAGTGAAGCCGAGGTTGGATACTGTTTCCAGGAGTAGGGGGTAGTCAACAGTGTCTAAGGCAGCTGAGAGTTTGAGGAGGATTAGGATGGAGTAGAAGCCATTAGATTTGGCAAGAAGGAGATCATTGGTGACCTTTGAGAGGGAGGTTTCTTTGGCGTGAAGGAGACGGAAGTCAGATTAGAGGGGGTCAAAGAGAAAATTAGAGGAGAGAAACTTGAAACAGTGGGTGTAGATGACTTGCTCGAGGAGTGGAGAGAAATAGTAGGAGGGAGATGGGGTGATAACTGGAGGGAGTCTTGGGTTTTTTTAGAATAAGGGAGCTAGACAGTAAACTAGACTGCAAGACTAGACTATAAGCTACACTGTAAACTAGACAACTCTAGACTGTAAACTCGCTGTGGGCAGGGGATGTATCCATTTATTGTATTGTATTCTCCCAAACACTTAGTAGAGTGCTCTGCACACAGTTAAGTGCTCAATAAATGCGATTGAATGAATGAATAGGGAAGATAGGGTAGACATTGGTGTGTTTGAAAGCAGTGGAGAAACCATTGGAGAGTGACAGTTGAAGTTGTTGTTTAGGGAGGGAAGGAAAGGGGCAAGTATTTGGATAAGGTTGTGAAGGGACGGGTTTGGATGTGCAGGGGTAGGGGTGGATTTTGAGAGAATCAATCAGTCGATCATATGTAGACAAGACGAAGTTTGGAGAGGAATGGTAGAAGGGAGATAGGTCGATAGCTGGAGGGAGCCATGGGGTCAAGGGAGGGTTTATTTAGGGTGAGAAAAACATGGGCATGTTTGAAAGCAGTGGGGAAGAAGCCATTAGAAAGCGAACAGTTGAAGATGGCTGTTAAGGAGGGAAGAAGAGAGGGAGAAATTTATTTTTGTTTAACTCTGTCTCCCCATCTAGGCTTTAAATTCACTGAGGGCAGGGAATGTGTCTACCAACCGTTACGTTGTATTTTCCCATTCAGTCATTCATTTGATCAGATTTATTGAACACTTACTGTGTGCAAAGCACACAGTCCCTGTCCCACATGGAGCTCAAAGTCTCAATCCTCATTTTACAGATGAGGTCACTGAGGTCCAGAGAGGTGAATTGACTTGCCCAAAGTCACACAGCAGATAAGGGGCAGAGCTGGGATTAGAACCTATGACCCAGAACACCCAGGCTTGTGCCCTATCCATTACTCCATGCTCCTTCTCGTCACAGTCATTATTATCTTGCCTGGTAGGGCGAATGGGTGCAGCCAGGGGTCTCATAACAGAGTATCTCCAAGACCTTGACAGCAGCAGAGAACACTATGCTTTCACGCTTTCTGAAAGCCATTGTAGAGAATGATACTCAGAAAGACTTATTGGGGGTAAGGGAGTCTTTCCCATTTTCTTATCCATTTTCTTGTGAAAAGCAGGGGAAAAGCAAATAACAAGAAATTGAGATTACAATTCCATCACAAAACACAAAGTACACCTTGCCTTTTCTGCTGTCACAAGTATCATATTTAGGGTATTGTTGAGTCTTGAATTAAGGAACTGAAGATGGCCTTATCTAAAGCCACCTGGAATAATCCATCACTCCTCCCAGCTTCCTTCAGCAGCCAATGAGTAATAACCAATTTAGCACCTTCAGGGCAAAAGAACTCTCAGAACCTGACTTGGAAATATGGATCAAATCTACATTGTATCTGCAGTGAACTGTTGGGGAAAGTTGAGAAGCACTGTGGCCTATTGTAAAGTGCATGGGCCTCGGAGTCAAGGAACCTGGGTTCTAACCCCAATTCTGTCACTTGCCTATGGTGTGACCTTGGGAAAGTCACTTTGCTTCTCTGGGCCACAGTTTCTTCATCTGTAAAATGGGGATTCAATACCTGTTCTCCCTCCTACTTTAGACTGTGAGCCCCATGTGGGAGACAGACTGTGCCCAAACTGATTATCTTAAATCTATCACAGCATTTAGCACAATGCCTGGCACATAGTTGGCACTTAACAAATACCATTTCTTTGTAAGTGTGAGTCTGGAGGCATTGTAAATCTTTCTCTAGGTCATCTGCACGTGACAGAGCCAAGATAGAATCCAGGTCTCTGTCCTCTTGATCTACACGAGAAGCAGCATTGCTCAGTGGAAAGAGCATGGGCTTTGGAGTCAGAGGTCATGGGTTCAAATCCCAGCTCTGCCAATTGTCAGCTGTGTGACTTTGGACAAGTCACTTAAATTCTCTGTGCCTCAGTTACCTCATCTGTAAAATGGGGATTAAGACTGTGAAGCCTCTGTGGGACAACCTGATTGCCTTGTAACCTCCCCAGGGCTTAGAGCAGTGCTTTGCACATAGTAAGCGCTTAATAAATGTCATCATTATTATTATTAGTTATTGTTATTTATTACCAAATGGCATAGGTAAGGAGCTCAGCTTATATTGTATCTACTCCAGGGCTTTGTGAAGTGCTTGGCACAAAGTACATGTTTAACTTATATTACAATAATTATCACTGACTGGTCTAAGGCTAATGTTTGTAGCTTCTCTCCACTGGGGATCAGAATTTCTATCCAAAGCCAATATATCAGGGTGGCAATTCTGCACCTTTGTTAGTTTTAATGGGCCTGGCTGATCTTATCATGGAGTGATAGCTTTCAGGCCTGGACCTGCTCTGAAGACTACCTCCACCCAACAACCTTAATGTTGTCGGGAAATAACATGGTCTAGTGTATAAAGCACAGGTTTGGGGGTCAGAAGACCTGGATTCTAATCTCAGCTCCACCAGTTGCCTGATGTGTGACCTTGGGCAAGTAATTTGACTTCTCTAGGCCTCAGTTTCCTCAGCTACAAGATAGGGATTCAATACCTGTTCTCCCTCCTACTTAGATGTGTCCCACGTGGGAGAGGGGCTGTATATGACCTTACATCTACCTAGTGTTTAAAACAGTGTTTGACACATAGTAAGTGCTTAACAAATATCATAAAAAATTGGGACTGGCAATGCCAGCAAAATAGAGGGAGATTTTAGCTATCAGGTGGCACTGCCTGTCTTACCTCACTCGATCTCTTCTATCTTGCCACTTACCCCTTGTCCATTTCCCCCCTCTGGCCTGAAACTCCCTCCCCCTTCATATAAGACAGACAGCCACTCTTTCCATCACTAAAGGCTTCCTAAAGTCACATTTCCTTCAAGAGGCCTTCCCTGACTAAGCCCTAATTTCTCATACTTTCTCTCCCTGCTATGTCACCTAAGCACTTAAAGTTAAACACTCTAACCACCTGATATTCACCCTACCCTCAGGTCCAGGGCACTTATGTACACAGTGGATCCTCCCTTAGAGAACTCATTCCCTTCCCTAGCTTCAACTAAGTCTCTATGCAGATGATTCCCAAATTTATCCTTCCAGCCCTGACCTCTCTCCTCTGCGATCTCACATTTCTTCCTAGCTTCAGGACATCTCTACCTCAAACTTAACATGTCCAAAACAGACCTCTTCATCTTCCACTCAAACCCTGTCCTCTCCCAACTTTCCCATCACTGTAGACAGCATCAACATCCTGTCTCACAAGGCCATAACCTTGGCATTGTCCTATACTCTTTCTCATGCAACACATATAGTCAATATGTCACCAAATCCTGTTGGTTCTATCTTCATAACATCACTAAAATTTGCCCTTTCCTCTCCAGAAAAACTGTTACTACATTGATCCAAGCACTTATCCTATCCCACACTGACTATTTCCTTACTGACCTTCCTGCCTCAATAAATGCCATTAATTGATTGATGGATTGATATCTGTAATGTATTGATTTATATAAATGTCTGTCTCCCCCTCTAGACAGTAAGCTCCTGGTGGACAGAGAACACATCTTCCAACTCTGTTTTAGCACATTCTCCCAAGTGCTTAATACAATGCTTTGCCCATAGTAAACACTTAGTAAATACCATTATTTGATTGGCTGATTGTTAGAGATGACCCTGTCAGATGATGAATGGATAAAGAAGGAACAAATTAATTCCTCAAACTGTCAGATGAAAGGAACTGAAAGTTTGCAAAAGAATGAAAGTGTCCAGCCATGAAACTAGACTCGACCCAAACCTGCTAGTTGATATGGCTAATTGATCTGATCGATTACTGAGTTACCCTTGATACTAACAATAATAATAATAATAATAATAATAATAATGATGATGTTTGTTAAGCCCTTACTGTTTGCCAAGCACTTTACTAAGTGTTGAGGTAAGTGCTGATATAAGATAATCAGGTCAGACACGGTCACTGCCCCACATGGGGCTCACAGTCTAAAGGGGAGGGAAAATAAGTTAATAAGGGAATCAGAAGGTCTAGTGTTCTAATCTCGGCTCTGCCACTTGTCTACTGTGTTACCCTAGGCAAGTCGCTTCACTTCTCTATGCCTCAGTGACCTCATCTGTGAAATGGGGATTGAGCCCCTTGTGGGACAGGGACTATGCCCAGATGGATTTGCTTATATTCACCCCAGCACTTAGTACAGTGTCTGGCACATAGTAAGCACTTAACAAATGGCATCATTATTATTATTATTATTATTATCAGCAGCACAGATTACCAAAATTTGAGCAAGAGAGGTGGAAGGCTGAGGAAAGTCCCAGGCATAGGGTTTCTCCCTCTGACTCTCCATTGCCAGGAATCCATATCCACAACACCACAAGCATATCATTCCGTAAATAAAATATCACTGTAGTTCAATGTAATAGGCTTTAGTCTGCCTGTTGGGAGCCCCATATCTGTGAGAGAATCATCCCTGGGGATCCTGGATGCTCAGTCATCTCTCCGGGCAAGAATACAAATGCTAATTAGCTCTAGTTTCATCAATAGAATGCTTCCTCGGAAAGATGGATAGTCAATGGAACAAACCAGAGGACAGAAATTCTTTACCTTTGTCAAACAGACAAGGAGAATGCTGAGCTGTGTCCCTTCCTGAAATGTACACAGACATCAGTTAGTCAATCATACGTTTTGAGCGCTTACTGTGTGCAGAGCACTATACTACGTGCTTGGAGAGTACAATGTAACAATAAAAAGGCACATTCCCTTCCCACAACGAGCTTACAGAAATAAAAAGAGATGTGTTAGGACACAAGAGAGAAATGTCCTTTGTAAATTCCCAGCATTTAACCTGACTATAAAGTGATGGGGTGTCTTGGTCCATATCAAGACTCTAGGAGATACGGGGTTTGAGAAGAGAGAGATACGGGGCTAGGGTTTTCCTGGGCCCAGCTGCAGAGACCTGAAAGTCTGTCTATTGTTAGATTGTTCTCTCCCAAGTGCTTAATACAGTGTTTCACATACAGTAAGTGCTCAATAAATACGATTGATTGAATGGATGATTGAATGAATCCCATCTCATTACATGCACGTTGGCAATTGGAAGTGAAATGTGTACATTTCAGAAAGAAATGGATTATGCAGAGAGATAAGTTTTATCCCAATGAAACTATTGTCTAATCTTAGCAGATAGAGCATGGAAGTGGGTATCAGGAGATCTGGGTTCTAATTATGACACTGCCACTTGCCTGATGTTTGATGTTGAGTGATTGCTATATGCACATAATAATAATAATTATGGCATTTGTTAGGCACCTACTATGTGTCAGGCACTGTTCAAGCACTGGAGAAGATAAAAGATAATGGGGTCAGACACAATCTCTGTCCCCCATGGGGCACACAGTCTTAATCCCCATTTTACAGATGAGGGGCACTGAGGCACAGAGAAATGAAGTGACTTGCCCAGGGTCACACAGCAGACAAGTGACAGAGCTAGGATTAGAACCTGTGACCTTCTGACTCCCAAGCCCATGCTCTCTCCACTAGGTCAGGTTGCTTCCTAAGCACTTTACTAAGAGTTTAATAGAGTACAGTACAACAGAGTAGGTAGACATGTTCCCCACCTACAAGGATCCTAGTCTAGAGGGCGAGACAGACATTAAAATGAGTTATGAATATGTACGTAAGTGCTGTGGGGCTGAAGGTGAGGTACAAATCCAGTGCAAGAGCGATGCAGAAGGGAGTGGGAGAAGAGGAGATAAGATGACCTTAATTGACAAATATGAATCAATGGTATTTATTGACCACTTACTGTGTGCAGAGTGCACTGTACTAAGCACTTGGGATAGCATATTATAATGAGGAGGTAGACATATTCCTTGCCCACAAAGAGTTTCCAGTCCAGAGGGAGCTTACAAGCTATAAGGAGCTTACATTCTAGTCTAAAGTATATATCAAGGCTAATAGTATGAATATAGATAGAGAATCAATAGAGAATAAATGAGACCCAAGAGAATAAGGAAATGGCAAATGAAAATATAAATATATGAGTACTGACATGACTGAAAACTGGGAAGATAAGAGGATTGATTAGCAAATATTGATTTCCTAGAGGAAGGATTTTTTTGAAATTCTTTGAATGGGGAAGGATATAGTTTGGAGAAGCTGAGTGAGGAGAACTTTTCAAGCTGGAGAAAAGGTACAAGAAATGGATTAAAGGAGAGAAAGTCAACAGGGGGAAAGTTAGGATAGTTGCTCTGGAGCACTGGGGAAGTTACAAAAATAATCACATCCCACATGGGGCTCACATTCTAAGTAGGAGGAAGCACAGGTACTGAATTCCCATTTTGCAGATAAGGGAACTGAGGCACCAAAAAATTAAGTGGCTTGTCCTAGGTCACACAGAAGGTAAGTGGCAGAGCCAGGATTAGAACACAGATCCTATGACTCCCGGGCCTGTGCTCTTTCGACAAGACCACGCTGCCTCTGATGGAGAGGCAGCCTGGGCTCCTCACCTTGGGCTTCAAGGCTCTCCATCACCTCGCCCCCTCCTACCTCCCCTCCCTTCTCTCCTTCTCCAGCCCACCCCGCACCCTCCGCTCCTCTGCCGCTAATCTCCTCACCGTACCTTGTTCTCGCCTGTCCCGCCAACGACCCCCGGCCCACGTCAACCCCCGGGCCTGGAATGCCCTCCCCCTGCCCATCCGCCAAGCTAGCTCTCTTCCTCCCTTCAAGGCCCTACTGAGAGCTCACCTCCTCCAGGAGGCCTTCCCAGACTGAGCCCCTTCCTTCCTCTCCCCCTCGTCTCCCTCTTCATCCCCCCATCTTACCTCCTTCCATTCCCCACAGCTCCTGTATATATGTATATATGTTTGTACATATTTATTACTCTATTTATTTATTTATTTTACTTGTACATATCTATTCTATTTATTTCATTTTGTTAGTATGTTTGGTTTTGTTCTCTGTCTCCTCCTTTTAGACTGTGAGCCCACTGTTGGGTAGGGACTGTCTCTATATGTTGCCAACTTGTACTTCCCAAGCGCTTAGTACAGTGCTCTGCACACAGTAAGTGCTCAATAAATATGATTGATTGATTGATTGAGAGCACTGACATAGTAAGGAGGTTTTATTTTATGCAAGTAGCAGGGAACAGTCCTTGGATAATTTTTTGGAGAGAATGCTTACATCCTCCAGTCAGTGTAATAGTATGATGATACCTGTAGCTGTGAAATAAAATCTAGAGGGGAGAGGCTGGAATCAGGGAATTCAATATGGAGGCTCTTAAAATAACCCAGCTAATACGTAATGAGAGCTTGCTCCAGAATGGAAACTGTAAAGGTGGAGACAGAGACAATAGTGAAGCAGAGAAGCAGCGTGGCTCAGTGGAAAGAGTACAGGCTTTGGAGTCAGAGGTCATGGGTTCAAATCCTGGCTATGCCAGTTGCCAGCTGTGTGACTTTGGGGAAGACACTTAACTTCTCTGTGCCTCAGTTACCTCATCTGTAAAATGGGGATTAAGACTGTGAGCCCCCCGTGGGATAACCTGATCACCGTGTAACGCCCCCCAGCGCTTAGAACAGTGCTTTGCACATAGTAAGCGCTTAATAAATGCTATCCAAATTATTATTATTATTAAATGTTACAGAGGAAGAGCAAGCAAGATTTAGAGATAATGAATGTGGGAGGTAAATACAAAAGAAAAATCATAGGTGGCACCTAGGCTGAAAGCTCGAGCTATTGGGAAGATGGTGGCTTGGTCAACAGTAAAAAGCCCGGAATCCCATCCCCATCCTAAGCCCATAGTCCCCAGTCTCTATGAATAGGAAAGTACGCGACGTTATCTGAAGAAGAAGAAGTGTATTGCATGAGGACTTTCTACAGTCCCATTGCATGTGAATCCCAGTGGAATTAGTTTAGAAATGGGATCCCCTTCACAGATATTGAGAATCTACGTGGTCCAGTTGAAAGAGCAGGTCAGAGTCGGGAACCCTGGGTTTATGCTGTTGTGTGAATTTGTGCAAATCACTTGACTTCTCAGAGCCTCAGTTTCCTTATCTGTAGAATGGAGATAAAATACCTGTCTTCACTCCCTCTTAGACTGTGACCCCCATGTGGAATGGACTGTGTTTACCCACAGGGCATTATGTCTACCCCAGTGCTTGACACATAGTAAGCCTTTAACAAATACCACGATTATTAGTATCATTATTATTGTAACAAAGCCAGTTCGTATTGGTGAACAGATTGTCTTGTATACTGCAATAGGGGGCTGTTGGTGGAAATCGAAATATCAAGCTGACTTGGTCCTCTTCAAGTTTATCCTTGACTGCTTTAACTTTGACCTCTCCTTTGCCTGGAAAAATTATTTATCCACCTCTATGAACACCCATGCCCATCATTCTTGCCAGTTGGCCCAGACATTTAACTCCTTCCTCAGGCTCCCTGTCCCCCGATCTCCCCCATCCCTTGCCCCCAGTGACATAGCCACCTACTTTAATTGACATTATCAGGTTTGATATCCCTAAAATCTCCCCTGACCCTCCCCAACCCCTCCCTCCTCCTGCCCCCATATCAACTCTCCCATCTTTCCAAGCAGTATCTCTAGAGGAGAACTCCCTCCTCTCACAATCCATCCGCTCCACCTGTGCATCTGACCCCAATGTTCGGAGTCCCCGCTCCTCAAAACTCTCCAGTGGTTTCCCATCCACCTCCACATCTAACAGAAACTCCTCACCATTGGGTTTAAAGCAGTCCATCACCTTGCCCCCTCCTACCTCACCTCACCACTCTCCTACTACAACCCAGCCTGAGCACTTTACTCCTCTAGTGTCAACCTTCTCAATCTTGTCTATCTCGCTGCCTTTCCCTTGTGCAGGTCCTGCCTCTGGCCTGGGACACCCTCCCTCCTCAATTCCAACAAACGGTTACTCTCCCCGGCTTCAAAACGTTACTGAAGGTACAACTCCTCCGAGAGGCCTTCCCTGCGTAAGCTCCGCTTTCCTCTTCTCCCACTCCCTTCTGTGTCCCCCAACTTGCTCCATTTATTCCTCCCCCCAGTCCCACAACACTTAAGTATATATCTGAAATTTATTTATTCATATTAATGTCTATCTCCTGCCCTCTAGATGTAAGCTTGTTGTCAGTGTTTATTGTTGTCTTGTACTCTCCCAAGCACTTAGTACAGTGCTCTGAACACAGTAAGTGCTCAATAAATACGATTGAATGAATGAATGAATGAAAGTAAGCACTCAGAGAAGCAGTGTGGATAGAACCTGGACCTGGGAGTGAGAAGGACCTGGGTTCTAATCATGGCTCTGGCCCTTGGACAAATTACTTTACTTCTCTGTGCCTCAGTTACCTCATCTGTTAAATAGGGATTGAGACTGTGGTTCCCATGTGGGAAAGAGATTGTGTCCAGCCCAATTTGCTTATATCGACCCCAGTGCTTACTACAATGTCTGGCACAAAGTGTACACAACAAATGCCACAATTATTATTATTTATAATTATCAATAGATACCACAGATTGGCTTGCACAAAGCCCGACATGATGCTCTGCACAACAGTAGGTGCTCAATAAATGATGATGAGGAGGAGGATATTTCTTTTTCAGATTTTCTGTGAGAATGGGCT
Organism: Tachyglossus aculeatus; assembly: GCF_015852505.1. Classification (NCBI taxonomy): domain Eukaryota; kingdom Metazoa; phylum Chordata; class Mammalia; order Monotremata; family Tachyglossidae; genus Tachyglossus; species Tachyglossus aculeatus. Next base: position 12,768,053 of record NC_052097.1, on the reverse strand, counting down.
CAATTTTCACACCTAAGCAGATGTTTTTAATCTCAAAGACCTAGAGAGTCCTGTCCACAGGAGTTCCATTTTAAATTGGACTTATTTCAATTGGGACTTTTTGAATATTTCAATTATATTGGCCCTCATTTCAATACATGGAGAAGCCAAAAATGGAAAATCTGCATTTGACTATAGAACTTAATTATTCTATACTTTTAATTGTAGCCCATAGTAAAAAATAGGAGTGGTGCACTTGGAGATCAGCTGCTTACCTGAGGGATTTTGCCACTGCTCATAATATACACCATGTTAAACTCAGAGTAATTTTGAAAACTGTCACCCTTAAACACATTATGTCCTATAGATATGGAAAGGTCTTTTGGCCACTAAGGAATCACTGCAGAGATTTTCTCATTTAAATGATTTTCAGAGCTGGACAGATATGAAATGTTTTACTTTTTTAATCACTTCAGAACAGCTCTTTCAATTTTAAGATTTCCTGTGGAGAGGCAGCAATAGATGCCAGGTGGAAGAAGCGGGGTTGTCTTCCCTTAATTTTTCCATATTAACATCTGCCTCTCATCCCCACGGTAGCAACCAGAAAGAGATGGGTGGAGGTGGTTTATCTCCATGTGCACTTCACTATCTTTGAATCTGGGTTGCTAAGCAGCTTAATGGAGCAGTAGGCTGGTTGGCTCTACCCCCCGAGTGACAGTGATATTGCACCAATCAGAGTTTTCCTTTTTCTGGCCCAGGAACCAGATGCATTTTGTCTTTGTACCGAGGCAACAGGTTAACTAGAGGAAGTCACATGGGAAGTAACTGTATATGCTAATCAGAAATCAGCATCCTCCAGACGTGAAACTGTATTATCCTTTGATTTGTTGTAAAAGAGAATTAGTGACCAAAATACACGTCCGTTATTAATTGTTGCAGCACTCATTCTATTTTCATCTTTAATGGGTTGGGGTTCTATTTTTGGAGTAGAAGTGAAAAGATTGAATTGAAATTTGTATTGGAATACATTCAGGTTTGGAGAAGGCTATGTTTGGGATGTCGGATGGTCTGTCACCAATGAAGTTGGTTCTTTGACCATCCTATGGCCATGGTTGAAGTAGAATCCCATTTCTTCCAAGAGGCCTTCCCTGACTAAGCCCTAATTTCCCCTACCTGCCCTCCCTTGTGAGTCAACTATGTACTTAGCTGTATACTTCTTAATCATTTTGATGCTCTTCCCAGCCCCATAGCACTATGTGCACATCCTGATATTCTCCTATTTCCACTATCCAAAGTGTATTTTAATGTCCATCTTCCCTGGAAGACTGCAAGATTCTGGTGGGCAGGGATCATGTCTACAGTAAGCAGGTAAGTCACGAGAAGCAGTGCGACCTAGAGGATAGATGGGCCTGGGAGTCAGAAGGACCTGGGTTCTCATTCCAGCTCTGCCACTTATCTGTTGTGTGACCTTGGGCAAGTCACTTCACTACTCTGTGCCTTGGTTACTTCATCTATAAAACAGGGATTAAGATTGTGAGCCCTATGTGGGACAGGGTCACTTCTCTACTGCCACAATCTTTGAATCCATGTTGCTCTGTTGTTTAGAGGAGCAGTAGACTGCTTGACCCCAGGTTCTATCCCTCTTCTCTTCACTGTCCAATAATCCTGATGGACTGCCTATCATCAATCGAGTGCTTATTCATTGCTTACTCTATGTGTACAGCACTGTACTAAGTGCTTGGAAGAGTACTATACAACAGAGTTGGTAGTCATGGTTCCCTGCCCACAAGGAGCAGAAAGTTTAGTGTGTGAACTGGTGGTTGCACCTTCACTGTTTAAATGTTTTGATGATGGAAAGAAATAATCCACTTTCTCTTCTCTCTCCCACTAAAATGAACACCCTGCCTCTCTCACTGTTGGGAGCAGTCTTGGGGAGTAATAAGAGGGAGGTTGGTGGGATGAGGGAATAGGAAAAATGGTGTAAACTATTCAAGGGAAAAAGAGGATTCTGGGTGAGACATGGAGAGTTCAAGAAGAAGGAGAAAATTGGACTAGAGGAATCTAAGGAAAAAGAGGGGTGGGAAAAGGGAAGAAACTGTAGAGCCAGAACCAAGAGAAATGAGAGTAGAGGTAGCTGGAGAGGAGAAGGGAAGGGGGAGATGAGAGAAGGATGGGGAGTAGAAAGAAAAACAGGGGAGGGAGGAGAGATGAGTAGACCACAAGATGGTGAGCCCCATCCCATCCCACAAGATGGTGGGAAGGAAAAAGGAATGGGGTGATGGGAGGGGTAGAGGAAAGCCAGGGAAAGAGGGGACATGATGAGAGAAATGGAAATGCAATTTGCCTGTGTCTTGGAATCATTATCTTTGCCAAGTTTTCATCCTGTAGGAACAGTCCCTTTTTCCTGATTGCTTCTTGCCAGGCTAGTCTTCCTGCCGTTGTTGTCTCGCAGTCCGGCTAGGCTACAGACCGGCCCAAAATAGAGGATAATGGTTCCTTTTCATTTCCCTAATTATTACTAAGTGCTCCAAGACAGCTGTTTTGAAATGCTTTCAAGGGTAATTGAAACCCTGTTTACCGCAGGTGTTCCGAAGTGAGTTCCAAATTTGACAGAAAAAGTGCATTCTAAGAAGACGTAAGCAACATAATCTAAACTGTGAGTTCCATGTGCAGAGGAGATAGTTTATATGTTGTAGAAATAGGACGCTCAAAAAGCGGAATACCAAGGAAGTTGTCAGTACTGATAATGCTGCCCTCCCGGAAGTCAGAGAAACCTGGCTCACGTCACCCCGTCTCAAATGCCACAAATTCTTTCAATCGATCAAGGCTATTTATTGAACATTAAATTTGTGCATAATACTATACTGAGCACTTGGGAGAGAAGAGCATAGTTGGGAGACACAATACCTGCCCTCAAGGAGTTTACAATCCAGTAAGGGATTTAAAATTAATTATAGGTAAGGGAAGCAACAGAGTATAATCAATCAATCAGGGGTATTTATCAAATGCTTACTATATGAGATCACTCTATTAAGTGCCTGGGTAAGTGCAATACAAGAAAGTTGGTAAACAAGTTCTCTGCCCCCAGCAAGCTTGCAGTCTAAAGAGGGAGACAGACAATTATATAAATAATAATAATGGTATTTGTTAAGCATTTACTATGTGTCAAGCACTTTTCTAAGCACTGAGGTAGACACAAGATAATCGGGTTGGACACAGTCCCTGTCTCACATGGGGACTACAGTCTCCTGGCTTCCGGTCCTTGCTTTTACTATTAGGCCATGCTGGTTCTCTGAACAGATAATCCCTGCCCTGAAGGATTTTGCAATCTAGTAGGAGAGACAGGCACAAAAATATTGTACCAGTACTGGGGAAGAAGAAAAGTGAGTGAATGAAGTATGGATTGGAGTGGGGAGAGACAGGAGGCAGGGAGGTCAGCAAGGAGGGTGTTAGAGTAATCAAGGCAAGATAGGATGAGTGATTGATAATCAGATAAGATATTCATATTATTCATTCATTCAATCAATCCTATTTATTGAGCACTTACTGTGTGCAGAGCACTGCACTAAGCACTTGGAAAGTACAATTCAGCCACAATACAGTCCCTGTCTCACTTGAGGCTCCTAGTGTAAGAGGTAGGGAGAAGAAGGGTCATATCCTCATCTTACAGTTGGGGAAACTGAGGCACAGAGCAATTAAGAGATTAAGGCAGAGATGAGTTTAGGTCCTGGGTTTCCTATCTCCCCGCCCCATGCTTGTTCCACTAAAAATGGAAGCAGCATGGTCTAGTGGAAAGGCCATGGGTCTGAGAATCAGAAGACCTCAGTTCTAATCCTGGCTCTGTCACTTACCTGCTGTGTGACCTGTGTGTTAAGCAAGTCACTTCACTTCTCTATGCCTCAATTCCCTCATCTGCAAAATGGGGATTCACTATCTGTTCTCCCTTCTACTTAGACTGTCAGCCCTATGTGGGACCTGATGATCTTGTCTACTAAGACCCCAGGTCTTAGTAAAGTGCTTGACACATAGTAAGAGCTTAACAAATACTACAGTTATTCATCACTGGGGAGTCCAAGTTGGGTATCATCTCAAACTGCTTAAGAGTTGCATGTATGTGAATTACTGGGATAACCACATATTAAGAGCAAGCTTTGGTCAAAGGATGATAACACATCTACAAATACAGACATTATCTAAGAATAGGAGTGTGACCTAGTGGAAAGAGCACAGGCCTGAGGGGTCAGGAGACCTGAATTCTCAATCCCCATTTTACAGATGAGGTCACTGAGTCCCAGAGAAGTGAAGTGACTTGCCTAAGGTCACACAGCAGACAAGTGGCAGAGCTGGAATTAGAACCCATGACCTTCTGACTCCCAGCTCTGTACTCTATCCACTACACCATGCTACTTACTTGACCATAATGAATTCACTCTACTAAGCTCTCCAGAGAGTACAATATAACAGAGTTGGTAGATAAGTTCCCTGCCCAGAACAAACTTAAAGTCTAGAGGGGGAGACAGACATTAATATAAATAAATTCTGATTAAAGGATTAATAGGCCTTTTCCTGAGGGGGCTAAGTAACAGAGCTTTTGTTAGATTTATGCCCATGGCTCACCAAATTGTGAACCAACCAGATCTAGTTCGTGATATTTGGAAAGGCAGAAGGGAAGGGATTTCACACCCATGCACATATGCTTAGGTCTACCCTAGGGTGTCTGAGGCTCCACTAAGAATTTAGCTAGATTTGGAATGCTATATTAACAGAAGATATGCCCTAGACAGGTCAGGGTCTTGGGGTTCAGACAACTCCACTGGGAAATCCTGGTGGCTCACACCAGGATAGATTTTAGATTATTCTTTTCAAAATAGGGAAGCAGCAGGGTCTAGGAGAAGGAGCATGAGCCTAGGAGTCAGAGGACCTGGGTTCTAATCCCAGCCCCTCCACTTGCCTGCTGAGTACCCTTGGGCAAGTTGCTTAACTCCTCTTGGTCTCAGTTTCCTCATCTGGAAAATGAGGACTAAATCGTACTCCCTCCTACTTACAATGAGAGCCTGATGCAGGACAGAGACCTGCTCATTATCATATTCAACCTGATAATCTAGTATCTATTGAGCACTGAATATGGGGCTTGGCATACTAGTATTTGCTTAACAAATACAACCAGTAAGATTAAGAAGCAATATAACATAGTGGAAAAAGCACAGGACAGAGAGACAAGAGACCTGGATTCTTATCCAGGTTCCACCACTTAATAATAATAATGATGGTATTTTTAAGTGCTTACTATGTGCCAAGCACTGTTCTAAGCGCTGGGGTAGATACAAGGTTATCAGGTTGTCCCATGTGGCGCTCACTGTTTTAATCCCCATTTTACTGATGAGGTAACTGAGTCCCAGAGAACTTAAGTGACTTGTCCAAAGTCACACAGCTGACAAATGGCAGAGCTGGGATTAGAACTCATGACCTCTGGCTCCTAAACCAGGGCTCTTTCCACTAAGGCACGCTGCTATGTGGCCTGGGGTGAGTCACTTAACTTCTCTGAACCCCTTTTTCTCATCTGTCAAATGGAGATGAAATCAGTATCAATTCTCCCTCCCACTTAGACTATGAACACCATTTGGGTCAGGGACGTGAGTTCTGATCTGATTATCCTGTATCTCTTCTAGTCGTTGGCACGTAGTTACTGCTCAGTGAATAACTCTGTTATTAAGATTCTGTTCTTGCTTTTAAATCCTGGAAAGGGAAAGATCCTTTGTAATGTGTCCAGCAAAGGTACAAGTCTTTTAGAACCCTCCATTAACTCACTTAATGGGGAATATTGATTATTATTGCTTTTAACATCTTAAACCCTGCTGATTCCTCCTCTGGGCTGTTAGTTCCTTGTGGGCAGGGAACATGCCCACCAACTCTGTTGTATTGTATTCTCCCAAGCACTTAGTACAGTGCTCTGTACATAGTAAGTGCTCTATAAATACAAGGGATTCCTTAATTCATTCAATCATATTTATTCAGTGCTTACTGTGTGTGGGGCACTGTACTAAGCTCTTGGAGAGTACAGTACACTGATAAAGAGAGATAATCCCTGCCCACAATGGGCATACAGTCTAGAGGTTGACTGATTGACTGTAAGCTTGTTATGGGTGAGAAACTTTTCTCCTAATTCTATTGTATTGTTCTCTCCCAAGGTGTTTGTGCAGTGCTCTGGACATAATAAGAGCTCAGTAAATTCCAGGGATTGATTGATTAATTGATTGATTCCTGAGTCTACTATTACAGTTTTTTCCCAGTTGGAAAAACAAAGTAACCCTGTGCAGAAACAGCTCTTCCCATTCATTCATTCATTCAATATTGTTTATTGAGTGCTTACTGTGTGCAGAGCACTGTACTAAGCTCTTGGGAAGTACAAGTTGGCAACATATAGAGATAGTCCCTACCCAACAGTGGGCTCACAGTCTAGAAGGGGGAGACAGACAACAAAACAAAACATATTAACAAGATAAAATAAATTGAATAAATCTGTACAAGTAAAATAAATAGAGTAATAAATATGTACAAACATATATACAGGTGCTGTGTGGAGGGGAAGGAGGTAAGGCGGGGGGATGGGGGGGCGGGGAGAGGAAGGAGGGGGCTCAGTCTGGGAAGGCCTCCTGGAGGAGGAGCTCTTAGTAGGGCTTTGAAGGGAGGAAGAGAGCGCTCCAAATTTCCCACTCTCCCACTCTCTGCCACTCTCCCACTCCAAATTTCCAGCACCATGTCCTATTTTCCTAAAGGAAGTTCCCCTGCTCCGTTTCAGACTTCATCACTTTAACTTATACAGTTCTTAGAAGACGAGCAAGCAGGGCTCTGCTGCTTTTAGATTATGGAGGATTTGTCTCTTTTCACACATCCTAGTGATTTTAGAGCCCAAACGCCCGCATCAAATGTTCAAGCAAAATGGCCCTAATTTAACATTAATTTGAAAGCTAGAACACAGAGTGTTGAAATTTTCTTTGCAGAAGTACAGTAAGTTCTTTCACTTGCTAAAGCTCCCCTGCACACACACACAAAGTCGCATAAAACAGAGCCTGAATGAGTCTATGCCCCCTGCAAGGCAGCAGAGGCATAGGTAACAACTTGTCATTTGAAGTGTCGGAGAAAAAGTGGGCCTTCTCAGAATCCCAGGAAGAGTAAGGCAGGTAGTCAAACTTAAGCTACATGGGGACAATTTTCCCCTTATCCTCTTGGACACAAATCAGAAGCCATTTTATATTTCTGTTGCACTATTAGGTTCAGAGCCGACAGGAAAAGAGCGGAGAGTGTTTTCCTACTGACTTCAAAACTGTGAAAACTAATTTTTGTATTAAATGAAATAGCGTGTAGGCTTCTCCTCTAGACTGTAAACTCCTTATGAATAGGGATCACGTCTGCAGACTGTGTTGGTTTATCCTCTACCAAGGCTCAGTATACCCCTCTCAGTACTCTACCAGTCTCGACTACTGAAGGGAGAGTCAAGCAGAGGCATATCCATTCCATTCCTAGCTTAAGCAATGGCTAGTGAGTGGAAGGCAAACTGCTACAAGTCAAAACTCCCCCTGGGAGAGAGTCAAGGGAGGAGACTCAAATTTACTGTGTAGAAGGAGGCGATGGTAAACCACTTCCGGATTTTTACCAAGAAAACCATTTGAATCCACTATCAGAACGATTGTAGATGGAGGTGGGGCATCCTGGGAGAGATTTGTCCATTGCATCGCTCTGGGCCGGAGATGACTCGACAGCAAAAAGAAAGACAAGGGCTTAGTATAGGGCTGTGCCCACAGTAAGCAGTAAGTGTGAGAAGCAGTGTGGTTTAGTGGAAAGAGCCCGGGCTTGGGAGTTAGAGGTCATGAGTTCTAATCCTGGTTCTGCCACTTGTCAGCTGTGTGACTTCAGGTAAGTTGCTTCACTTCTCTGTGCCTCAGTTACCTCATCTGTAAAATGGGGATTAAGACTGTGAGCCCCCTGTGGGACAACCTGATTACCTTGCACCTACCCCAGTACTTAGAACAATGTTTGGCACATAGTAAGCGCTTAACAATTACCATTATTATTATTAAGTACTCAGTAAATAAATGCCTTTGATTGAAGAAAGTCTATTTCTAATTGGTTTCAGAACCAAACTTTAATGGAAAAATGAGCTCTGAAATCCAGAACATCGATATGTTTTCTGAAAGATATTTCAGCATTTTTCAGTTGTGTTGAATCCCAGCACTTATGGTGAAAGTGAAACAGCTGGAATACTCTCATTAGCTCCCTGTTCATCCTGAAAGGATCTTGAGATTCCCAAACAAGGCAAAAAAAGGGAAAAAAACAGAAATGAGCAGTTTACAAAACCATTGGCCCAAGGTGAAGTGATGATGAGGTCACTGCTCAAGAACAGTGAACCAACACTGGTCCTGAGGCTTTGGGACCAAAAATTGGAGCAAAGGAATTGACCATCACGTTAGTAGATTTCACAGCCTCTTTTACATCCGCTTCTTTGTACCAACTGTGGACCTGCTGGGGTATGGGGGGAATCATGAATGCATAGGACTTGGAATCAGGAGACCCAGGTTCTAGTACCAGCTCTGCCACTTGCCTGCTGTGTGACCTTAGAGAATTCCCTTTAACCTCTCTGTGCCTTAGTTTCCTCATCAGTAAAATGGGGATAAAATACATTTTCTCCCTCCCTCTCAGTCTATGAGCCTCATGTAGGGCAGAGACTGGATCCAATCTTGTATCTTCCATGGTACCTGGCACAGAGAAGCACCATGGCCTAGTGGATACAGCCCAGGCCTGGGAATCAGAAGGATCTAGGTTTTAATCCCAGCTCTGCCACTTATCTGCTGTGTGACCTTGGACAAGTCACTTTACTTCTCTGTGCCTCAGTTCCCTCATCTGTACAATGAGGATTAAGACAGTGAGCCCTATCTGGGACATGGACTGCACCATGTCTATCTTGTATCTACCCCAGCACTTAGAACAGTGCCTGACACACAGTAAGCACTTAACAAATACGATTCTTCTTAGTATTACTGTTATTATTAAAGTTTGCATCTGATTTCCTTAAATTACATGCCAAGGGAAAAATAAGGACAACAATTCATTCACACTATGGCCTTAGCATATGGAGATTTAAGACTATTGTGTGAAACTAAAATTCAGTTTATCGTCAAGGATAACTGCACTATTCTCTCCCTGCTTATTTAAATTGCTGAGTCAAACATGATGGCCGAGTTGCCTGTGTATGTAATAATAAAGTAATTGTGGTATTTGTTATGTGCTTACTATAGGGTAGATAAGATATAATCAGATCGAAAACAGTCTTCTGTCCCAGGGGATTTTATAAAAAGGTGGTGTAGACACAGTGGATGAAAGGCAATATGTAGCTTCAAAATTCTACATTAAAAACAATAACATACCAAATAGCAAGTCAATATTCCATCAGCATTTCATAAGCTCTTCACAAACAATGAACAGGACTTTTTGACAGTACAAAAAAAAATGGAATATGATATCAGCTTTGTATTTGTCAACCAAAAGCCCTAATCACTGACCAAATTACATTTAAAGCAAATTCCTACAAAGACTAAATCAATGGTGATAGATGACCTCTTCATGTCTCAGTGCATGCACTGGCATTATGGTAACTAATCTAATACTCAACTTGAATTGCTCCAAATCTAAACCCCAATAAGAATTGTCTATGTCTTCTGGTTGAGCAATGCACAATATTTCAAATCTCTATGATTTACTTTCTTTTCTGTGGAGATGTTATTTTCCTTTACATCTAAATCAATTTTTAGAGACAGGCTATGTTCAATTCAGTCTTAATCCCTACTTTCCAAACTGCATCTCTTCCTTTGGCCCAATCAATTGATGTCTTGGCCAAGTAGTCTGAACCTCCCATGAGCCATTTTTTCAGATGCTAAAAGGGAAAATGTGAAATTAGCCCATGTTGGGAGAGAGTGAGTGTAAAAGTGTCAAAGTGTATGGTGTCAAGGGCTCTAGTGTGCTTGGAGTAGAAACCATTTTTCTATTACCATTCAGCAACAGCATACAGTCTGCCCTGCCGCAGGAGATCATCTGAACAATCCTTCGATGATTTCCCTTTCCTGTCTCGTTTCCAATGTTTCATTCATTTATTTTTGATTTTTGTTTTTTCACACCGAGTTTGGTCTGATGCTGCCAATTCAATTTCCTTCTCCCGATCGGAGAACAAAGATGCAGTCTGCAGAGAAACAGCAGGCAAAGTGGGCTGTTTATTTCTACTTCAGAGCTGACACAGATCCAATATATTAGACAGGTAGGAATTTATTCCGACTTCAAAACTGTGGCTATGCTGATTTTTTTCCTGTCATCTTTCCACCTGAACCTTTTCTCTCCCTACCAGAGTTTCTCCTTTCTTTATAAAACAGGATTTTAAAATCTCCCAGCAGAAACTGGAGATTTGGGATGGGCTATTTACTCCTACCATTACTCCAGGTTCTCTGGGGAGAAATTGGAGGGCTGATGAGTTGGTGAAAGGGTGAAATCGCCAGTTCACCCTCAGGAATTAGTGTGTTCAGTAGCTCCGAAACTCACCAATTCTGTAACTTGATGGCCTAATGGAAAGAGCTAGGGCCTGGAAGGCAGAAAGCCTGAGTTCTAATCCCAGCTCTGCAACTTGTCTGCTGTGTGACCTTGGTCAATTCATTTCATTTTTCTGGGCCTCAGTTATCTAATCTGTAAAATGGGGATTAGGACTGTGAGCCCTGAGTGCATCTAACCTGATTATCTTGTATCTACCCCAGTGCTTACTACAGTACCTGGCACATACAAAGCACTTAACAAATATTATCATTACTATTATTGTCCTTACCAATTGTGATTAACAATTAACAATCCTTAAGCGCTTACTATGTACCAAGCACTGTACTATTATTACTATTACTATTAATTGCCACCGAGTCATTTCCAATTCATAGCAGCTCAATGGATATACTTTCTCCAGAATGTCTGGTCCTCTGCTATAATCCGCAACCTTTCTAATGGTTCTTCCGTTATCGTTGTTATGATCTTTAGCCATCTAGCTGCCGGTCTGCCTCTTCCATGCTTTCCCTGGACTTTTCCTAGCATTAGTGTCTTCTCCAGAGAATTAGTCCTCCTGATTATGTGTCCAAAATATGCTAATCTAAGTTGAGTCATTTGGCCTTCCAAAGACCACTTTGGTTTAATTTGCTCTAAAATCCATTTGTTTGTCTTTCGGGCAGTCCATGGTATTCGCAAAAGCCTTCTCCAACACCACATTTCAAAGCAGTCTTTCTTTCTATCCTGTTTTTACACTGTTCAGCTTTCAGTTCCATACATTGTCACTGGAAACAGGTAGATACAAGAAAATCAAGTCCCACAAGGGTTCACAGTCTAGTCAGTCAATCATCAACCAAATTTATTGAGCGCTTATTGTGTGCAGAGCACTGGACTAAGTGCTCGGGAGAGTACAATAGACACATAAATAGGAGGGAGAACAGATATGGTATCCCCATTTTACAGAGAAGGGAACTGAAGCTCAGGTCATTGAAGTGACTTGTCCAAGGTCCACAACAGGTAAGTGCCACGTGGACCTGGGATTAGAACGTGGGTTCTAATTCTACCTATACCACTTTTCTGCTGTGTGACCTTGGGCAAATCACTTCACTTTTCTGTGCCGCAGTTTCTTCATCTGTAAAATGGGGGTTCAATCCCTGTTCTCCCTCCTACTTAAACTGCGAGCGCTATGTGGAGCTGGGCCTTTGTCTGATCTTATTAACGTGTATCTACCCCACACTAACATAGTAATTGCTTAACAATTACCACAAGTATTTTTGCCTGTTGTACTCTCCCAAGTGTTTAGCATAGTACTCTGCATGCAATAAGTGCTCAATAAATACCAGTGATTGATTACTGAATAGTACTTTCCCAAGCACCTTACTAGGTACTTGGTAGTAGGTACTAGGTGCTCTGCACACAATAAGCACGCGATAAATATCAATTACCAAATTGTACTTTCCTAAGCTAATGATAGCATTTATTAAGTGCTTACTATGTGCAAAGCACTGTTCTAAATGCTAGGGAGGTTACAAGGTGATCAGGTTGTCCCACGGGGGGCTCACAATCTTCATTCCCATTTTACAGATGAGGTAACTGAGGCCCAGAGAAGTGAAGTGACTTGCCCAAAGTCACACAGTTGACAAGTGGTGGAGCCGGGATTTGAACCCATGACTTCTGACTCCAAAGCCTGGGCTCTTTCCACTGAGCCATGCTGCTGCATACAGTAAGAGCTCAATAAATAACACTGATTGATTACTGGATTGCACTTTACCAAAAGCCTAGTACAGTGCTTTCATGAATTAAATGCCCAATAAATTCCAGTGATTGATACTGGATTGTACTTTCTCAAGTGCTTGGCACAGTGTTCTGCATACATTAAGCACTACATAAATACCACTGATTGTTTACTAAATTGTACTTTCCCAAGCACTTTATACAGTGCTCTTCACACAGTTAAACACTCAATAAATCTTGTGCCATCGAGTCATCTCGTCGACCCATTGCGACGCCATGGACACAACAATCAATCAATCGTATTTATTGAGCGCTTACTGTGTGCAAAGCACTGTACTAAGCGCTTCGGAAGTACAAGTTGGCAACACATAGAGACAGTCCCTACCCAACAGTGGGCTCACAGTCTAAAAGGGGGAGACAGAGAACAAAACCAAACATACTAACAAAATAAAATAAATAGAATAGATATGTACAAGTAAAATAAATAAATAGAGTAATAAATATGTATAAACATATATACATATATACAGGTGCTGTGGAGAAGGGAAGGAGGTAAGATGGGGGGATGGAGAGGGGGATGAGGGGGAGAGGAAGGAAGGGCTCAGTCTGGGAAGGCCTCCTGGAGGAGGTGAGCTCTCAGTAGGGTCTTGAAGGGAGGAAGAGAGCTAGCTTGGCGGGTGGGCAGAGGGAGGGCATTCCAGGCCTGGGGGATGACGTGGGCCGGGGGTCGATGGCGGGACAGGCGAGAACGAGGCACGGTGAGGAGATTAGTGGCAGAGGATCTGAGGGTGCGGGGTGGGCTGTAGAAGGAGAGAAGGGAGGTGACGTAAGAGGGGGCAAGGTGATGGAGAGCCTTGAAGCCGAGGGTTAGGAGTTTCTGCCTGATTTGTAGGTTGATTGGTAGCCACTGGAGATTTTTGAGGAGGGGAGTAACATCTCCACTAGCTGTTTGTCCGTCTCAGGCTCAGTTAGGATTTAAGGCCTGGCTATAAAGTTTCCACCCTCATGGCCAGTTCTGGGAGAAGGTGAATTGCCTCAGCGTGTCATTTTCGGCACCGGGAAATGAGGTTAGACTGCATTTCTTCACTCCAAAGAATAAGCCTGATCTCATTTTGCCACATTATTATTACTATGACTTAATATTCCTTGGATTCTGGGTACTCCGAGTACCCAGAATGGAGACAATTTCATCCCTGTTCTTCAATAGATTTTTGCTAGAATTTAAATTAATTTTACTCCTCCCGTCATGCCTTGCCCCTACCCTTTCCACAAAAAATAAAAATCCTTAGGAGAAATCTCTCCATGAGCTGCTTCCTTCTTGAATTTATAATTATTATTATTATATTTTTTAGCACTTTCTATGTATCAAGCACTGCTCTGAGTGCTGGAGTAGATGCAAATTAAACAGGTTGGACACAGTTCCTGTCCTACATGGGGCTCAGAGCCTAAGTAGGAGGGTGAACAGGTATTTAATCCCCATTTTTCATTTGAGGAAACTGAGGCACAGAGAAGTAATGTGACTTGCCCAACGTCACACAGCAAACAGTTGGCAGAGCCAATTAGAGAAGTAGCATGGCCTAGTGGGAAGAACCTGGGCCTGGGAATCAGAAGGCCGAGATTCTAATCCTACCTCTGCCATTTGTCTGCTGTCACTTGGGCAAGATACTTAATTTCTCTGTGACTCAGTTACCTCATCTGTAAAACGGGGATTAAGACTATAAGCACCAGGTGGGACAGGGACTGTGTCCAACCTGATTATCTTTTATCTACCCCAATTCCTAGTACAGTTCCTAGTACATAGTAAGTACTTAAAAAATGCCATTAAAAAAATAATAAAGATTCAGGATAGGATTCCAGGCCCTCTAATCCCTGGGCCCACAATCTCTCCACTAAGCCCTGCTGCTTCTCTTCTCCTTTCTCTTCTCATCTTCTATCTACTCTTTCCTCTCACTACACCCCAGCTCACACTCTTGGATCCTCCCAAGATTCCCCTCCTTTTCCCTAGCTGCTCCTTATTCACAACCCTCCCATCTCCAACCTATTGCACATACCCTTTCCCCTTATACGAGCTCCCACCCACCTCAAATGTAATGAAGCACCCCCCTCTCTTCCTTCGAAGCCTCCCAAGCCCCCTCCACCAGGAAGCAGGCCCAGATAATCTCCAGCTCCCTGAGCAGAGTCTCCCATCAGTCACCTTTTCACTCATTTATTCATAAATGTATTCATTTTGATTATTTTGGGAACTCTCAGTTGAACCTATGTTTTTTTTTTCCCTTTGGGAAATGTATGCTCTGCCACTTTAGACCCCACGTTGCACACTTTGTTTCTCTCATGCCAACCTACTCACTGGACTTCCCTGCCCATCTCTCCTTCCTGAGTGGAACTCCTTCCTCATTCACATCCAATGGATCACTGGTCTGCCCATCTTCAAGGAACCCCTGAAATCACATCTCTTCCAAGACACTTTCCCTGATTAATCCATCATCTTCCCCACCCAATAACTGCCACTTCAGCAGTTCTGCATCACTTAAACACTTGGATTTTCAATGCCTCCTCCCCCATAGAATTTTTATCTGGTCTTACGCAGTCGAGTTGATTTGGACCCATGGCAACTCCATGGATACATCTCTCCCAGAACTCCCTACTCTCTATCTGTAATCATTCTGGTAGTGAAACCATGGAGTTTTCTTGGAAAAAATCCAGAAGTGGTTCACCATTGCCTTCTTCTGCTCAGTAAACTTGAGTCTCCACCTTCGACTCTCTCCCATGCTGCTGCTGCCCAGCACAGGAGGGTTTTGACTTGTAGTAGATTGCCTTTCACTTACTAGCCACTGCCCAAGCTAAAAATGGAATGGGTAGGCCTCTGCCAACTCTCCCTCCTGTAGCCCAGACTGGTAGAGTACTGGAAACTCTCCAGGTGTGATCCTGAGATGGGGAAAATAGAACTTATGGACATATATTCTGTACATATCCATTACATTGTCCTATCTGTAACTTAATTAAGGGTCCATCTCCCCCCATTAGACTGTAAATTCTTTAAGGGCAGGTAAACTAACACTATTGTACTCTTCCACGCAGGTAGTGCAATACTCATCACTGAGTAAGCACTCAGTAAATATGAGTGATTGACTGATCAGTCACTAATCAATAGGACAACAAGAATCTGCCCTTACTTGTTAACAAGACATGAGTGTGGGCCAATCATGAACTGATTTATTTTGCCTCATTCACACCTACGGCTAGGATCTCCTCACCAGTGGTATTATCTTCAAAGATGAGCGACAGGTGAGGGTATACTCTGGGACGGATACATGTCTGAATGCTAGGCAGTGGGTTCTCAATTGATTTCAGTGAGAAGCAGTGATGCCTAGTGGATAGAGCATGAGTCTGGGAGCCAGAGGACCTGGGTTTTAACCCTAGCTCCCCCACTTGTCTGCTGTGTGACTTGAGCAAGTCACTTAACTTCACTGTGCCTCGGTTACCTCCTCTGTGAATTAAGACTGTGACCCCTATGTGGGACAAGGACTATGAGAAGCAGCATGGCTTAGTGGAAAGAGCTTTGGAGTCAGAGGTCAT
This sequence comes from Tachyglossus aculeatus, assembly GCF_015852505.1. Classification (NCBI taxonomy): domain Eukaryota; kingdom Metazoa; phylum Chordata; class Mammalia; order Monotremata; family Tachyglossidae; genus Tachyglossus; species Tachyglossus aculeatus. Next base: position 12,752,195 of record NC_052097.1, on the reverse strand, counting down.
GGGTTCAAATCCCAACTCCGCCAATTGTCAGCTGTGTGACTTGCCCAAGTCACTTAACTTCTCTGTGCCTCAGTTACCTCATCTGTAAAATGGGGTTTAAGACTGTGAGCCCTCTGTGGGACAACCTGATCACCTTGTAACCTCCCCAGCACTTAGAAGGGTGCTTTGCACATAGTAAGTGCTTAATAAATGTTGTTATTATTATTATTATTATTATTATTATTATTATTATTATTATTATTATTCAGGAGACCAGGTATTGGATCCCCATTTTCCTGGCAAGGCAGCTAAAGCACAGAGACGTTAAGAGACCTAACCAAGGTCACACAGAATGCAAATAGTGGAGCAGGGATTAAAAACCCAGGTTTCCTGACTCTGCAGCCTGTGCTTTCTCCCTCCTCCTTCTCCTTTTAGGAGCTTCTTTTCCCATTCTTCTCCTTTGCCAGTCTTTGTGATTCCAGCAGTGCCGAAAGAGCAGCAGTAACATGCCAAAGCAGAAGCTGCCATAAACCCCAAATGCGTTCCACTGAACAAAAATGTGTTCTGCCACACAACCATCCAATCGCAGCCCTCACACCTGTTGCTAATGGAGAAATACGAATATTTTCTGGTTCCTAATGAGCTCTGCAATTCTCATTATGCAGCCAAGAAATCTGCAGGAAGTCACCTAGTTAGGCTCTGTCTAGCAGGTGTGGTAAAAAATAAATTAGGCGGCTGGGCTTAATGTCCATCTCTTTGATTTCCCTTTCCACTAATCCATTTTGGAAGAAGGATAATGCTTCAGCCACATAACAATCACCGGAACAGGGGAGAAAGGAAACTAAGTAAAGAAAAAAAAAAGCAAATCCTGTTATTTTCCATCATTTCCTTCAGTCGTGAGACAGAGGTTCAGGAAGGAGAGATGGTGAGACAAAATCAGCCTCCAATTCAGTCTCAGAATCAGCACTTCACTCGAGATGTCTGTGCCAATTCAGAATTGAACAGAGCTGAAAACATCTCTCTGCACAGCCAAGGCCCAGAGTCATAAGCAATTGTGAAAGCAGGGATAAGAATAATTTATTAGGCTGAGGTGCTCTAGACCCACATATCACTGGAAATACCTTCAAGTCGATGTGGGAATGACTGATTCGGAAAGGAATTCAAAATGAATTCTGGGTCTCAGGGCTGGGAACACTCCTTTTCCCCTGCAAAAAATGGATTAGGTGTTTCTGGCCAGGTCCTGATGAAAACATGAATCCACCTCTGTCCAATGACAGAGATTGATGGTTTATTAGTTGTGGGTCAAAAGATGCAGAATGGAGTGACCAGAACAGGGTTGATCATGTGACAGGGGTAGTTTTCTGAAACTGTGGATCAATTTTCCCATCCTGTTGGGAGAGAAGGAGCATGGCCTAGTGGATAGAGCAGGGGCCTGGGGGTCTAAAGGACCTGGGTTCTAATCCCGACTCTGCCACCTGTCTACTTTGTGACCTTAGGCATGTCGCTTCTCTTCTTTGTGCCTCAGCTACGTCAACTGTAAAAAGGGGATTAAAACTGTGAGCCCCCTGAGGGATATGGACTGTGTCCAACCTGGTATCTATCCCAGCGCTTTGTACAGTGCTGATATATAATAAGTGCTTAACAAATGTCATTCAGAAAACACACGCAGGCTCCAGCATCTGGCTTAGATGAACAGAAATCCTGAATTGTTAGGATGTGTAGAGGTGCTTTGGTTATCGGTGGGTCAGATTTGAGCAAAGCTACGATTTATAAGTGCTAAAATGGTCTGTGGCATTTGTTATTTCTTCCCTTGCCAGATTGTCTTATTTAGGGGTCCACTGCGATAGAGCAAAAGTGAGGCGTAGTGTGGCCTACTGGAAAGAGCATGAGCCTGGGAGACCGAGGACCTGGGTACTCTCCCAAACGCTTAGGACAGTGCTCCACACACAGTAAATGCTCAATAAATACAAATGATTATTTGACTGATTGATTGATCCACGTGGTTTGCAATGACCCAGCTAACATTCCTAACTTTTCCACTCTTCATCTCCAACTTTCCCTCCAGGAACCTATTAGGGACCACTCTTCCTGACCTTAACAGAACCCTTTTCGAACCTGCTGGTTTTTAGCTTCAAGACAGGGGGAGGAATAGTGGCTAGGAAAAGGAGATGCTTCTATTCCTCGTACAATCACTGAGGGAGTTTTTATCTGAAGAGAAATATCAGCTACGTCATGTCTTCTGTCAGGGGTGTCTGAGCAGCGGAGGATCCTGGGAGACAGTGACAGAATGAGGCAAGGTAAGGAGACTTGCTTCATCCTGAGGCTTGGGGGTGGGGGTGGGGGATGGGAATTTGCCAGTCAGTCAGTCAACCGTATTGTTTGAGCACCTACTGTGTGCAAAGCATTATGCTAAGACCTTGGGAGAGTATGATATAACAATAAACAGACACATTCCCTGCCCACAATGAGCTTACCGTTCTAGAGCACAAGCCTGGGTTCTGGGTCCCCAGTTCTACTCCTGGTTCCCCCATTGGCCTGCTGTATGACCTCGGGCAAGTTACAACTTCCCTGGGCTTCAGTTTCCTTATCTGTAAAATGGGAGTTCAATATCCTTTCTCCCTCCAGCTTACAATGTGAACCTCATGTGAGATAGAGACTATGTTCAACTGATTATCTTATATCTTCCCAAGCACTTAGCACATTGTAAATGCTTAACAGATACATAATTATTGTTGCCCTCTAGACTGTGAACAGACACATAATCAAGAGGACTAATTCTCTGGAGAAGACACTAATGCTAGGAAAAGTCTAGGGAAAACGAGGAAGAGGCAGACCAGCAGCTAGATGGATAGAGACCACAGCAACGATAATGGAAGAACCGTTAGAAAGTTTGCGGATTATGGCAGAGGACAAGACATTCTGGAGAAAGTATATCCATGCAGTCGCTATGAATCAGAAATGACTTAGTGGCACTTAAGAATAATAATAATAGACTTTAAGCTCCTTGTGGGCAGGGAACGTATCTACCAGTTCTGTTATATCGTACTCTCCCAAGCTCTTAGTACAGGGCTCCGCACATAGCAAGTGCTCAATAAATATGGCTAATTGATGGAACATGATGGGAGAATCGAGTTCAAGCCAGGTTTCTGATCAAAATAAAAGCCTCTTATAATGACGACTTTGTTGGATTTTGAGACTCCGTGGTTGTAGAAACCCAGCTTCTGAGGACCTTTCCCTTGATGAACAAGGGCCTGTTGGTCCCCTAGCTTGTAAACTCATTGTGTACAAGGAATGTGACTACCAATTCTGTTTATTGTGTTCTGCACACAGTAAACGCTCAATAAATACCACTGATTGATTGATTGATTGTTGAAGAAGATGTCATCTCAGTGAGGTAGCCAGGTTAGGCAGATACCTCTTGCAGGGATTCCTTGCTGCCAGTAGGGGGAGATGACAATATTATCATTATTATTATTGTTATAATTATATTTGTTAAGCCCTTACTATGTGTAAAACACTGTTCTAAATGCTGGAGTACATATTCATTAGTGAGGTCAGACACTAGTCCCTGTGTAACACAGGGCTCATGATCTGATGGCTGGTTAGGCAGGAAGGAAATTTAAATGTCAGGACTGCAATAAAAGGGAGTACCAACTAGAAGACCAAGAGGAAATTTTTTTTTCTCACATTTTGGAGTGGTTGGGGGAGACATTCATGCCCTAGATGGTGTCCCACCTGTTGCTAGTGGAGAGATAGGAATATTTTCTGTCACTCATGGCAAAGAAGAGGTGTGGCCTAATGAAAACAGCAGGGCCTGGGAGTCAGGAAACCTGGGTTCCAATCCTGGCACTACCTGCTATGTGGTCATTTCTTCAACTATAAAATGAGAACTCAGTACCTGTTCTCCCTCCCTCTATGACCAAAAGACCCATGTAGGGCAAGGCCGTGACTGATCTGATTGCATTTTCTCTTACAACCATGCTTGGCACATTCATACATTCATATTTATTGAGCACTTACTGTGCACAAAGCACTATACTAAGCGTTAAAATAGTGTATGCTTAACAAATACAAGTTATTATTGACAAATACCTTGGTTTGCTTGCACAGGGTAGTTTGTTATATTTTTCTACATGAAGAATGGCCAAAAAAATGCTTTTTTATATTAAATAATGTGGACTGAGCTTTATTTCAAATGGGTGCCTAAATCTGTACCATAAAGAATTTACATGCAGTATAACCCCCAAATTGTATTTTAAAATGCCCAAAATGTAGTAATAAAAAAAGTTTTCATTTCAGCCAAATTTTTTAAATCACCCACAAAAGACAGTAGTTAGGATTTTTCTGTTGAATATTTCCCCAAACGGGCTACTTCAAAATTAAGGATTGTGTGGTTCTAGAGTGTTCCATGGAGATTGCCAGGTAATAATAATAATAATGAAAGTAATAATATAATGAAGTACTTGTTAAGTGCTTACTAGCAGCGTGGCTCAGTGGAAAGAGGATGGGATTGGGAGTCAGGGTCATGGATTCTAACCCCAGCTCTGCCACTTTTCAGGTGTGTGACTCTGGGCAAGTCACTTAACTTCTCTGTGCCTCAGTTACCTCATCTGTAAAATGGGGATTAAAACTGTGAGCCCCACGTGGGACAACCTGATCACCTTGTATCCCCTCCAGCACTTAGAGCAGTGCTTTGCACATAGCAAGCACTTAACAAATATCATTATTATTATTATTTATATGTGCAAAGCACTGTGCTGAATGCTGGGGTAAATATTATAAAATCAGATCAAACACAGTTCCTGTCACACACAGAGTTCACAGTCTAAGGAGAAGGGAGACCAGATATGTATTTCCCATTTTACAGATGAAGATACAGAGACCCAGAGAAGTTTAGTGACTTGCCCAAGGTCTTACATCAGGAAAGTGTCTAGACTGTAAACTCTTCTCTAGACTGTAAGCTTGTTGAGGACAGGGAACAGGCTTACCAACTCTGTAGTATCGTATTCTTCCTAGCATTTAGTGGAATGCTCAATAAATACCTTTAATGATTGATGAAAGTGTCAGGGTTGAGGTTATAACCCAGAATCACATCATGCACAGTCTCTGTCCCACATGGGGCTCACAGTCTAGTGGGGAGGTAGAATAGCTATTTAATCCCCATTTTACAGATGATGAAGCTGAGGCACAGAGAAGTGACTTGCCCAATGTCACACAGCATGCAAGTGACCAAACCAGGATTAGAACCCTGGTCTCCTGACTCTCAGTCTTGTCTTCTTTCACCTAAGCCATGTGAATTCTTAAGAGCTCCTTCAGTAGTCTCATCTAGGGTAATGCTCTGTCAAAGACAATGCTTCCTAGATCCCATTAGAGAAGCAGTGTGGACTGGTGGAAAGAGTATGTGTTTGCCACTTGTGTACTGTGTGACTTTGGGCAAGTCACTTAACTTCTCTGTGCCTCAGTTCATCTGTAAAATGGGGATTCAGTACCTCTTCTCCCTTCCTCTTAGGCTGTGAGCCCTATGTAGGACCTGATTATCTTGTATCTTAGTAAAGAACTTGGCATATAGTAAGCAACAATAGGGATTAATCAATCAATCAATCAATCGTATTTATTGAGTGCTTACTATGTGCAGAGCACTGTACTAAGCGCTTGGGAAGTACAAATTGGCATCATAACTCTGTGAGCCCCTTGTGGGGCATGGACTGTGTCTAGCCTGATTAGCTTGTATCTTAGTAAAGAACTTGGCATATAATAAACAACAATGGGGATTAACTCTGTGAGCCCCTTGTGGGGCACGGACTGTGTCTAGCCTGATTAGCTTGGATCTACCCCAATGCTTAGTACAGTGTACTTAATGGCAAGAGCCCGGACTTGGGAGTCAGAGGCCATGGGTTCTGATCCCGGCTCCGCCACTTGTCTGCTGTGTGATCTTGGGCAAGTCACTTCACTTCTCTGTGCCTCAGCTACCTCATCTGTAAAATGGGGATTAAAACTGTGAGCCCCATGTGGGACAACCTGGTTACCTTGCATCCACCCCAGCGCTTCGAACAGTGCTTGTCACATAGTAAGCACTTAACAAATACCATCATTATTATTTTATTATTATTATTAACAAATACAATTAAATAAAGCGCCACAATTACTAGTATTGTATTGTTGTTGATGGTAATGCTGATATGTGCTTTATAGTGCTGAGTCTTCCAATCATATCAGAGCAACAGCTGCTATTCTTGGAATTTATCTCTTGCTTGTGAATCAATTTCTTATCAGAAGTGAATATTAGAAAGAAGACCTGTCAGTCTGAAAAAATACTACCTTATTTAGAAGGCTTTAGTTTGCCCCAGAGAGCTATTTATTCAACATAAATGTGAGCTAGAAGTACACGAAAATCTTTAGGTGACTAAGTCAGTAAGAAGCATGATTAAAGGATGAGATCAAGTGAACTAATCAAATGTTCTGGTTTAAAATGAAATAAAGGCCGGCCACAGAAGTATGTAGAAGGAATATGTAAACACGGGAAAATTCCTCTGAAAACAAAGGCAGCATTATGCATTCCCTTCAGTAGTGCTTCTTATAGAAGAAGCAGTGTATTCTAGAGGACAGATTTGTGCCTGGGAGTCAGGAGACCTGGGTTTCAAACCCAACTCCACCACTTACCTTGCTGTGTAACCTTGGATAAGTCACTTAATTTCTCTGTGCCTCCGTTTCCTCATCTGAAAATGTTCTTTGTCCCCCTCTTAGACTGCAAACCCCTTGGGCCCAGGAACTGTGTCCTAGCCAATTATCTTGAAACAGACTCCATGCTTGGCACATAGTAAATACTGAACAAATACCACAGTTATTGTTATTAGAAAATATTGGGAAACCGAGTCTTTAAATGGATTTGTAGAAGGATGAGTGAGGATTCCAGTCAAGGAGTTTCTCATAAATTTAAAAGCACATCTCCTCCAAGAGGCCTTCCCTGAATAAACCTTCATTTCCTCTTCTCCAACTCCCTTCTGCATCACCTTTGCTCAGCACCAAAGAATTTATGTACATATCTTTATTGCTAAATTGTACTTTCCAAGCACTTAGTAAAGTGCTCTGCACACAGTAAGTGCTCAATAAACCCAATTGAATGAATGAATGAATATCTTTAATTTGCATATTTATATTAATGTCTGTCTTCCCCTTTAGACCATAAACTCGTTACGAGCATGGAACGTGTCTACCAACTCTATCGTATTGTACTCTTCCAAGCGCTTAATATGGTGCTCAGCACACAGTAAGTGCCCAATAAAAGCAATGGTAAACCAGTTCCATATCTTTACCAAGTCTCACAGTCTAAAAAAGAGAGAGAACAAGTATTGAATCCCCATTTTGTAGATGAAGGAACTGAGGCACAGAAAAGTTAAGTGACTTGGCCAAGGCCACGCAGTAAACAGGCAAGTAGCAGAGCCAGAATTAGAACCCAAGTCCATGCTCTTTCCACTAGGCCACAAATTAGAGATTAATGGATCAAAGAAAGCAGATACAGCAGAGAGTCCCTTGATTAGAGCTTAGCTATGTTCTCTGTCTGGAAGTTATCTAAAAGCAGAGGCAGGAAACAAAATGTGAAATTGGTTAGAGAGATGAATTTGATTCATTTTGCAGCTATCAGAAAGATATCTCCAGTTTCTGGGTGGCACCAGATGGAAAAATTTGTCCCTGAAGATGACAAAGAGTGTTAATGTTTTCAGCCCATTTTACCAAGGTTAGAAGCTGAACTGTTCATGGAGAATTAATGGGTTTAATGACCTCACAAGAGTGTAAAACCTGGAGTTGAAAGTTATTAAAATTGTCCACTGGAAGGCCATCCGCAGCACGGCTGTTGGGAAAAGAATTAACACTGTGAGCCCTAATGAGGACTGTGAGCCCCATGCAGGACAGAGGACTGAGTCCAACCTTGTATAATAATAATTATAGTATTTGTTAAGCACTTACTTCATGCCAGGCACTATACTAAGTGCTGGGGTAGACACAAGCAGCATGGCACAGCATGGGCCTGGGAGTGCTCTGTGTGTAGTAAGCGCTCAATAAATGCCACTGATTGATTGACTGACATTGTGCTCTCCTAAGCACTTAGTATGGTGTTCTGCACATAGTAAGCATTCAATAAATATGATTGATTGTAAGCACATAATGATAATTATCGTATTTGTTCTGTGCTTACTACGTGACAAGCATTATTGTAAGTGCTGGGATAGATACAAGCTAATCAAGTTGGACACAGTCCACATCCCTTGTGGGGCTCAAGGACTTAATGCGCATTTTATAGTTGAGGCAAATAAATAATAATAATAATAATAATAGCATTTATTAAGTGCTTACTGTGGGCAAAGCACTGTTCTAAGTGCTGGGGAGGTTACAAGGTGTTAAGGTTGTCCCACGGGGGGCTCACAGTCTTCATCCCCATTTTACAAATGAGGGAACTGAGGCCCAGAGAAATGAAGTGACTTGCCCAAAGTCACACAGCTGGCAACTGGCAGAGCTGGGATTAAAACCTAGGTCTTCGGACTCCACGGCCTGGGCTCTTTCCACTAGGTCACAGTGTTTCACATATCACATAGTAAGTATTTAACGGACACCACAATTACGTATTAATGAGCCACACAGCAAGTGAAGAATTGTTGCATGGGGCTCCCAAGTCACAGTTTAGCCAGTAAGCACTCAGCAAATACACAGCACTTAGAACAGGCTTCCAGCACTTAGAACAGTGCTTTGCACATAGTAAGTGCTTAACAAATGTCATCATTATTATTATTATTATTGACTGATTTAATCAGTTTCATTGACAGTTTGGGCAGTAGACAAAGTCTTGCTCAGCAGACAAATCTGCAAAGGAATTCTTCAGCAGATCAATCAATCAATCAATCAACGTTAGAGTCCCCAGAGATCTGTCAGTCTGGGGAAAGGAGGGTCTAGAAGTCGTAACGTGGATGCTCCAAAAACTGTATTTGCAGCTGGTTTTTCAAGTAAGGGCTCTGGGTGGGGTTCTTTATGACTTTCCTAGGCTTCTTGTTGCCGCAGGCATGCAAGGTTGATGAAACACTATATTTTCCCGGGCTCTGAATCTCCACACTAGAAAAATTGCCATCAAAGCTACTGAAAGTTTCTTGATCCAATGCAGTAAGAGCTTAAATAAGGTGAATTAAGGTGAAATTCAGCAGCGTGGCTCAGTGGAAAGAGCATGGGCTTTGGAGTCAGAGGTGATGGGTTCAAATCCTGGCTCCACCAATTGTCAGCTGTGTGACTTCGGGCAAGTCACTTGACTTCTCTGTGCCTCAGTTACCTCATCTGTAAAATGGGGATTAAGACTGTGAGCCCCCCACCATGGGACAACTTGATCACCTTGTAACCTCCCCAGCGCTTAGAACAGTGCTTTGCACATAGTAAATGCTTAATAAATGCCATCATTATTATTATTTAGTGACCACTTACTCTGTGCAGAGCACTGTACTAAGTGTGAGTCTTCTCCAAGATGGAATAATCAATCAATGTTATTATTGAGCACTTACTGTGTGCATAGCACTGGATTAAGTGCTTGGTAGAGGGTAAAATAACAGAGTTGGTAGACACTTTCCCTGCCTATAAGGAGTTTATAGTCTAGAGGGGGAGTCTTGTCTTGTCTTACACTGTTGAGCTGTTTCCGACCCATAGGGACACTACAGACACATCTCTCCCAGAACACCCTGCTCTCCGTCTGCAATCATTCTGGTAGTGGATCCAGAGAGTTTTCTTGGTAAAAATACAGAAATGGTCTACCGTTACCACCTTCTGCACGGTAAACTCGAGTCTCCACCCTCGAGTCTCTCCTGAGCCACTGCTGCCCAGCACAGGGGAGTTTTGACTTTGAGTTTTGCTAACCACTGCCCAAGATAGGAATGGAATGGGTAGGCCTCTGCTTGACTCTCCCTCCTGTAGCTGAGAGTGGGAGAGTACTGGAAACTCTCCAGGTGCGACCCTGAGAGGTGCTAGGGGGAGAGACAGACATTAAAATAAATGTGGATATATACGTCAGTGCTGTGGGGTGAGGGTGGGGTGAATATTAAGTGCAGTGGTGACATAGAAGGGAAAGGGAATAAGGGAAAAGAGGGCTTAATTGGGGAAGGTGTCTTAGAGGAGTTGTGATTTTCATAAGGCTTTGAAGGAGGGGAAGAGTTCCAGGACCAGAGGGAGGATGTGGGCAAGGGGGTGGTAGTGAGAAGCAGCATGGTCTAGTGGAAAGATCACGGGCCTGGGAGTCAGAGGACCTGGGTTCTTATCCCAGCTCCATCACTTGTCTGCTGTGTGATCTTGGCCAAGTCATTTCACTTCCCTATGCATCAGTTACCTCATCTGTAAAACGGGGACTAATTCTGTGAGCCCCATGTGAGATAGGGACCGTTTCCATCCGGATCTCCCACGGTGCTTAGTACGATGCCTGGCACATAGTAAGCGCTTACCAGTGACCATAAACAATGACAACCTGATTACCTTGTCTCTACCCCAGCACATAGTATAGTACTTGAAAATAGTAAGTGCCTAGCAAATACTATTTAAAAAATGAGAAACAAGATCAAGGTACAGTAAATTGGTGTTAGAGGAGCCAAGTGTGTGGGCTGGGTTGTGGTAAGAGAGCAGTGAGGTGAGGTAGGAGGAGATGATGGACTGCTTTAAAGTTGATGGTACAGAGCTTCTCTTTGATGCAGAGGTGGGTGGGTAACCACTGGAGGTTCTTAAGGAGTGTAGAATGTGGATTGAACTTTTTTTTTCTTTCAAAAAAATGATCCAGGTAGCAGAGTTAAGTATGGACTGGGGTGGAGAGAGACAGGCAGTAGGAAAGTCAACTAGGAAGCTGATGCAGTAATCCTGGCTCTGCCACTTGTCTGCTGTGTGACTTTGGGCAAGTCACTTAACTTCTCTGTGCCTCAGTTGCCTCATCTGTAAAATGGGGATTAAGATTGTGAGCTCCACTGGGACAACCTGATTATCTTATATGTACCCCAGTGCTTAGAACAGTGCTTGGCACATAGTAAGCACTTAACAAATACCATCATTATTATCATTATAGTTAAGAAGAGGTATGATAAATGTTTGGATCAGTGTAGTAGTAGCAGTTTGAATGGAGAGGAAAGGACAGATTTTAGCAATGTTGTGAAGGTAGAACTGAAAGGCTTTAGTGTCAGATTAAATATGTGGGTTGAATGAGAGAGAATGTTCTGGATAATGCCAAGTTTACAGGCTTGTGATATAGGATGGATAGCGGTGTTATCTACAGCTGCCTTTGACACTGTTGACCACCCCCTTCTCATAGAAACATCCAACCTCAGCTTCACAGACACAGTCCTCTCCTACTTCTCTTATCTTTCTGGCCGTTCATTTTTAGTCCCTTTAATGGGCTCTTCCTCTGCTTCCCACCCTCTAACTGTGGGGGTCCCTCAAGCTTCAACTCCCACCTCTATGTGAATGCTTTCCACCCTGATCTCTCTCCTTCTCTGCAGTCTCGCATCTCCTCCTGCCTTCAAGACATCACTACCTGGATATCACTCCAACTTGACATGTCCAAAACAGAATTCCTTATCTTCCCATACAAACCCTGTCCTTCCCCTGACTTTCCCATCACTGAAGATAGCACCAACTCCCTTCCTATCTCACAAGCCCCTAACCTTGGCTTTTTCCCCAACTCATCTCTTTCATTCAACCCACATATTCAATCTGTCTGTAAATACTGTTGGTTTAACCTTCAAAACATCCCTAAAATACACCCATTCCTCTCCATCCAAACTTCTACTATGTCAATCCAAGCAGTTCTCCAATCCTGCCTTGATTATCTGTATCAGCATCCTTGCTGACCTCCCTGCCTCCTGTCCTCCAGTCCATATTTCACTCTGCTGCCTAGATCGCTTTTCTACAAAAATATTCAGTCCATGTTACCCCACTCCTCAACAGCCTCCAGTGGTTACCCATCCACTGCCTCTTCAAACAGAAGCTCCTTACCACTGGCTTTAAGCACTCCATCACCTTGCTCCTTCCTACCTCAACTTGCTACTCCCCTAGTAAATCCCAGCCTGCACACTTTGCTCCTCTGGCGCAAATCTACATTCTGTACCTCCATCTTCTCTATCTCGCCATGTGCGGCTTCTGGCCTGGAACGCCTCTTCATATCTGACAGATAATGACTCTCCCCCTCTTCAAAGCCTTTTTGAAAGCACATCTCCAAGAGGCCTTCCCTGACTAAACCCTCCTTTTCTCTTCTCCCACTCCCTTCTGTATTGTCCTGATTTATTCCCTTTATTTCACCCCACCCCCTCAGCCCCACAACACTTATGACCGTATCCGTAATTTATTTATTCATATTAATATCTGTCTCCCACTCCAGACTGTAGTCTTACTGTGGGCAGGGAGCATGTCTATCAACTATGTTATATCATACTCTCCCACATACTTAGTACAGTGCTCTGCACACAGTAAGCACTCAGTAAATATGATTGATTGATGGTTGCAGTGACTGAAAAACAGTGAGAGGACAGGGTTCAGGTGAGAAGATGAGTTCTGATGCTTAGTTGGAGGTGTCAGCGAGGCATCCAGTTAGAGATGTCTAGACTGTTAGCTCACTATGGCCAGAGAATGTGTCTGTTTATTGTTGTACTGTATTCTCCCAAATGCTTAGTACAGTGCTCTGGACACAATGAGTGCTCAATAAATATGATTAGATGAATGAATGAATGTCCTGGAGGCAGGAGGAAATGTGAGACTGCAGAGAAGGAGAGCGGTCATAGCTGGAGAGGTAGATTTGGAAAACATCAGCAGAGATATGATAGTTTAAGCCATGGGGTGACTGAATTCTTCAAAGTATAGAAGAAGAACAGAAGGGGACCCAGAACTGAGCCTTGAGGAAGTCACCCTGTTAGAGGTTGAGAGGCAAAGGAGGATTCTGGAAAAAAAGACTGATAATGAACAGCCAGAGAGATAGGAAAGGAATGAGGAGAGGACAGTGTCAATGAAGCCAATGTGGGGTAATGTTTCGTTCATTCATTCTTTCAGTTCTATTTATTGAATCCTTACTCTGTGCAGAACACTGTATGAAGCACTTGGGAGAGGAAAATTCAACAATAAACAGACACATTCCCTGCCCACAATGAGCTAAAAGTCTAGAGGAGGGAGACAGAAATTAATATAAATAAATAAATTAAAGATATGTACATAAGTGCTGTGGTGCTGGGAGGGAAGATGAACAAAGGGAGCAAGTCAGGGTGATGCAAAAGGGAGTGGGAGAAGACGAAAGGGGAGCTTAGTCAGGGAAGGCCTCTTGGAGGAGATGTGCCTTCAGTAAGACTTTAAAATGGGGGCAGTTGTCTGTCAGATTTGAGGGTGGAGGGCATTCGATTGCAAAGGCACGATGTGGGCGAGGGGTCAGTAGCAATATAGATGAGACTGAGGTATAGTGAGGTTATCATTAGAGGATCGAAATGTGCAGGCTGAGTTGTGGGACAGTAGCGAGGTGAGGTAGGAGGGGGCAAAGTGATTGAGTGCTTTAAAGCCAATGGTGAGGAGTTTTTGTTTGATGTGGAGGTGGATGGGCAACCACTGGAGTTTCTTTAGGAGTGGGGAAATATGTCCTGAGTATTTTTGGAGAAAAATGATGCAGGCAGCAGAGTGAAGTATGGACTGGAGTGGAGAGAGACAGGAGGCTGGGAGGTCAGCAAGGAGGCTGGTGCTGTAATCCAGGCAGGGATAGGATGAGGGATTATATTAATGTGGAAGCAGTTTGGATGGGGAGGAAAGCTCAGATTTTAGCAATGTTGTGAAGGTGGGACCGACAGGATTTAGTGGTGGATTGAATATGAACATTGAAGGAGAGAGAGGAGTCAAGAGAGAAGCAGCATGGCTCAGTGGAAAGGGCCCAAGTTTGGGAGTCAGAGGTCATGGGTTCTAGTCCTGGCTCCACCACATGTCTGCTGTGTAACCTTGGGCAAGTCACTTAACTTCTCTGAGCCTCAGTTCCCTCATCTGTTAAATGGGAATTAAGACAATGAGCCCCACGTGGGATAACCTGATCGCCTTGTATCCCCCAGTGCTTAGAACAGTGCTTTGCACATAGTAAGCACTTAACTAATGTCATCATTATTATTATTATTAAGGGTAATGCCAAGGTTATGGGCTTGTGAGACAGGAAGGATGGTGGTGCCATCTACAGTGATGGAAAAGTCAAGGGGAAGACAGGGATTGGGTGGGAAGATAAGGAACTCTGTTTTGGACATGTTAAGCTTGAGATGACAGGAGGCCATCCAAGTAGAGACGTTTTGAACACAGGAGGCAATGCGAGACTGCAGAGAGGAGAGAGATCAGGGCTGGAGATGTAGATTTGGGTATCATCTGCATAGAGGTGGTAGTTGAAGCCATGGGAAAGAATAAGTTCTTGAAGGGAGTGGGTGTAGATGGAGAATAGAAGGGGATTCCAGAACTGAACCTTGAGGGACTCCCACAGTTAGGGGGGTCGGAGGCAGAGGAGGAGCCCACATAGGAGACAAGGGAAGAACCAGAAGAGGACAGCATCAGTGAAGCCAAGGTTGGGTAATGTTTCCAGAAGAAGGGGGCGGCTAACAGTGTCAAAGGAAGCTGAGTGGTCCAGGAGGATTAGGATGGAGAAGAGTCTGTTGGGTTTGGCAAGAAGGAGATCATTGGTGACCTTTGAGAGGGTGGTTTCATTGATGTGAAGGAGATGGAACCCAGATTGGAGAGGATCAAGGAGAGAATTGGAGGAGAGGAATTTGAGACGGCAGGTATAGACAACTTGCTCAAGGGGTTTGGAAAGGAATGGTAGAAGAGAGATGGGCAGAAACTGGAGCGAGCCGTGGGGTCAAAAGAGAGTTTTTTTTTTTTTAGGATAAGGGAGACATGGGCATGTTTGAAAGCCGTGGGGAAGAAGCCATTGGAGAGGGAACAGTTGAAGGTGGCTTACAGGAGAAAGTGTGGTCTACAGAGTTTTGAAGGCAGCTAAGCGGTTGAGGAGGATTAGAATTGAGTAGAATCTTTTGGATTTGGCAGGAAGGAGATCCCTGGAGACAGTCTTGGTAAAGTGAAGTGTGACAGGGACTAGGTTGGAAAGGGTCAAGGAGAGAATTTGAGAAGAGGAAGCAGGTGTAGATAACTCACTCAAAGAGTTTGGAGAGGAATTGTTAGAGAGGGTAGGAAAAATAGATAAAATAAAGGCAGATTTTTCCATTTATAGTCACTTTCTTCTTTGGCATTTCTCTGATTAACAGGCATAGGAAGAGCCTGCTGGGGTGAAAGGGATTGACAAGGCGAGAGAAATTATCATGTCATTTTAATGACTGTGAATGACTTAAAAATCCATGCTGCATTTTGTTACTGCATGGTCTGAAGTGAAGGGAAGGAGCTGAGGAGGTAGTTATGGAAATTGGAATTCATGGCAGGAATTCTTTCAGGAGTCATTCAGAGTACTCTACAGGCATATATAATCCTCAGGTAGCTGCTGGAAAGAATGAAATCTGCCTATTGGGGAACCTGAGACACAGAAGTTAAATGATTGTGCCAAAGCACACACAACACACACACACACACACACACACACACACACACAAATATACAACACTCTATATTTGTGTGGTGGCACATCTTAATATAAGGAGAGGGAGTTGCTTAGATAGAATAGAGTAAGTAAACATACAATTTGAACGGGCCCAAACTGTACAGAACCTGTAAAGACCCCATGTGGTTTAGGGACAGTGTCTGACCCCAGGGTTTAGCACAATGCTTGTCACACAGTTAGCATTCAACAAATATCATAATTAATTAAATAGAGTAAATAGACATGATCCCTACCCCCAAGTAATTCACAATCTAGGGAAATAGCTTGGCCAAGTGGATAGAGCCCAGGCCTGGCAATCAGAAGGACCTGGGTTCTAATCCCAGCTCCACCACTTGTCTGCTGTGTGACCTTGGACAAGTCATTTAACATCTCTGTACCTCAGTTAGCTCATCTGTAAAATGGGTTTTAATACTGTGAGCCCCAAGTGGAACAGGAACTGTATTGAACCTGATTAGCTTGTGTCTACCCCAGTGCTTAGAACAGTGCTTGACACATAGCGCTAAACAAATACCATTATTATTATTATTAGTGGGAGAGACAGGTATTGAAATAAATTGCAAGTAAGGAAAATAGGGATTATAAAGATCAATACATAAGTGCTGTGGGGAGAGGGGGTGGGCTGACTCCATAGGCAGAGAGAGGGAAGACTCATGTAATGAACTCATGCATAAGTGTGATGTTTTGTTTCTACCAGCTCTGTTGTAGTGTACTCTCCCAAGCACTTAATACAGTGCTCTGCACACAGTAAGAGCTCAATAAATACCACAGATTGATTGACTGATTTGCAATATCACCACAGCCCTGTTAGATCAAGAGTCTCAAATCACAATCCCCATGGTACCAAATAAATAACTTCATCAGGAGGCTCTCTTCCAGGCAGCTGTCAAGAAATTGGGCATGGCTAGGGGAACTCATGGAGCGTGGTCCAAGGCAAATGACTTGTATGCTGAAAGCTCCCTTACAGCAAATCATGCAGCATCCAGGACTCAGTCTGGAGCAAGGAATTCAGAAACCTGTGTCATGCATGCAAATCAAGTTAAGGAATATTCATGACAAGTCATGGCATGCCAAAGCAGAAGAGATCCAAGGATAATAATAAAAAAATAATAATGGCATTTGTTAAACCCTTACTATGTGCAAAGCACTGTTCTAAGTGCCGGGGTTGGGGGGGCAGATACAAGGTGATCAGGTTGTCCTACATGGGGCTAGCAGTCTTAATCCCCATTTTACAGGTGAGGTAACTGAGCCCAGAGGAGTTAAGTGACTTGCCCAAAGCCACAAAGCTGACAAGTGGCAGAACTGGGATTAGAACCTATGACCTCTGGCTCCCAAGCCCATGCTCTTTCCACTGAGCTACACTGCTTCTCTACCAGACCGCCATGAATCAGACCTTTATATATGATTAAAAAATGATGGTATTTGCTAAGTGCTTACTAGGTGCCAAGCACTCTACTAAGCACTGCTGTGGGTACAAGATAATCAGGTGGGACACAGTCCCTGTCCCACATAGGGCTAAGCATATAGGTAGGAGGGAGTAGGATTTAATCCACATTTTATAGATGAGGATTACCGAAGCACAGAGAAGCAGTGTGGCCTAGTGGATAGACCACAGGCCTGGTAGTCAGAAAGACCTGTCTTTTAATTCCAGATCTGGCACATGTCTGCCGTGAGACCTTGAGCAAGTCACTTCACTTCTCTGTGCCTCAGTTACCTCATCTTAAAATGGGGATGACTTGTGAGGCCCATGTAGGACATGGACTGTGTCCAGCCTGATTTGCTTGTATCGAACCCAGAACTTAGTACAGTGCCCGACATATAGTAAGCATTTAATTAATATTATAAAAAAGAAGTTAATGACTTGTTCAACATCACACAGTAGTCAAGTATCAGCATCACAATTAAAGACATTAAAGACATCCAAACCGCTACACTGTTGGTTCAGTCTCTCATCCTATCCTGACTGGATTACTGCATCAGCCTCGTCTTTGATCTCCCATCCTCCTGTCTCTCCCCACTTCAGTCTGTACTTCACGCCGCTGCCCAGATCATCTTTGTGCAGAAACACCCTGGGCATGTTACTCCCCTCCTCAAAAATCTCCAGTGGCTACCGGTCAACCTACGCATCAGGCAAAAACTCTTGGCTTCAAGTCTCTCCATCACCTTGCCCCCTCCTACCTCACCTCCCTTCTTTCCTTCTACAGCCCAGACCACACCCTCCGCTCCTCTGCTGCTAGCCTCCTCACTGTGCCTCGTTCTCGCCTGTTCTGCCGTCGACCTCCCACCCACGTCCTCCCCCTGGCCTGGAATGCCCTCCCTCTGCACATCCGCCAAGCTAGCTCTCTTCCTCCCTTCAAAGCCCTACTGAGAGCTCACCTCCTCCAGGAGGCCTTCCCAGACTGAGCCCCCTCCTTCCTCTTCCCCTCCCCATCCCCCACCGCCCTACCTCCTTCCCTTCCCTACAGCACCTGTATATATGTTTGTACAGATTTATTATTACTCTATTTTACTTGTACATATTTACTATTCTATTTATTTTATTTTGTTAATATGTTTTGTTTTGTTGTCTGTCTTCCCCTTCTAGACTGTGAGCCCGTTGTTGGGTAGGGACTGTCTCTATATGTTGCCAACTTGTACTTCCCAAATGCTTAGTACAGTGCTCTGCACACAGTAAGCGCTCAATAAATACGATTGAATGAATGAAAAAGGCTCCAGCTTCATCTCAGGAAAGGGGGAATCCTGAATTTTGTTCTCCTCAATAGGCCTTGAACTACTGAAGATGAGGTTTGTGAAGATGGCTAGCGGGTGACCGAAGCCTGTTATGAGACTCCAGACCAAACTCAAGGTCGGCCAGCCTTGTCTGTGGCAGTGAGACCTGAACTCCACATAAATAGCACCTACGGCTCCTTCAGCAGTTCCATCGACACTAAATCAATCAATCAATCGTATTTATTGAGCGCTTACTGTGTGCAGAGCACTGTACTATGTGCTTGGGAAGTACAAGTTGGCAACATATAGAGACAGTCCCTACCCAACAGTGGGCTCACAGTCTAGAAGAGTGGGCTCACAGTCTAGAAATCCAACTCAGTGTCTCACTGAGCTTATCCATTTACGTATGTTTTCAACACAAATATTAAATGCCATTTGCTCATATTTCCCTTCCACCCAGTAAGGGTTATTCCTACTGCTGAGAGAACCTGCACCTGTTCCAAAACCCCCAAATCTTATCCTGGATGGAAAATGTGAATAGCTGTCTAGTTTGCACAAAACCGCACTTGCTTTATGGTGGTTTTCAATTTTCTCCTAAACCACCAATTATCCTTTGAAATGAAATAGCCAAATCCCAAAGGCAGGTGGATTTTCCCCTATTTTTAGCCCTTCTTTAGCTTTAGCAAAAGTCATTACTTAGTGAACATCCAGCTAGTGAAAGGTTTCTAATCTGAAAGAAGGTGTGAGATTATGCTTTTGTCTCTTCAAAGCCTGCTGGGGAGTAAAGGTTTTAATCTCTGTACAAGCCCCTGTAAAATGAATTGGTCATACCAGATGTTCATAGAGGCAGCTATGTGGGCGTTTCAATCAATCAATCAATCAATCGTATTTATTGAGCGCTTACTGTGTGCAGAGCACTGTACTAAGCTCTTGGGAAGTACAAATTGGCGACACATAGAGACAGTCCCTACCCAACAGTGGGCTCACAGTCTAAAAGGGGGAGACAGAGAACAAAACCAAACATACCAACAAAAAGTGATGGCTCACTAGATTGCAAGCTCCTCAATGGCAGGGAGCATGTCTAGCATGTCTACTAACTACATCGGACTCTCCCAATCCCTTATTACAGAATATATGCTCAATAAATACCATTCAGTGACCGATTGATGTGGGGGCTAAATTCGGTTTTCAGAGGTTGGTTCTGCTTGATGTACTAACCACGGCACAGACGAAGCGCTTTCTCTTCCCTTTCAGCCGAACGTCAGAAGTGAATGGCAGCCAGGAAATGGGGTGGAGACAAATTCCAATGCCAAAGTAAATCAGAGGAATGAAGTGGGTCATGGGAAACAACAGAAGAGAAAGAGACTCTGGAAGTGATAACATTCCCTAGAATCCATCAACCTAGATCAGTCAATGGTACTTATCAAGTCCTTACTGTGTGCAGGGTGCTGTACTGCTTGGGAGAGTACAATACGACAGAGTTGGTGGACATGTTCCCTGCCCCGAAAGGGAGAGCGGAATAAAATCTCGATTTCCGTCATGAGTAATGAATAGGTGTGACTCATAATTCATTCAATTAGGTCTTGATTAATGGCAGGTGGATTATCCACTTTGTGAATAATTAATGATATGGTTTTTAAGGCCTCACCATGCATAAACCTGGCTTTTCTCCAGACTTCTACATTGAAGCACCTCAAGCTTTGAACTCTGGGGAGTCTGAGACAGTTTGCAACTAAGGAACCGTTTATCTGGGATAATGAGGAGTTCTCAGACTCTCACCTCCCACCACCAAGATCTATTCATTTCTTGTATTTGGTTTTAGGACTCTGCTACTCTCATTGCTTGCAATCCACTCTTACCACTGTTATTAATCTGTCTACCCCTGTTTAGACTGTGAGCCATTTGAGTCACAGGAATTTTGTCAATCTGTTAGATATGCTTCTACCCCAGTGCTTACTATGTGATTGGCACATAGTAAACACTTAATAAATACCTGAACTTACTAGAGGACAGTTGTGTTTGAAGTCCTTAGTGTCTGGGGAGGCTGAGGGAAACAGAGAGTGGGGAAAAAACTAACCCCTGTTAGAGAAAATGATATTGCAGGGCACAGTGAGGAGGGAGAAAGGACCCTCCTGAGAATCTCAGGAAGCAGGACTGTCTAGACATGGATCCCAGATGCTTCCCAAACTGTCTGGAGCATGATCCTAAAACTTGTGAGGTGCTGGCAGAGATTGAAGGGGTGCAAATTTGGGAGGACACGAGTGCAAATCCCTAAGAATCCTCCTTCGTCTGCAGGAAAAGTATGAGAATTCTGGAGCCCTGGGAACACCTCTGGATACCTACTCTCTTTCAAAAGATTTCATGGGTGATTACATCTGAGAAAGTAGCTGATGTCACCCATAACCACTGGTGCGCACCCATACACACACAATTTCTAATTTAAACTATTTAATTATATGTACAAATTAACCTTACCACTTGTTTCTGCAACTCTAGTCATGTAATCAGGGAAGCAGCATGGCCTAGTGCTTAGACCGCGGGCCTGGGCCAGAAGGATCTCGGTTTTCACCCCAGTTCCACCACCTGTCTGCTGTGTGACCTTGGGCACGGTGTTTAACTTCTCTGCACTTCGGTTACTTCATGTGTCAAATGGGGATTAAGACTGTGAGCCCCATGTGGGACAGGGACTGTATCCAATCTGATTTGCTAATCAGCACTCAGAACAGTGCTTGACACATAGTAAGTGCTAAACAAATACCATCATTATTATTATTAGTTTTATGTAATCTCCTGGTGGGCCGGGGAAGGTGTCTACCAACAGTCATTTTGTACTTTCCCAAAGGTTAGTACAGTGCTCTGCACACAGTCAGTGCTCAGTGAATACCATTGATTGACTAATTAATGATACTTCTACACCTTGTTAAGCATACTCACTCAACACTATTTTCATCAAACTCTGAAGGCCATTGACCTGGTCGGAACAGTTCACTCTGTAGACAAATAACTTAACCTCTTTGGTTATATTACAAAGTCATCTATTACCTTATTTCTTCATTACCCAAATCCTTGTTAATGTGAATAGATCATGGACACTTTCTGTTAAGATTTGATACAAATTCTGCAGATTTAAACACAGCTTTCAAGTTCATTTAAAAAATGAGGGGATTTTTACCTTCATTATTTTTCATTGTTATTAACAATTATGATGAATCATGATTTTATTGCTATTATTAGCATGTGCTAAATACTGGGCTAGACATAAGGTTATGAGACTGGACATAATCCCTGAGCCACGTGGGCATACACTTATCTCTATTTTACAGATGAGGAAACTGAGGCCCATACTGGTCAGTTCACATAACGGATCACTGGAGGGGCTGGGACTCAAATATGGGTTTTTTAACTCCCAGTTCTGAGCTCTTTCTCTTACACCAAATGGCCACCCCATCTTTTAATCTCTTTCATCTATTACAACAGCAAATAAGATAGATATACATTTAAAATAGCCTGAAAATGAGAGTGATAATACATCAATATCACATGGAGTAGTGAGAAGGGAGGCAGAGTACTGAAAATACCTCCAATTGCTTTTAAATCTTACGTTTGACATTCCAGTCTGACGATGAAAAGTCACTTTGACATTTCACAGTGAAAAACAGTACTGGTTCTGAGCTCAATTCCACCTGCTCATTAGACAGTTTCTGCTGCAGGTATATTCAGGAGGCATTGGTTTCTGGGTTGGACTGCAAATAGGGGCTTTCATCACTCACAAAAATACTTTGTTCATTTGCCTAAAAGTTGTATAAAGAGGAAATAACCTGTGAAATAAATCTTAAAGACATCCACAAAAATTGAAAATAGCTTCAAAACCTTCATAAGAAGAATGATCAGAATTAATCAATCAATCAATCATGTTTATTGAGCACTCACTGTGAGTAGAGCACTGTACTAAGCCTTTGGGAAAGTACAGTATATCAGAGTTGGCAGACACATTCAAAACACTTGAAAATGTAGACATTTCAAGTTTAAATGAACTTGGACTGCTGAAAAAGGAGGGGGAGAGATTTGCAGCTTTAAAAATAGAAAATTAAGATGTCGTGGCTTTGATAACCTAACCAAGAGCTTTGCTGAAGTAGGAACAAAGCTTAAAATGGAAAGGGATTTCTAAGATCCCAGATCTGATACCTTAATCACCTCTTTCAAGAGGGCAACTGAGAAAAGAGACTGGGAAAACTACTAAGATTTTCCCCCTGCTTTTCACTGCTGGGTCCCTGGGAACCTGCTTTTGAAGGATAATTGTAAGCCCTCTGAATCACAATGTGACATCATGACTGCATAGCAGTCCAGTTCTTTGAAATGTGAAAGAGAATAATGATGACTGTGGTATTTGTTAAGTGCTTACTATGTGCCAATCACCTGGGTAGATACAACATAATCAGATCAAACAGTCCCTGGCCCAACCAGTCTAAATTGGAGGGAGGCCAGATATGGAATTCCCCTTTTGCCCGTGAGGAAACTGAGGGACAGAGAAGTTAAGCAACTTGCCCGAGGTCACAGAGCAGCCAAGTGTTGGGACTGGGACTAGAATCCAGATCTCCTAATTTCCAGCCCCGTGCTTTTTCCAGGGCTAATCCTTTCTCATCATTGTCAGAATGAAGCAAGCCTAAATACAAGCCTCAGACCTATTCAGCTCAATCTGAGTCTCCATGTTTGAGTTTTTCTTGAGAAGCTACAACACCCTACAAGTTATGGTGACCCCTAAACCACCTCAATCATTAATGTATTAATAATAATAATTATGGTATTTGTTAAGGGCTTCCTATGTGACAGGACTGTACTAAGTGCTGGGGTGGATACAAGCAAATTGGATCAGACACAGTCCCTGTCCCACAGAGGGCTCACAGTCTTAATCCCCACTTTACAGATGAGAGAACTGAGGCACAGAGAAGTGACTTGCCCAAGTTCGCATAGTAGACAACTGCTGGAGTCGAGATTAGAACCTATTGATTTATACCATTCTTAGCACTTGTCCATATATGTATATCAATCATTGGTATTTATTGAGAGCTTACTGTGTGCAGAGCACTGTATAAAATGCATGCATAGTCGATGTATTCAGCTAACAATAAGAAATAATAATAATTATGGTATTTGTTACTATAAGTCTTTGCATTGTTTTAAGTGCTGGGGTAAATACAGTTTTATTCAATCATAAATTGAATTATTCATTCTGATCCACTTTTTTATAAATATTTCATGGTTAGTTCTTTCCTTTGGGTGTAAATCTCGGTGGGCAGTGAATATATCTTTTGTTTCCAGTGTACAGTCCCAAAAGCTTAGTAGTGGCGATAGTATTTATGACATGTGTATTACAAAAAAACACTGTACTGAGTGCTGGAAAATAAATATATAGATGAGCTATAGACCTAGTCCCTGGTTTCAATGGTCTCACAGAGAATAATAATAATAATAATAATGGCATTTGTTAAGCACTTACTATGTGCCAAGCACTGTTCTAAGCACTGGGGGTAATCAGGTAATCAGGAAACAAGGTAATCAGGTTGTCCCACATGGGGCTCACAGTCTTAATCCCCATTTTACAGATGAGGAAACTGAGGCACAGAAAAGTAAAGTGACTTGCCCAAAGTCACACAACTGACAAGTGGCAGAACCGGGATTAGAACCCATGACCTCTGACTCCCAAGCCCGTGCTCTGTCCGCTGAGCCATGCTGCTTCTGTGCCTAGGAGTCAGAAGAACCTGGGTTCTAGTCCTGACTCTGCCACATGTCTGCTGTGTGACCTTGGGCAAGTCACTTCACTTCTCTGGGTTCCTTCATCTGTAAAATGGGAATTAAGGTTGTGAGCCCTATGTGGGACAGGGACTGTGTCCAACCCAATTATGTTGTATCTTGGGGTCATGGTATATGATTTCACGGTCCCTGCAGAAGGCAAGGAAGCCTATGAAACATCCCTGTAAGTTTGAAAGGGAACTACAAAGACCCTTCTCAGCCCTCTGGTCTAGGCACCCCAAAGACATGAGGGTGAGCAAAAATGAAGAGGTTTGGGCCACTATCTTCCTACGAAAAGAATGGCCGAACCACATTTTTTTTGTTCTTCCCAAATAAGTAAAATGCAACAGATGGTCAGGGTATCTGAGAATATCTTTCAGTGTAAAATGCACTGTATCGTCAAAGAATCAGTAGTGTATGGTGAACTTTACATGATTAGTTGATCAGCTCAGACATTTCTCATCATCCCAAAATGTTAGGGTCAACCAGAGGTGAAACTCAGTTGGTTTTGCTTAGTGACTTTTAACACCAAATTATGAGAAACACCAGTTAATTACAGTATTTATTCAGGGTTTTCATGCTAAGCCCTGCAATAGATACAGAGATGAAGTTGTCTAGACTGTAAGCTCACTGTGGACTGGCGACCTGTCTGCCAACTCTTTTGTACTGGACTCTCCCAAACGCTTAGCACACAGTAAGCACTCGATAAATACCACTGATGATGGTGATGATGATACATTTTAGAAGCCTGGACACAATCCCTGCTCCACACAGCCATCCATACTCAAAAATGTGGTGAGAACCAGTGATTAGAATTTCCATTTTACAGATGAGAAAACAGGCTTTAAGAGGGTAAGTGATTTGCCCGAAGTCACAACAGCAAACCAAGGGCAGAGCTGGGATTAAGGACCTAAATCTCCCCCCTAATCCCGTGTCATCAGGGAGGCCACGTGGGTGAGACAGAAGCCCCTTCATTCTGAGTCAAAGTTTAGGTCAGCCCCAGAGTGTGGAAGGACAAATTTCCAAAAGTCTGCATTTTGAACTAGTCCATTTGAAGTCTAATCTGGGGTCTGGAACTTTCAGAAGTGTAGGCTGGGGTGAAAAGCAAGACAGCGTCCCAGAGAAGACTGAGCATCAGTAAAATGCAGATTCCCAGGGGTTCCCGGAGACCAAAAAAAGAAGCAGTGGGAGGGGGGTGTGGTTGGCTGTTCAAGCGAATTTAGAGCACAGCCATTGCCACATCCTGCCCGAGGCAAGGTCAAATCGAGTGTAGCATTTGTTTTTGTTCATTATTTTACTACCCGCTCTTAAAGGCGTCAACCCTCTTTTCGGGGAGCCCCGAGCACCCCGAGAGTAAACAGGAAGGAAAAATGGTGTGACAATTTAAACACCCTCCTCTAAACCCACAAGAACAGAAATAGCTAGGGCTTCTCCTGGCTCACGGCTCAGCACGGGACGCTTTTACAGAAGAGTGGCCTAATGAAAAGAGCACAGGCCCGGGGCTCCTGCACTTATCTGTTGGGTGGCCTTGGATGAATCATTTACTTCTCTGGGCCTCAGTTATCTCATCTGTAAAATGGGGATTCGATACCTGATCTCCCTCCTACTTAGTCTGTGAGCCCTATGTGGGATGCGGACTATGTCTGATTTGGTGATCCTGTGTCTTCCCCCACTGCTAAGTTCAGTGCTTGACACATAGTAAACATTAAAGTACTGTTATTATTATTATTATTATTTTATTAATATGAGTGTACAGAAGAGGAGATGGGAGGCTGGATGAAAGTTTCTGACTCAGTGCTGGAGGAAGATTGGTCACTCTGTAGGATGGAATAGAATTAGAACATGTACTGATGAGCCCGTCTTCTAGACTGTGAGCCAGTTGTTGAGTAGGGATGGTCTCTATTTGTTGCTGAATTGTACTTTCCGAGCACTTAGTACAGTGCTCTGCACACAGTAATCGTTCAGTAAATATGATTGAATGAATGAATGAATAAAGAGAAAGGAGGCTAGACTGAAAAGTCCTAATAAAAATGTCCTCATCTGGAAAGGCAAACACAGAGAGGGGAGATGATTCAAAATAACAAAAGGCATGGACAAGGCCAACATAGAATTAATGGTAAAAAATAATAATGATAATAATAACTGGGATATTTGTTAAGAACTTACTATGTGCCCTGAACTGCAGTAAGTGCTAGGGTACATACAAGATAAGCAAATCAGATTCATTCATTCAATTGTATTTTTTTAGCGCTTACTGTGTGCAGAGCACTGTACTAAGCACTTTGGAAGTACAAGTTGGCAACCTATAGAGACGGTCCCTACCCAACAACGGACTCACAGTCTAGAAGGGAGAGACAGACAACAAAACAAAACATGTGGATGGGTGTCAAGTCACCAAACAGAAACAAAGCTAGATGCACATCAGTAACAAAGAAATAGAATAGTAAATATGTACAAGTAAAATAAATAGAGTAATAATCTGTACAAACATATATACAGGTGCTGTGGGGAAGGGAAGGAGGTAAGGCGGGGGGATAGGGAGGAGGAGAGGAAAAAGGGGGCTCAGTCTGAGAAGGCTTCCTGGAGGAGGTGAGCTCTCAGTAGGGCTTTGAAGGGGGGAAGAGAGCCAGCTTGACGGATGTGTAGAGGGAGGGCATTCCAGGCCAGGGGGAGAAATTGATTCTCTAAAGGTGGTACTAGGGTATCAGTAGCAACCCTGCTGAAGAAACTTAAGCAGCTTGGCCTAGTGGATAGAGGACCAAAGAAAATCCAATTGTGCTATAATAAACCATTGTTTTATGTCATACCCTGCAATTCTATGCCTCCAATTGTGATATGGGTCATAGAGACTCTCACAAAAAGCCAGGGCATGTCTCACAAATTCTTCAACAGACGTTTGATCAGCCACCTCTTTCTCCTTCATTTTGTTCTTCAATTGTTGAACATAAATCAGATACAGTCTCCATCCCACATAGGGCTCACAATCTAAGGAGGAAGGAGAATAGGTATTGAAGTCCCATTTTACAGGTCAGGATACTGAGGCATAGAGAAGTTGTGACTGCCCAAGTTCACACAGAAGACAAACTCTCCATCACCTTTGCCCCCTCCTACCTCACCTCCCTTCTCTCCTTCTGTATCCCAGCCTGCACATTCCACTCCTCTGGTGATAACCCCCTCACTCTGCCTCGTTCTCACCTGTCCTACAGTCAACGCCTGGCCCACATCCTACCTCTGGCCTGGAATGCCCTCCCTCCTCAAATCCACCAAATGATCACACTTTCCCGCTTCAAAGCCCTACTGAAATCTCACCTCCTCCAAGAGGCCTTCCCAGACTAAGCCCCCCTTTTTCTCAGCTCCCCCACCCATCCCCCTCTCCCGACTCGCTCCCTTTTCTCTACCCCCGTCCCCGCCCCACAGCACTTGTGTATATATGTACACAGCTATAATTCTATTTCTTTATATTAATGCCTGTATACTTGCTTTAAAGTATATATCTGTAATGCTATTTCTTTATATTGATACTACTGATGCCTGTTTACTTGTTTTGTTGTCTGTCTCCCCCCCCGCCCCCTTATAGACTGTAAGCCCACTGTGGGCAGGGATTGTCTCTCTTTATTGCTGAATTGTACTTTCCAAGCACTTAGTACAGTGCTCTGCACCAGGAAGCACTCAATAAATACGATTGAATGAATGAATGAATGAAAGACAAGTACGTCTGCCTAACATATATATTAATAAATGGCAGAGCTAGGATTAGAACCCAGGTCCTTTGACTCCCTAACCTCTTTTGCCGCTAGGCCATGCTATTCAATGCCCAGATTCCACACTTTCAAATTGAGGGAGCACCCACTGAAGATAATCTGTGTGGCCTAGTGGAGAGAGCGCGAGCCTGGGAGCAAGTCTGCTGTGTGACCTTAGGCAAGTCACTTTACTTCTCTGGGCCTCGTGTATCTATAAAATGGGGATTAAGACTGTGAGCCCCAAGAGGGGAGAGGGACTGTGTCCAATCTGATTAGCTTGTATCAACCCCAGCACTTTACTGCAGTAGCTGGCACATAGTAAGCATTTATCAAATATCTTTTAAAAAGTTTGATGCCACCACTGCAGGTGGTAAGTGCAATGGAATTTGTTCCCATATGAAACAGGAGCCAAAACTCCCTCTAGACTGTAAGCTCATAGTGGGAAGGGAACTTGTCAGCCATCACTGGGATAGCATACTCTCCTAAGTGCTTAGTACAGTACTCTGCAGACAGTAAGCACTTAATAAATCGTTTGGGTGAATTTGTGGATGGGAGATTCAATGTGGGATACTGAATTAGAAGAAGGGTAAGTGATGGAGAGGGAAAACTCAAGATGTTAAGGGGTCCAACT
The DNA here is from genome assembly GCF_015852505.1 of Tachyglossus aculeatus. Taxonomy (NCBI): domain Eukaryota; kingdom Metazoa; phylum Chordata; class Mammalia; order Monotremata; family Tachyglossidae; genus Tachyglossus; species Tachyglossus aculeatus. The sequence goes on along the minus strand of NC_052097.1, from coordinate 12,723,733 downwards.
CTACCCATGAGGAAAGGTATCACAATTCCTCCGAGATTCCACTGCTACCTTGGACCACTGATGGGCAAGTGATGATATCTAAATTAATTCTGCTTGCTGTCCTCAGCACTGAATGCAGTGCACATTTTAGTGCTTAATAAAAGTTAATAAATTAATAAATACTTTCTAATGAGACAGAGAAAACACTGGGTTGGATAGACATTTGGTGGGAGCCAGTAATAGCATTCATTCCCAGTGTTCTTATGTTCTTAAGCTCACGTTTCCTGATGACCTTTCCATTAAGCCTTATCCTTGCAAATGAGGCAGGATAGAGAAGCAGCATGGCTTATTGGGGGCATGGGAGTGAGAGGACCAAGGTTCTAAGCTCTGCCATTTGCCTGCTGGGTGACCACGGGCAAGTCGTTTAATTTTTTTGGATCTCAGCTATCCCATCTGAAAAATGGGGATAAAATACCTGTGGTCTCTCTTTTCCGACTTTGGCTGTGGGCCAGAGTCCTGAATATATCCACCCCTCTACTAGGCACATAGCAAGGACACCTTTCCTCTTCTCCCACTCCCTTCCTCATTGTTCTGACTTGCTCCCTTTATTCACCCCCTCTCCCAGCCCCACAACACTTATGTACCTATATGAAATGTATTTCTTTATTTTAATGCCTGTTTTCCTCTCTAGACTTTGAGCTTGCCGGGGGCAGGGAATATATCTGTTTATTTTTTTATTGTACTCTCCCAAGTGCTTAGTACAGTGCTCTGCACACAGTAAGCACTCAATAAATATGACAATGAAATAGGACAGTCATTATTATTAATGGTAAACAACCAGCTGTCTGCAGGACCCCCTTTCCCCAATAGTGTTCACCAGGCAGGTTTCCGGGGTCTCCTCAGAAGCATCCAATGACTTAGATACAAAGGGATGTCAGTAAATCTCTGTTTGATGCTTCAGAAGCAGCAATCAAACAGATGAGGATTTGACAAATTGAATACAATATATCCTCCTGAAAGAAGACATATTTATTCCCAAAAATTAAGTCCCAAATGAGGACTGTTAGTCTTTCCTGATTCCCACAGTGAATTCCTCCAGCACAGACAGTCACGATGTCTAGTTAATTACTTTATTTTTCAGCTGAACACCTGATCAGACACACACTGAAAAGCATTTCTTGTAAATGCCGGCGCAAAGCCCTTATGCAGAAAAAGGAATACTTCAGTATGAGGAATAAATGAACAAGATATTGGTTATGAAATTCAAGGTTCTGAATATCATATATTGTGTAAATGTAGTCAGCATTAGAAATGATTAATATTTAAAGTAAATGCAAAGATATAAGGTGGATATATACAGGGGAAGCCATGTGGCCTAGTAGAAAGAGCACTGCACTGGGAATCAGAGGACCTGGGTTCTAATCCTGACTCTGTCACCTCTCTCGTGGGTGAGTTCAGTCAGGTCAACTTAACTTTTTAGTGCCTCAGTTATTACATCTATAAAATGAAGATTAAGACTGTGAGCCCTATGTGGGGCAGAGACTGTGTCCAACCCAATTCATTCGTTCATTCATTCATTCAGTCACATTTATTAAGTGCTTACTGTGTGCACAGCACTGTACTAAGCACTTGGGAAAGTACAATAAAACAATAAATAGACACATGTACCTAGCCCAGTTGTTAATACAGTGCCTGGCACATAGAAAGCGATTAACAAATGACATGAGCAGTAGCATGGACCTAGTGGAAAGAGCATGGGCCTTGGAGTCCGAGAATCTGCGTTCTAATACCAGTTCCATCACCTGTCTGCTGTGTTACCTTGGGCAAGTCACTTAACTTCTCTGTGCCTCAGTTTCCTCATCTACACCAGTCCCTTCATCCCACTGCTCCCTACATTTATCTTCCCATCTCCCTCCTACCATCCCACTCCAAATCCCTTGAGCAAGGTATCCAACTCCACCTCTCCCCCACCCCTCCATCTCCTCTCCTGTAATTCTAAGAACAATTGTGGTATTTGTTAAGCTCTTACTCTGTGCCAGGTACTGTACTAAGTGCTGGGGTAGATGCAAGATAATCAGGCTGGACATAGTCCCTGTCCTGCATAGGGGCCACAGTTTTAATCCCCATTTTACAGATGAGGTAACTGAGGCACAGAGAAGTGAAGTGACTTACCTAGGGTCACACAGCAGACAAGTGGTGGAGCCAGGACTGGAACATAGATCCTCTGACTCCCAGGCCCCTTCTTTTTCCCCTAGGCCATGCTGCTTCTCCCTTGACCCCCTTCAAATTGGTTTCCACTCCCTTCACTCCACCAGTACAGTGATTTTCTTCTTGCCAGAACCAATGCCCTCCCAATTCTCCCTGATCAATCAATCGTATTTATTGAGCGCTTACTATGTGCAGAGCACTGTACTAAGCGCTTGGGAAGTACAAATTGGCATCACATAGAGACAGTCCCTACCCAACAGTGGGCTCACAGTCTAAAAGGGGGAGACAGAGAACAGAACCAAACATACCAACAAAATAAAATAAGTAGGATAGAAATGTACAAGTAAAATAAATAAATAAATAAATAAATAGAGTAATAAATATGTACAACCATATATACATATATACAGGTGCTGTGGGGAAGGGAAGGAGGTAAGACGGGGGGATGGAGAGGGGGACGAGGGGGAGAGGAAAGAAGGGGCTCAGTCTGGGAAGGCCTCCTGGAGGAGGTGAGCTCTCAGCAGGGCCTTGAAGGGAGGAAGAGAGCTAGCTTGGCGGATGGGCAGAGGGAGGGCATTCCAGGCCTGGGGGATGACGTGGGCCGGGGGTCGATGGCGGGACAGGCGAGAGCGAGGTACAGTGAGGAGATTAGCGGTGGAGGAGCGGAGGGTGCGGGCTGGGCAGTAGAAGGAGAGAAGGGAGGTGAGGTAGGAGGGGGCGAGGTGATGGAGAGCCTTGAAGCCCAGGGTGAGGAGTTTCTGCCTGATGCGCAGACTGATCGGTAGCCATTGGAGGTTTTTGAGGAGGGGAGTAATATGTCCAGAGCGTTTCTGGACGAAGATAATCCGGGCAGCAGCATGAAGTATGGATTGAAGTGGAGAGAGACACGAGGATGGGAGATCAGAGAGAAGGCTAGTGCAGTAGTCCAGACGGGATAGGATGAGAGCTTGAATTAGCAGGGTAGCGGTTTGGATGGAGAGGAAAGGGCGGATCTTGGCAATGTTGCGGAGCTGAGACCGGCAGGTTTTGGTGACGGCTTGGATGTGAGGGGTGAATGAGAGAGCGGAGTCGAGGATGACACCAAGGTTGCGGGCTTGTGAGACGGGAAGGATGGTAGTGCCGTCAACAGAGATGGGAAAGTCAGGGAGAGGACAAGGTTTGGGAGGGAAGACAAGGAGCTCAGTCTTCGACATGTTGAGCTTTAGGTGGCGGGCGGACATCCAGATGGAGATGTCCTGAAGGCAGGAGGAGATGCGAGCCTGGAGGGAGGGGGAGAGAGCAGGGGCAGAGATGTAGATCTGGGTGTCATCAGCGTAGAGATGATAGTTGAAGCCGTGGGAGCGAATGAGGTCACCAAGGGAGTGAGTGTATATTGAGAACAGAAGGGGACCAAGCACTGAACCTTGGGGAACCCCCGCAGTAAGAGGATGTCTCAGTTACCTTCAACACTGTGGATCACCTCCTTCCCCTGGAAATATTACCCAAACTTGGCTTCACTGACACTGTCCTCTCTTGGGTCTCCTACCTCTCTGGCTGCTCATTCTCAGTCTCTTTCACAGGCTCCCCCTCTGCCTCCCACCCCCTAACTGTGGGGGTCCCTCAAGGCTCAATTCTGGGTCCCCTTCTATTCTCCATCCACATCCACTCCCTTGGAGAACTCATTTATTCTTGGGGCTTCAACTGCCATCTCTATGCAGATGATTCCCAAATCTACATCTCAGCCCTGCTGATCTCTCTCTTTCTCTGCAGTCTCCTATTTCCTCCTGCCTTCAGGACATCTCTATCTGGATATCCCACTGATAACTCAAACTAAACATGTCTAAACAGAACTCTTCATGTTCCCATACAAACCCTGTCTTGCTCCTCAGTTTTCTCATCTGTAAAATGGATATTCAGTACCTGTTCTCTCTCCCACTTAGACTGTGAGCCCCATGTGAGACAGGGAATGTGTCTCACCTGATTACCCCAGGGTTTAGTACAGTGCTTGGCACATAGAAAATGTTTAACAAATAACACCATCATTATTATTACTTTTTTAATTGCAGTTTTTAAGCGCTTACTATGTGCCAGACACTGTATTAAGTCCTGGGGTAGATACAAGCTAATCAGGTTGGACACAGTACATATGCCACGTGGGCTCACAGCTGTAATCCCCATTTTACAGATGAGGAAACTGAGGCCCAGAGAATTTAAGTGCCTAAGGTCACACAGTAGACAAGTGATGAAGATGGTCCTGTGACTACCGGGCCTATGTTCTTTCTACTCATCCACACTGCTTCTATATTCTGTGTACTGAGTACTGCACTAAGCACTGGGAAAGAATCCACAAGTGAGAATCAGGCACGGTCCCTGTCCCTCGCGGGGTTCGCTATATAGGTCATGGACATCACTGGCTCCTTTGGGATGGGGCAGATTGGTCTGGGCCATCACTTGCCCTTGAGCCCCGGAACTTCCATGTCTGATTTGTCCTCTTGCAGCTCCTCTCTGGCTTTCCATAAGGGAGATGGCCTGAAATCCTGGCATCTAAGTAGCTTGCAGTTCTGCCCTAGCCAGTCAGGGAGACAGCTCCTGACTCCTCCTGAGAGGCTCCTCCTGAGGGGCTCCTCCTAGGGCTTCTTCTGGCCCCTCCTGGCTCCTCTTGGGGGGGCTCCTCCTGGCTCCTCCAGAGGGGCTTCTCCTTGGACTTCTGGCTCATCCTGGCTCTTCCTGGGGGACTCCTCCTGAGCTCCTGGCTCCTCCTGGGGACTTTTCCTGGCTCTTCTTGGGGTGCTCCTCCTGGCTCCTCTAGAGAGGCTTCTCCTTGGACTTCTGGCTCATGTTAGCTCTTCCTGGGGGGCTCCTCCTGAGGGGCTCCTCCTGGCTCCTCTTGGGGGGCTCCTCCTGGTTCCTCTGGAGGGGCTTCTCCTTGGACTTCTGGCTCATCCTACCTCTTCCTGGGGGGCTCCTCCTGAGGGGCTCCTCCTGGAGCTTCTGGCTCCTAATGGCTCTTCCTGGTTCCTCCTGGGGCCTCCTCCTGAGGCTCCTCCTGGCTCTTCCTGAGGGACTCCAGAGGCTCCTCCTGGCTCTTCCTGAGGGACTTCTCCTGGTTCTTCATGGGGGACTTCTCCTGGTTCCTCCTGACTCCTAATGGGAGGCTCCTCCTGAGGGGCTTCACCTGACTCCCCTGCAGTTTTTCTGTGAGGAGGCTTGCCTCCAAGTGGGCTTGAAACCTCTGTCAGTGATCCAGTGCCTGAGGCCTGCCTCTCATGCTAGCATGGTCACTCTCCGGGGGCGAAGCCCCACCCCTGGCAGGAGTATGGAGTGACCAGACCCTGGAGACATGTGAGCTAGTGACCCTGGCTACCATGACCCTAAAGGTCATATGGGGTCACCTGCTGCCCAGCCTAGCCCCCTTCCCACCTCCCAGCACTGAACACTAAAATAGAAGTAGGAGTAATAATAACGATAATGATTTGGAATTATTAATAATATTAATCAATCAATGGTACTTACTGAGTGCTTACTATGTGCTAAACACTGTTCTAAGCACTTGGGAGAGTACTATAAGCTCATTGTGGGCAGGGAATGTGTCTGTTTATTGTTACTTTGTACTCTCCCAAGCACTAAGTATAGTGCTTTGCATACAGTAAGCACTCAATAAAGGTAATTGAATGAACGAAAGAATGAACATAATACAAGATAATTAGCAGACATGTTTCCTGCCCAAAATGAGCTTACAGTCTAGAGGACTGTCATTATTGTTATAATATTAGCGCTGGGGAATATATAATACAATCAGATCAATTGCAGTCCCTATCCTATCTCAGTCTAAGCAGGAAGGAGAACAGGTATTTAATTCCCATTTTACAGATGAGGACACTGAGAAACAGAGAAGTTAAGGAACCTCTCCGGGTCACCCAGCAGGCAGGTGGCAGAGCAGGGAACATATTTATTGGCACTTACTCTGTGCAGAACACTCTACTAACCACTTGGGAGACTACATTATAAGAAACACATTCCCTGTCTGCAGTGAGCTTAAAGTCACTGGGGTTGTATGGTATTCAATCCATTAATCAGCCAATCAGTGACACTGATTTCAATGCTTACGAGGTGCAGAGCACTGTACTAAGCCCTTGGGAGAGTACAGTAGAATAAGCAGAGGTTCCGCCTTGAAAGACAGGGATGGTGCATAATTCTCACTTGTGCAGTCATTCAATCGTATGTATTGAGTGTATACTGTGTTGCAGAGCACTGTACTAAGCGCTGTATTCTCTCCCAGGGCTTAGTGCAGAGAAAGTACACAGAGAAAGAGCATGGCCAGTGGAAAGAGCACAGGCTTGGGAGTCAGAGGACCTGGGTTCCAAACCCCAGCTTCACTACTTGTCTTCTGTATCACCATGGGCAAGTCACTTCATTTCTCTGTGCCTCAGTTATCTCATCTGTAAAATGGGGATTGAGACTTTGAGCCACACATGGGACAGGGACTGTGTAAACTTGATTTGCTTGTTTCTACCCCAAAGCTTAGTACAGTGCTTGGCAACATAGTAAGCACTTAATAAATATCATCATCATCATCATCAGGTAGATTTGATCCCTGCCTTCAAGGAGCTTATAATTTTGTGGGTAAACAGGCCCTAAAATAAATTTCAGGTAGGGTAAGCCTCAATAAGAAATACAAAGTTCTATAGGGATAAGGAAAGCTGAAACTGGAAAGGAAAAAAATTAGTAGAGGAGGTTAATGGATTTTTAAAAAATCAATTAGGCAAAGGAAGATGACCAAATTTAGATATCAGTAAGACAAGATAGCAGCTTTTCCTGAAGCCCTTCCCTTCGCCCTGTAATCCCTTGCTTTTTTTTTCCCCACTGGTATGTGTCAAGCACTGTTCTAAGCGCTGGGGTAGATACAAGGTAATCAGGTCAGACATAGTCCTGGTCCCACATGAGACTTATGGTTCAAGTAGGAAGGACAACAGGCATTGAATCCCCATTTTACAGATGAGGAAACTGAGGTACCAAGAAGTTAAATGATTTGACTTTGGGCAAGGTCCCACAGCCAGTGGGAGCCAGGATTAGAATCCAGGCCTGGGCCCTTTCCACTAGACCATGTTGCTTCTCTTTAATTCTCCCTCCTGCTAATTCAACATAGTCTCCTCCCTGATCCAAGCAAGGATGAAACTGTAGAGGATCAGCAGAATGATAACAGCTATTTGTTAGGCGCTATCTTCCCTGGGTCTTCCTGAAAGCTCCCTCAGGTGAAAGAGATGATCAGAAGAACCATCGGCATTTGCATAAAACATGTGCATGTTGTTTACATACTGTCTGCAATGTCTGCTTTGTCGGATTTGATTATTTTTGGTCCAGTTTGAATTTTATGAACACCCTGCATCCCCCCAAGGGCAGTCAGTGATTTTTTTTTCATTTGTGTTCCATGCAAATCCTCCAGACATCTGCCGTTCCCCGCATCCAGATTTCCAGGACTCTGCTCCAGGCACATCCAGGCACTGAGGGTCACCTAAGCCACTCCCTGGGACTCTCTCTACACCAGGCATCTGAGGAAATTCTCCAGAACCTGTCATCCTCCCATCGTGGTTTCCAGAATCCCTTTTCCCAGTGTGCTCGGGCAGGAGCCATGAGAAAATTGGCCAGGGTAGGAAAGGTCAGTGGACCACAGGTTGAGAACTCTCTTCTGATGCTGCCTTACCACACCAATCTTCTACTGTCTAGGACTTTCTCTGATGAATTGCTGTCAATCATAATCAAGATTGATGCCACTTCACCCACTCTGCCAGTCAGTCAATCATATTTATTTATCATCGTATTCACAATCCTAACCAACCCCAAAGTTAGTGTAACTGTAGCCAAGGCTCCCATTGCTGTCAATTCTGGGGCAAATGCATTCTGGGAACTAATCAAATTAAAAAATAAATAAATAAATATATATATATATATATATATATATATATATATATATATATAGTACTGTTAAGTGCTTACTATGTGCCAAGCACTGTTCTAAGCACTTGTGTAGATAATAGTTAATCAGGTTGGACACAGACCCTGTCCCACATGGGGTTTACACTCTTAATTCGCATTTTACAGTTGGAGATAGAGGGGAGAGACAGAGAGAAAGAGAAGGGGGAGATAGAGAGGCACAGGAGGGAGACAGAGTGACAGAGACATGAGGGAAACAGGCAGAATGACAGAGAGGGAGAGCTACAGAGGGGGAGGAGAGAGAGATAGAGAGAGCAACGCAGAGATGGTGGAGATAGAAAAAGACACAAAGAGGGGGGAGATGGAGACACAAAGAGAAAAATGTAACGCAGGGAGACAGAGAGAGGCATGGGGGGGACAGAGACAAGGGCAGAGAAAGAGATAGAAAGGGGTGAGAGAGATAGAGAGAGACATACAGAGTGGGGAGAGATAAAAACAGAAGGAAAGCAGGGGAAGGAGGGGAAGGGAAAGAAGGAGGAGGAGGTTGTGAAATGGAAGGGGAAAGAGAGAAGGAGAGGGGAAGGAGAAAAGGGAGGAGGTGGGGAGGGAAGGGAGAAAGCTGTGGACTGGGTAGTTCACAAAGAGACATGACTTGGGGCAGTGTTAGAATTAGATTGCCAAAAGTAGTTTCTCACATTTCTCAACTAATGCACCAGAGCTTAACCTATTTAGAGACTCTCCAATGCACAGATCACTTTTTCCACTAAGAACAGTGCCCCCCCCCCCCACAGAAGGCATGAGCAGAGAAATCCTGTTTCCGGTGTCAGCAATTTACAAGACCACAAGGCAAAGCTCCAGTATCAAACCTAGAGTTAAAGAGATTTTCGTTTCCTTCGTTTTGTTTTATTTTACAGTATTTGTGAAGTGCTAACTATGTGCCAGGCACAGTCCTAAGTGCTGAGGCATTGTAGCCCCCTCATCATTTGGGGGGTGAAAATGCTCCTTTGATGATCTTTGTTCTGTGCTAGGGTTAAAATCAATTAATCAATCGCATTTATTGAGCACTTACTGTGTGTGGAGCACTGTACTAAGTGCTTGGGAAGTACAAGTTGGCAACATATAGAGACAGTCCCTACCCAACAGTGGGCTCACAGTCTAGAAGGGGAGACAGAGAACAAAACCAAACATATTAACAAAATAAAATAAATAGAATAGATATGTACAAGTAAAATAAATAAATAAATAGAGTAATAAATATGTATAAACATATATACATATATACAGGTGCTGTGGGGAAGGGAAGGAGGTAAAACGGGGGGGATGGAGAGGGGGATGAGGGGGAGAGGAAGGAAGGGGCTCAGTCTGGGAAGGTCTCCTGGAGGAGGTGAGCTCTCAGTAGGGCCTTGAAGGGAGGGAGAGCTAGCTTGGCGGATGTTGGGAGGGAGGGCATTCCAGGCCAGGGGGATGAGGTGGGCCGGGGGTCGACGGCAGGACAGGCGAGAATGAGGCACGGTGAGGAGATTAGCGGCAGAGGAGTGGAGGGTGCGGGCTGGGCTGTAGAAGGAGAGAAGGGAGGTGAGGTAGGAGGGGGTGAGGTGGTGGACAGCCTTGAAGCCGAGGGTGAGGAGTTTCTGCCTGATGCGCAGATTGATCCAATAGTGTACTTGTTGGCTCTTTATTGATTTCCTCCCTCTCCCTTCGTTTCCCTTCCTTGCTTCTAGAGGCCCAGTATCCATTTTGATTGGAAATCACAAGGACTTGGATATTAAAAAAACAAATTGGCTTGGCTCTCTCTCTCTCTCACTCTCTCTCTCTCTCACTTTCAGGCCTGGTTGTCAAGGAGCTGACTCCATCTCCTCTTTTGTAATGTCTAGGTTGCCACGGCCAGCAGGGGGAGCCAGGGGAACAGATGTAGCATGGCCTGGGAGTCGAAACGACCAGGGTTCTAATCCTAACTCCACCACTTGTCTGCTGTGTGACCTTGGGCAAGTCACTTCACTTCTCTGGGCCTCTGTGACTTCATCTGTGAAGTGGGGATTAATACTGCAAGCCCTATCTGGGACCAGACTGTTTCCAACCATAAAGCCCGTTTTTGGGTAGGAACCGTCTCTATATGTTGACAACTTGTACTTCCCAAGTGCTTAGTACGGTGCTCTACACACAGTAAGCGCTCAATAAATACAATTGAATGAATGAACTCGTATCTACTTCAGAGATTAGTACAGTGCTCTGCACACAGAAACCTCTTAACAAATACCATAAAAAAACTGATAAATCAGTGGTATTTTAGTACAGTGCTCTGCACACAGAAACCTCTTAACAAATACCATTAAAAAACTGATAAATCAGTGGTATTTTAGTACAGTGCTCTGCACACAGAAACCTCTTAACAAATACCATAAAAAAACTGATAAATCAGTGATATTTACTGTTTACTGTGAGCAGCGCACTGTACGAATTGTTTGGGAGACAGTGGACTTTTCCAGATCCCCAAGAGCCTCTAGAATCTTGGAAGGTGTTGACATCCATCCATTCTTGGGACAGACCCTAGATGCCTGGAAAAATGCAGGGAAGGGATTAGGGAAGCTACCCCTATATCAATTACGTCCATACCTTTAATCTCTGTTGCTTTCCTATACCTACAATTTATAATAGTGATAATATTTGTACATTTTTAAGTGCTTACAATGAGCCAAGTACAGGACAGTCAGAACAGAAACAGCCCTGTCCCACACGGGGATATCGGGCTAAAGGGGAAGGAGAAAAGATATGGAATCCCCATTTTACAGATGAGGAAACTGAGGCACAAGGTTAAGTGACTTGGCCGAGATCACACAGCAGATGTGTGGTGAAATCAGGACTAGAACCCAGGTCCGGGCTCTTTCCACTACATCTCCACTGCTAGACTGTAAACTTCTTGAAGGCCGCAATCGTGTCTATCACTTAAATTTCCTGTGCCTCAGTTACCTCATCTATAAAATGGGGATTAAGATTGTGAGCCCCACATGGGACAACCTGATTACCTTGTATTCATTTTTTCATTTAATTGTATTTATTGAGCGCTTACTGTGTGCAGAGCACTGGACTAAGCACTTGGAAAGTACAATTTGGCAACAGATGACAATCCCTCCCCAACCGTGGGCTCCTACCCCAGTGCTTAGAAGAGTGCTTGGCATATAGTAAGCGCTTAACAAACGCCATCATTATTAGTATTAATAATATTAATAATTATTAGTTAATAGTAATAATAATAATGATGGCATTTGTTAAGCGCTTACTATGTGCCAAGCACTCTTCTAAGCCCTGGGGAGGTTACAAGGTGATCAGGTTGTCCCATGGGGGGCTCAGAGTCTTAATCCCCATTTTACAGATGAGGTAACTGAGGCACAGAGTAGCTAAGTGACTTGCCCAAAATCAACTCAATCAATTAACAAATATCAACTCCATTATACTCTCCCAAGCACTTAGTACAGTCTTCCGTTGTACTATGCACTCACAAGTGTGGTGAGCCCACAACAAGCTGCCTTATTAGTGTTTTTTTGTGATCCCACGAAGGACAACAAGGAAGAGACCTGCCAAGGCATTGATGGGCTTTACTTGAGGACAGGAGGTTGCTGCCCTGAAAAAGCACCTGGAGCAGAAGCATGCAGAGGAGAAGTGAGAAGAAGCAACAAGAGAGCAAGCATTTAAGCAGAAGCGGCAGGAAGGCAGCACTCGAAAGCAGCAGACGGAAGCAGCACTTGGAGGCAGAAAGAAGTGTTGGCAGAACGGGTTCCTTTGACCAGAAGACTGATATTGTACTCTTGGTAGAGTGAGTGAGTATATGTATAGGTATTACTGCCTTGCACTTTGGTAAAACTAAGTCAAAAACTTTCCACAGTAACGTTGGTGGTGTGGTTTAACGCTACTCCATGTCACTGAGTATCCCTTGGTCCAGGAAGGCCCTAATAATCAATCAATCAATCAATCAATCAGTCATATTTATTGAGCGCTTACTGTGTGCAGAGCACTGTATTAAGCGCTTGGGAAGTACAAGTTGGCAACATATAGAGATGGTCTCTACCCAACAGTGGGCTCACAGCCTAGAAGGGGGAGACAGAGAACAAAACCAAACATATTAACAAAATAAAATAAATAGAATAGATATGTACAAGTAAAATAAATAAATAGAGTAATAAATATGTACAATCATATATACATATATACAGGTGCTTTGGGGAAGGAAGGAGGCAAGACGACGGGGATGGAGAGGGGGACGAGGGGGACAGGAAGGAGGGGGCTCAGTCTGGGAAGGCCTCCTGGAGGAGGTGAGCTCTCAGTAGGGCCTTGAAGGGAGGGAGAGCTAGCTTGGCGGATGTTGGGAGGGAGGGCATTCCAGGCCAGGGGGATGACGTGGGCCAGGGGTCGACGGCGGGACAAGTGAGAACAAGGCACAGGGAGGAGATTAGCAGCAGAGGAGTGGAGGGTGTGGGCTGGGCTGTAGAAGGAGAGAAGGGATGGTATTTGTTGAGTGCTTACTTTGTACCAGGCACTGTATTAAGCACTGGGTTAGATACAAGCAAATCAAGGTGGACACAGTCCCTCTCCCATCTGAGGCTCACAGTCTCAATCCATTTTACAGTTAAGGTAACTGAGGCCCAGAGTAGTGAAGTGACTTGCCCACGGTCATACAGCAGACAGGTGCTCTATCCACTATGCCATGCTGCTTCTCTGGTTGTTATCAGCTGGGGGCTCGTGACAACAAGTGCTTAGTACAGTGCTTGGGCACACAGTAAGTGCTCAATAAATATGATTGAAGGAATGAATCCTCTGCACACAGTAAGGGTTCAATAAATACCACTGATTGATTGAAGCACAGAGTAAATGACTGACAGATTGAAAGAAGACTTCTCCCTCCATGCTAAGGAGAGCATATAGCTGTTACCTTCTGGGTTTTAAAGGAAAATAAAATCTAATGCTGTCCCTCATCATAATAGCTCTCACTCCTCTTCAGCCCTGATCAAAATCACTTCCATATGAAGCCAAGGGTAGCAGCAAGGGCTAATGGAAAGGGCACAGGCCTGGGAATCAGAGGATTTGGGTTCTAATCCCAGCTCCACCATTGTCTGCTGGGTGAACTTGGGCAAGTCACAACTTCTCTGGGCCTCAGTTTCCTCAACTGAAAAGTGAGGCTCAAACATCTGTTCCCTATCCTATTTAGCCTGTGAGTCCCATGTAGAACAGGGACTGTGTCCAACCTGATTAACTTGTATCTACACCAGAGCTCAAAGCAGAACTTGACACACAATAAGCCCTTAAGAACTATAATAATAATAATGTAATAATCTCTAGACATTAACTGTGTTTAGCCAGTACAACTATTGCTTCAGTGAACCCCCAGCTTCTTTCTTACTTAGCTTTTGTAATGAAGAATTTTGGTTCAAAGAATGGCTATTATCAATAATGATAATAATTATGGTATTTGTTAAGCCCTTACTATGTACCAAGCACTGGGGTAGATACAAGGTAATTAGGTTGGACACAGTCCCTGGCCCACATGGGATTCACAGTCTGAATCCCCATTTTATAGATGAGGTAACTGAGGCACAGAGAAGTTAAGCAACTTGCCCAAGTTCATACAGCAGACAAGTGGCGGAGCTGGGATTTAGAACACAGGTCCTCTTACTCTCAAGCTCTAGCCACTAGGCCATGCTATACATGGCTTGGGATCCTTATGTAATGATGCTGGGCTGGGCAGTTCGTGGAAGCTGTCTATTATATTGCTGTTGACTTCAAGAATTGAGACATTATAATTTCTGAGGAGGAAACTGAAATTTATTAAACCTCTACTGGCATAGAGAAGCAGGGTAGCTTAATGGAAAGAGTACAAGACTGGGTGACAGGAGACCTGAGTTCTAATCTTGGCTCTGCCACTTACCTGCCTTGTGACTTTGGGTAAGTCACTTAACTTCTCTGTGCCTTAGTTTTTTCATCAAGAAAATGAAGGTTGATTATTTATTTTCCCTCCTGTGGGCTTCATGTGGTATATGTGCTGTGTCTAATCTGCCTATATTGTATCCACCCCAGCACTAAGCATAGTGCTTTGCCATATTAGGTGCTTAACAAGTACTATTATTATTATTATTACTGGGTAGTCTTATCATCATCATCATCATCAACACCCATGTCTTGTTCCCCTTCACCCCATGCTTTGGAGCCTGCATCAAAGCCAGTTAGAGATTCCAAGCTAAAGGGTACTCAGCATAGCTTTTTCTACCCACTATCCAGAGCTGGGTTCTGTGCAGTGAAAGACTTAAAATTTCTGGAGGCTGTTTGTGACGTGTGAGGTTCTGGGCTTCATTTCTTGGCATGTCCTAAAATTGCACAACTCTAGGAAGGAAGCCTTGGAAAAATGGTTGAAAATGCACATTTCATTTCACAAAAATATGCTTCTAGTGAAGTAGGAAAGACATAAAAAGATGAAAAAATAGTTGCTCGATTCAGTCTTAATAATAAGCTGACTCCTGATAGTCCTGAAAAATTAACACAAGTTAAAAAAAATTGTTACCAAGTGTTCCTTTATTTTTTTTAAAAAAAGGTTCATATTGCAAAATAAGGAACACAAATATAACAGCATTTCTAGAAAGCATTAATGACCCTTTGTCAGACTTTCCATTTCAGTTTTTCTCCCGCATTTTCTCCTTATCCTCCATTCTTTTATGGTCCCTCAAGTGAAAGTGATGAAAACTTGACAGTTCTGCAAGATGACGTTTTTAACTCAAGAAATTTCCAATTCATTAGACCAAGGTCTATGGAAGATCAAGCAGTGAATTTCCACTTAACTTCACACAGTTTGGGATCAAAGCTCATATCCTTTCCTGAATGAGATTTGACAGATTAAGAGGCAGTCTTCGAATCTGAACCCACCAGCGGTCAATCAACAACTAATCAGTTTTATTCTTCCCCTCAATCAATGACATTTATTTTGTGCTCACTGTTTACAGGGCACTGTATTAAGCACTTGAGAGAATACAACACATCCCCTAACCATAACGAGCTTATAATTTAGAAGAGGAGACAGACATTAAAATAGATTCCAGGTAAGTGCATAAGTGCCGTGGGGCTGAAGGTGGGGTGAATATGAAGTATTTCAAAGGTACAGATCCAGATGGAAGTGGCATGGAAGGGAGAAGGAGTGGAAGAGATGAGGGCTTAGTCGGGGGGGCCTCCTGGAGGAGATGCAATTTTAGGAGGGTTTTGGTCTATCGAAAATGAAAGGTTAGAGAGTTCCAGGCTGGAAGGAGGATGGGGGAAACATTCAAGTCTTCCTCAATAAATACACAACATTCTGGTGATATTTCATTAGGGTGGTCAGTGAAAAAGAAATAAGGTATTTTGTGTGCCAGGCACTGTACTAAGCGCTGGGGTAGATAGAGGTTAATTAGGTTGGACCCAATCCCTGTCCCGCATGGGGTTCACAGACTAAGCAAAGTTGGGGAGACACGTGGGCAAGGGAATCCTAAGAGTTTAGTCCAGTGCTCTGCACACAGTCAGTTTTCAGTAAATACACTCTCTAGACCTTAAGTTCATCTCTAGACTGTAAACTCACTGTGGGCAGGGAAAGTGTCTGCCAACCCTGTTGTAAGGTACATTTCCAAGCACTTGCTACACACAGTAAGCACTCTGGAAATGCTATTGATTGATTAATCGCATTGGTTGATTGAATGACTGACTTGCAGCGACTGCAATTTTGGGGGAAATCTTTCTGTCCAGATATTAGGTAGGTGTGCCAGGCCAGATTTCCTAAGGGGATAATGAGGTTGGAGTCATCATCATCATCAATCGTATTTATTGAGCGCTTACTGTGTGCAGAGCACTGTACTAAGCGCTTGGGAAGTACAAGTTGGCAACGTATAGAGACAGTCCCTACCCAACAGTGGGCTCACAGTCTAAAAGGGGGAGACAGTCCCCCTCCTCTATCACCCCTCCTCTATCCTCCTCTACCACCCCTCTCCTCCCTGCGGCTTTGGCCTGTTGCTAGGAACAATGAACAGGAGGTGTGTGGAACCCAACAAGCAGCATGGCCTAGTAGAAAGAGCATGGACCTGGGAGTCAGAGGACCTGGGTTCTAATACCGCTTCACTACTAGTCTGCTGTGCGACCTTAGGCAAGTCATTTCACTTCTCTGTGCCTTAGTTACCTCACCGGTAAAATGGGGATAAAGACCATGAACTCCACGTGGGACTTCAACACATTCATTCTCCAGATGCATTTCTCTTTGTTGCATTTCCTCTTTTGTTACAATGAGTTTTGTTGAAGACTGCTTGACAAACGAGTGTTCCTGAGAAGTGCCTTTTCATGGTTCATATTGCTACTTCTACCTGGAGTTCTTTGTCCCAGTAGAGGACTGCTGAAATGTAATATTTTCCTGGAGCTTTATATGTAGCATTCTTAATGGTTTGGATGCCCCTTTTTAAGTTCTGGTTTTATCTATTGCTCACATTTTATCAATTGTTAAGAGCTTACTATACTAAGTTCTCGCCTGTCCCGCCGTCGACCCCTGGCCCACATCCTACCTCTGGCCTGGAATGCTCTCCCTCCTCAAATCCGCCAAACAATCACACTTCCCCCCTTCAAAGGCCTACTGAAGGCTCACCTCCTCCAAGAGGCTTTCCCAGACTAAATCCCACTTCTTCTCCGCTCCTCTTCTCCCTCCATCGCCCCAACTCGCTCTCTCTGCTCTACCCCACAGCACTTGTGTATATATGCACTTATCTATAATTCCATTTATTTATATTAATGCCTGTATACTTGTTTTGATGTGTATATATCTGTAATTCTATTTATTTATATTGATGCTATCGATACCTGTTTACTTGCTTTGCTGTCTGTCTCCCCCTTCTAGACTGTAAGCCCATTGTGGTCAGGGATGGTCTCTCTTTATTGCTGAATTGTAATTTCCAAGTGCTTAGTAAAGCTCACAATAAGGGCTCAATAAATGTGATTGAACAAATAAGTGCTGGATTGATTACAAGTAAATAGTGTTGGACACAATCCCTAACCCACATGAGGCCCACAGTCTTAATTCCCATTTTACAGATGAGGTAACTGAGGCCCAGAGAGGTGAAATTACTTGCCCAAGGTCACACAGCAGACAAGTGACAGAGCTGGGATTAGAACCCAGGTCTTTCTGGCTCCCAGGGCTGTGCTCTATCTACTAAGCCATGCTGTTTCTCTTTATGAGCTCATGGCCAGTCCAACTCTCAGATTCCCCTTTGCAGTCATAGCTCAATCCATCAATCATATTGATTGAGCACTTACTGTGGGCGGAGTATTGTACTAAGCACTTGGGAGAGTGCAGTACAGCAGAGTGGTATTGTAAATCCCCACCCCCCCCACCCCACCCCAGCTCCATGGCACTTAGGTACCTATCTGTAATTTGTTTATATTAATGTCTGTCTCCCCCTCTAGATTGTGAGTTCACTGTGGGCAGGGAATGAGTCTGTTTATTGTTGTACTCTCCCAAGAGCTTAGTACAATGCTCTGCACATTGTAAGCGCTCAATAAATATGATTGACTGACATGATCCTCCAATCTGTAATTCTGTCCCTTGTCCTCTTCATCTTGGGCAAGTCACTTCACTTCTCTGGACCTCAGTTCCATCATGTGTAAAATGGGGATTAGAGACTGTGAGGCCCACATAGGACAGGAACTGTGCCCAATCCTGTTTACTTGTATCCATCCCAGTGCTTTGTACAGTGCCTGGTACATAGTTAATTGCTTAACAAATATCACAATTATTATTATTATACATCTTCCCTGTCTCAAAATTCCACTTCCCTGATAAACTCTACTCAGCTCAAAAATAGTCCAATCTTCCCAGCTAGTCCCCAACACTTAAATATACTTCTGTAATTTGAGGACGATGCTTTTGATGTTCAGACCCTGCTCAGTCTTTGATTCTCCATGCCTCTGCTATTCATGCAATTTGGTATTGTTAAATAATACTGTGCCACTTCCTTGACTTGAAATTTATTATTTTTATCACTCCTATTGTTATGGTAATTGTTACATAATTACTATGGGCCCTACACTGTACTAATCTCTGGGGTAGGTACAAGATAATAATAATATGTTTTTGAAGAAAAATGATCTGGGCAGCAGAGTGAAGTATGGACTGGAGTGGGGAGAGACAGGAGGCTGGGAGGTCAGCAAGGAGGCTGATACAGTAATTAAGTAGGGTTAGAAATGCTTGGATTAATGTGGTAGCAGTTTGGATGGAGAAGAAAGGGAGGATTTTAGTGAAGTTATGAAGGCGGAACTGACAGGATTTAGTGATGGATTGAATATGTGGGTTGAATGAGAGAAAAGAGTCAAGGATAACATCGAGGTTATGGGCTTATGAGACCAGAACGATGGTGGTGAAATCTACATTGATGAGAATATCAGCAGGAGGACAGGGTTTGGGTGGGAAGATAAGGGGCTCTGTTTTGGATAGGTTAAGCCTGAGGTGATGGGAGGACACCTAGGTAGAGAATCTTGAAGGCAGAAGGAAAGGAGAGACTGCAGAGAGGGACAGAGATCAGGGCTGGAGATGTAGATTTAGATATCATCCGCAAAGAGGTGATAGTTGAAATAATAATGGTACTTGTTAAGCACTTATCATTCATTCATTCATTCATTCAATTGTATTTATTGAGCTCTTACTGTGTGCAGAGCACTGTACTAAATGCTTGGGAAGTACAAGTTGGAAACATATAGAGGTGGTCCCTACACAACTGTTCTCAGCACTGGGGTAGAGAAGTTAATTAGGTTGGACACAGTCCCTGTCCCTTGTGGGGCTCACAGTCTAAGTAGGAGGGAGTAGGATTTAATTCCCATTTTACAGATGAGGTAACTGTGGCACTGAGAACTTAAGTAACTTGTCCAAGGTCACATAACAGACACTTGGCAGAGCCAAGATTAGAATCCAGGTCCTCTGACTCCCAGGGCTGTGTTCTTTCCCATAGGCCATGTGAGGTTGTCATTGTTGACCAGTACTCAGTTTTTACATTTCCTCCATTTAAATTAAATATGGTATTTATTTCAATGGCAAGAAGCACCCAAATGAACTGTGGAGAACACCGGTGACAGTATTGATAAAGAATATTTACACTGTGGCTGCAAAGGGCACTGACCATTTTTCTGTCAGATGCTCTTGGTGACTTTGGGCAGAGCTATTTACATGTGCTGTTCCATGGAGTAGCAGAGGTAAATATTACTATTTGCTGGAAAGAGGAGGTGATATTTTGTCTCAAAGTGCTTGGCTGGGGTGGAAGAGATTAATGAATAGTTTGCAGTATACTAAATACCTTACATTGAGAAAGGAGAGAACTCCACCCTCCCCCCAAAAACCCACCCAAATCCCATAAAAAAGCCCCCTTCAAAGCCACTAGAAAACATCAGAATAGAAGACATTAGACTCTGAAAATTATTTGTGAAGGAAATTGGTGGAGATCTGATGAGGTTGGAAATTGCAGTTGGGGAAGGATTTAACATTGCTCATAGGTTCTGGTTTAATGTGAATACTGTAAATATTCACAGGTTTTTGAGAATCCCCCAGGTCCATGCAAAGGAACTTTCAGGCCAAAAACAAACGAAGAATTTAAAATACATGATTGAAAAAGATAAAACATTCTGGGTAGGCAGCTGGACCACTCGATCTTCTAGACTGTGAGCATGTTGTTGGGCAGGGACCGTCTCTATATGTTGCCAATTTGTACTTCCCAAGTGCTTAGTACAGTGCTCTGCACACAGTAAGCACTCAATAAATACGATTGAATGAATGAATTTATTAGATCATGTCAATATAGGCTGGTCAGCCACATACTGACTCTTTCTGAGAAAATAGCTCACAGGCCAAACCGGGATATTAAGCAAGTTAAAAATGGACAGAACAGGGTCAAGTTTTTGTTTCCGAAAAATCCCTATGGGGCAATCTCATAGAGTATTTCTTTCTTTCTTTTTTTTTTTTGTTAATCATTTATAAATTCAGAAGCTTTCTAGGCAGGAGGCTCCATATAGGCTGGCTTTAGCATTTCTTCTTAAATATTTGAGTGGTTTGTACATGTTTTGTTGTCTGTCTCCCCCTTCTAGACTGTGAGCCCATTGTTGGGTACAGCCGTCTCTATACGTTGCCGACTTTACTTCCTAAGTACTTAGTACAGTGCTCTGCACACAGTAAGCGCTCAATAAATATGATTGAATGAATGAATTGTACAGTGCCTGGTACATAGTAAGAGCTTAAACAAATACCATTATTATCATTATTATTATTGTTATTATTATTTATGGCTCTTTTCTGAAGGATCAGGCTCAGCTCTACATTTTTCCATCTCAAACCTCAAGGAAAGGAGACAGAGTAGCAAGAAAAGTTAGGGGGATCGAATTGAGATAGAAAAGTTACTGCTCTGGTTTCGTGAGCATTGATTCATGAAAGTGGGTGATGTCTTCTAGGAATTGTTTGTCAATTAAAGTCAAATGTATTGGGTTATTCTCTGTAAAGGAAGGGTCTGAAATTGTTGGATTGTGGGAAGACGGTTTCTTGGAAGGCTTTGCTGTAGGAATTGGTGGGGTTGGGGGATAGGGAGGACATAATGGGGCCTAGTAGAAAGAGCACGGGCCTGGGAATCCGAGGACCTGGTTTCTAATCCTGGCTCCTTCATTTGCCTGCCATGAGACCTTGGGTGAATCACATCTCTTCTTTGGGCCTCCATTTCCACATTTGTAAAATGGGGATTAAATCCTACTCCCTGCTACTTAGAGCCCTCATGTGAGACAGAGATTATTTTGTATCTACTCCAGTGCTTAACGCATAATGAGCTCTTAAGAGCCAGAATTATAATGAAGAATAATGTGAGAACTGGAGAATTCCGAGCTGCTGAGGGATGATGACTTGGTTAGAGCAAGCTCTTTTAAAAAAAGCCCTCCTCCCTCTCTCCTATCCTATGTATGCAATCTCTTGCTGCACTGAACACAAACACTTGTGCTTTTCACCTCCCCTGCTAACAGAAATACCATCTCTGTGTTCTGTTGCAGTCTCTGAGTTTTAAAGTCCTGACTAGAATATTTTGAATGCACGACCAATCTATCAATGGTATTTATTGAGTGCTTACTCCATACAGAGCACCAAACAATGCATTTGGGAAAGTACATTACATCAGAGTTGGTAGACACGTTCCCTGCCAACAAAGACATGATAGTTGGGTTTTTTAATTCTCCATCCTAATCATCATCATCATCATCAATCGTATTTATTGAGCGCTTACTATGTGCAGAGCACTGTACTAAGCGCTTTGGAAGCACAAATTGGCAACATATAGAGACAGACCCTACCCAACAGTGGGCTCACAGTCTAAAAGGGGGAGACAGAGAACAAAACCAAACATACTAACAAAATAAAATAAATAGAATAGATATGTACAAATAAAATAAATAAATAAATAAATAGAGTAATAAATATGTACAAACATATATACATATATACAGGTGCTGTGGGGAAGGGAAGGAGGTAAGATGGGGGGGATGGTGAGGGGGACGAGGGGGAGAAGAAGGAAGGGGCTCAGTCTGGGAAGGCCTCCTGGAGGAGGTGAGCTCTCAGCAGGGCCTTGAAGGGAGGAAGAGAGCTAGCTTGGTGGATGGGCAGAGGGAGGGCATTCCAGGCCCGGGGGATGACGTGGGCCGGGGGTCGATGGCGGGACAGGCGAGAGCGAGGTACGGTGAGGAGGTCAGCGGTGGAGGAGCGGAGGGTGCGGACTGGGCTGTAGAAGGAGAGAAGGGAAGTGAGGTAGGAGGGGGCGAGGTGATGGACAGCCTTGAAGCCCAGGGTGAGGAGTTTCTGCCTGATGCGCAGATTGATTGGTAGCCACTGGAGATTTTTGAGGAGGGGAGTGATATGCCCAGAGCGTTTCTGGACAAAGATAATCCGGGCAGCAGCATGAAGTATGGATTGAAGTGGAGAGAGACACGAGGATGGGAGATCAGAGAGAAGGCTGATGCAGTAGTCCAGACGGGATAGGATGAGAGCTTGAATGAGCAGGGTAGCGGTTGGGATGGAGATGAAAGGGCGGATCTTGGCAATGTTGTGGAGCTGAGACCGGCAGGTTTTGGTCACGGCTTGGATGTGAGGGGTGAATGAGAGAGCGGAGTCGAGGATGACACCAAGGTTGCGGGCTTGTGAGACGGGAAGGATGGTAGTGCCGTCAACAGAGATGGGAAAGTCAGGGAGAGGACAAGGTTTGGGAGGGAAGACAAGGAGTTCAGTCTTCGACATGTTGAGCTTTAGGTGGCGGGCAGACATCCAAATGGAGATGTCCTGAAGGCAGGAGGAGATGCGAGCCTGGAGAGAGGGGGAGAGAGCAGGGGCAGAGATGTAGATCTGGGTGTCATCAGCGTAGAGATGATAGTTGAAGCCGTGGGAGCGAATGAGGTCACCAAGGGAGTGCGTGTAGATCGAGAACAGAAGGGGACCAAGCACTGAACCTTGGGGAACCCCCACAGTAAGGGGATGGGAGGGGGAGGAGGAGCCTGCAAAAGAGACTGAGAAAGAACGACCGGAGAGGTAAGAGGAGAACCAGGAGAGGACGGAGTCTGTGAAGCCAAGGTCAGATAGCGTGTTGAGAAGAAGGGAGTGGTCCACAGTGTCAAAGGCAGCTGAGAGGTCGAGGAGGATTAGGACAGAGTAGGAGCCGTTGGATTTGGCAAGCAGGAGGTCATTGGTGACCTTTGAGAGGGCAGTTTCCGTGGAATGTAGGGGACGGAAGCCAGACTGGAGGGGGTCGAGGAGAGAGTTGTTGTTGAGGAATTCTAGGCAGCGAGTGTAGACAACTCGTTCAAGGAGTTTGGAAAGGAATGGTAGGAGCGATATGGGACGATAACTAGAGAGTGAGGTGGGGTCAAGAGAGGGTTTTTTTAGGATGGGAGAGACATGGGCATGTTTGAAGGCAGAG
The DNA here is from genome assembly GCF_015852505.1 of Tachyglossus aculeatus. NCBI lineage: Eukaryota > Metazoa > Chordata > Mammalia > Monotremata > Tachyglossidae > Tachyglossus > Tachyglossus aculeatus. The sequence continues at coordinate 12,700,670 of NC_052097.1, read as the reverse complement.
GGGAAGGAACCAGTGGAGAGTGAGCGGTTGAAGATGGAAGTTAAGGAGGGGAGAAGGGATGGAGCGAGAGATTTCATGAGATGAGAGGGAATGGGGTCAGAAGCACAGGTGGCCGGAGTAGCACTTGAGAGGAGGGAGGAGAGCTCCTCTGAGGACACTACTGGGAAGGATGGGAGAGTAGCAGAGAGTGTTGAGATAAGCTCATTATTTAGAAGGAACACATTCTAGTGGAAACAGCACAGGCCTGACCGGAGAGCTGAGTTCTAATCCTCGATATCCAACTTTGTGTGGCTCTGCATAATTCACTTGACTTCTCTGCCCCATAGTTTCCTCATTTGTAAAATGGGGATTAAATTCCTCTTATTGCTCCTCATTAGACAGTGAGTTCCATGTAGTAAAGGGACTGTGTCTTACTAGTTCTGTACCTTTCCCAGTGCTTAACAGTGCTTGGCTCAAAGTATGTGCTTAACAATTGTCCGTTATTATTATCATTAGTATTACTGGTGTTAATATTGAGCTCTCACAAGAACTTAATTTGGGGGTCTACAAACAGCAAGTTCTCAGTAAATACCACCGACTGCTTCATTGATTGACTGATGTTTGCCACTGGAACTATGAATTGGTGGTGCTGGGCAATTTTTTTGTCTTATGCTGTCGAGTCATGGCGACGCCACGGACACAGCTCTCCCAGAACACCCCATCTCCATCTGCAATCATTCTGGTAATGTATCCATAGAGTATTCTGGGTAAAAATATGGAATTGGTTTATTATTGCCTCCTTCTGTTAACTTCAGCATCCACCCTTGACTCTCTCCCATGCTGCTGCTGCCCAGCACAGGTGGGTTTTGACATGTAACAGATTGCCTTCCACTCGCTAGCCACTTCCCAAGCTAGGAGTGGAATGGGTAGGCCTCTGCTTGACTCTCCCTCCCATAGTCAAGACCGGTAGAGTACTGGAAATTCTCCAGGTGCGACCCTGAAATGGGGCTGAAAATTTACTGCTATTGAAACATTTGCTCCAAGACAAACTCTGTGTGGCCCAACCTCAAATTTTATGCTTTTTATTCCTATGTCAGGCTAGCTTTAAAATTGATGGAGAATTCGGTGAACCTAAAGGCACCTCCACTCCTTTCATCTTGTTCTTAAGGTCCATGAACCTCATTGCTAGGAAATTGTTGAGCTGAAAAAGCACACTGGAAATAACATCGAAAAAAGGACAAGCCGGTTCTTGGATGACTTCTAGAAATGGGCAATGGAACAAGATTCTCCAATACTATTCATCTTATTCATCGAGAAGCAGCGTGGCTCAGTGGAAAGAGCATGGGCTTTGAAGTCAGAGGTCATGGGTTTGAATCCTGGCTCCACCACATGTCTGCTGTGTGTTAAGTGTTAGTCACTTAACTTCTCTGAGCCTCAGTTACCTCATCTGTAAAATGAGGATTAAGACTGTGAGCCCCACGTGGGACCTGATCACCTTGTATCCCCCCAGTGCTTAGAACAGTGCTTTGCACATAGTAAGCACTTAACAAATGCCATCTTTTTTTTTAGGCCCTTCAGAAATAAAAATGTTTTTTGACAACTTATTTTCTTATAACCTTTCATGAATTTCCACTGTTTCAGTGAACCCATCAGAGGTATTTATTGAGCTCTTAATGTGTGCAGAGCACTGTACTAAGCTCTTGGGAGAGGACAGTATGCTAGAGTTGGTAGAGGGGCTCTCTGCTGATCATCTTCATCATCATCAATGGTTTTTATTGAGTGCTTACTGTGTGCAGAGCACTATACTAAGCACTACAGATAGTACAATACGACAGAGTTGGTAGATATGTTCTCTGCCCACAGTGAGCTTACAGCCTAGAGGCAGGGAGACAAACATTGAAATGAATTTTAGGCAGGGAAATAGTAGATCCTGTGACACAGCGTTGTTCTGGGGTCTGGGGGGAGGCCTGGTTAGCCTCTGCCCTAGGCTGCTTCCTGTAGTGAAAAAAATCAGAAAAGCAGTATTTCCTAGTGGAAAGTGCACGGGCCTGGGAGTCAGAGAACCTGGGTTATAATCCCCACTCTGCCAAATGCTTGCTGTGTGACCTTGGGTAAGTCACTAAATTCTCTATTTCTATTTCTCTATTTCTCCTACTTCCACTATGAGCCCCTTGTGGTACAGGGACCATATCCACCCTAATTCACTTGTATCTACCCAGCACTTAAAACAGTGTTTGACACTTAGCACTTAACAAATACAATAAAAAAAGAAATGATCAAGAAGAAGATAGTTTTATCTAACATTTGAATTTTTTTTTCCTGTGCCTTAATATATTCCTGGATAAGCAGTGTGGCTTAGTGGAAAGAGCATGGGCCTGGAAATCAGAGGATCTGGGTTCTAATTCCAGCTCTGCCACTCATCTGCTGTATGAACTTGGGCAAGTCTCTTAGGTTCTCTGTGCCTTGGTTTCCTCGTCTAGGAAATTGGGATTAATTGCCTTTTCTCTCCTCGTTTTAGACTGTGAGCCTCATTTGGAATAGGAACTGTGACCAACCTATCTTGTGACTACCCCAGAGCTTAGTACAGTGCTTGCTACAGAGTAAGCTCTTAACTGCCATAATTACTATTATCACTGACCAAGCTGATTTACCAAAAATGGTTCATTCTGATTATATGATGAACAATTATTAAAAAAAAATCTTTCTTGCAACAAATATGTGGAATTCTTTTTTCTATCTGAGCAATTCATGGATATCTATATATTACCTATGACACTGATAGGACTCAATCTATTTTATTCTTCTAGAGTTCTGATTTAGTTCTATCTATGGCTTTCTCCCTTGATGTCTTCTACTTTCACGCTGTCAGCAAAATTTTTCCCTGCTTACATTATCTGACACTTAAAGTCTTCATGTGTGTCATCCTGTACTCTAACGTTGCGTTAGAGAAAGGAAGTTGAACAACTTAAACTGAAAAAGACAGCTTTATGGGTTTTTTTTTTTTTACAAACTGTGATCACATAGCATTGTGGTGGTGTTTGATTTGTGAAGATTTCTAAAGGTTTCGAATGCAATTGTAGGGCAATGTATGCGCTTAAGTGACTGTGGCCTTAAAAGCTACAGTACAGAGCCAGGCAGCTGAAGACCTGGATTCTAATCCCAGCTCTGCTACTGGACTGCTGAGTGACCTTGGGCAAGTCACTTGACTTCTATGTGCCTCACTTTCCTCATCTGTAAGGAGGGTATTGAATACCCATTAGCCCTTTTCCTTAGGTTCTGAGCCCTACGTCTGATCCGATTATGTTGTATCCTCTAGACTGTAAACTCGTTGTGGGCAGGGAATGTGTCTGTTATATTGTTGTGCTGTACTCTCCCAAGTGCTTAATACAACGCTCTGCACACAGTAAGTGTTCAATGAATATGATTAATGGCTTGATCGATTAACCCAAAGCTTGCCATTTTGGTATATGCTTAATCATCATCATCAATCGTATTTATTGAGCGCTTACTGTGTGCAGAGCACTGTACTAAGCGCTTGGGAAGTACAAGTTGGCAACATATAGAGACAGTCCCTACCCAGCAGTGGTCTCACAGTCTAAAAGGGGGAGACAGAGAACAAAACCAAACATACTAACAAAATAAAATAAATAGAATAGATATGTACAAGTAAAATAAATAAATAAATAAATAAATAAATAGAGTAATAAATATGTACAAATATATATACATATATACAGGTGCTGTGGGGAAGGGAAGGAGATAAGATGGGGGGATGGAGAGGGGGAAGAAGGGGAGAGGAAGGAAGGGGCTCAGTCTGGGAAGGCCTCCTGGAGGAGGTGAGCTCTCAGTAGGGCCTTGAAGGGAGGAAGAGAGCTAGCTTGGCGGATGGGCAGAGGGAGGGCATTCCAGGCCCGGGGGATGACGTGGGCCGAGGATCAATACCACAGTTATCATTATCACCTAACACTTCTAAGAAACAATAGAAGACCTGTATCCAGGACAAAGTCCTCTTACTGTACTGGCTGGTCACATACTGGATAAAGAATGCCGACAGGCCTGAAGAAAGGTGTGGTCCATTGATGAACCTGTCTAGTGACTGCTTTAACTTGCACTTTCAGTTCTGAATTGATCTTGAAATGTGACCCCCAGGCTGACCTGAGTGTTTGGGGCAAATGGCTCAGATCTTAATAATGATGGTATTTGTTAAGCACTGGTATTTGTTAACACTGTTCTAAGCACTGGGGTAGATATGTATATAGCTGTATATAATCATAGTTTATGTATATCAATTTCTGTCACTCCCTCTAGACTGAGGGGTCTATGTGGGCAGGGAATGTGTCTGTTTGTTGTTATATTGTACTCTCCCAAGTGTTAGGACAGTGCTTTGCACAGCACCCAATGAGTGCTCAATAAATATGATTGAATGAATGAATGAATGAATGAATACAGCGAATCAGGTTGGACACAGTTTCTGGCCCACATGGGGTTCACAGTCTTAATCCTCATTTTACAGATGACATTTAACTGAGAAACAGAGCAGTAAAATGACTTGCCCAAGGTCACACAGCAGACAAATGGCCATCCTTCTGACTCCCGGGCCCATGCTCTATCCACTAGGCCACACTTACCTTTCCCATCGGGGCAACTAAGAAGGAATCCTGCTTTGCGATCAGGGTAGAAACTGGAACCAATCTGATGTTGATTTTTCTTGTGATGAAAATCATTTCATTTAACTGCCTTAATGCTTCACCAACATCTAAGCACGCAGTTTTGCGACAACGATTGAATCCACCTGATTCTTTCTTTCATTAAGAGCAATTTTGTATTTAAGCTATTTGAAGTGAAACAAATTACTTGGCTAGAACAGCAACCATGTTAGTCATAAAATGAAGGCCTTCTGTTTTTTAAGTTGTTGGCTAGAAGATTAATATGCTTTTAAAAAAGAATCACTATTTATTGAGTGCAAAGCACTGTGCTAAATGCTTGGGAGCAGACAATGGAAGTAGAAGGCGCCAGAGTTGTCTTCAAAGTACTTACAAGAGAATAGAGAAGTCCACAATTTTAACAGCATGCTGGGCTTCTTTAAAGTATGTTATCTCTCTTACAATCTACTATGTACTGGGTAGGATCACCATTTGGGGTATAAGCCTGTGGGGAGAGTCCACCACAAATATGCAGGTGTTTAGAGAAGATAGTAAACTCTTTGAGGGCAGGGGTCATGTCTACCAATTCTGTTGTATTGTACTCTCCCTGGTGCTTAGTACAGTGCTCTGTATGCAGTACAGCGTAAGAAGCAGTATAGTCTAGTAAAAGAAGTACGGGCCTGGGAGTCAGAGGACCTGGATTCTAAGCCCGCCTCTGCCACTTGCCTGCTTGGGCAACTCACTTCACTTCTCTGGGCCTCAGTTTTCTCATTTGCAAAATGGGAATTCAATCTTACTCCCTTTTACCTAGACCCTCAGCCCTATATCCTATCCCACCTTTATTATTGTATCAGCCTCCTTGCTGATCTCCCTACCTCCTGTCTCTTCCTACCTCCTGTCTCTCCCGACTTCAGTCCCTACTCCATTCTGCTGCCCCGATCATTTTCTTTCAAAAACGTTCAGCCACGTCTCCCCATTCCTCAAGAAACTCCAGTGGCTGCCCATCCAACTCCACATCAAACACAAACTCCTCACCACTGGCTTTAAAGCAGTTAATGACCATGCCCCCTCCTACCTCACCTCACTTCTCTCCTACTACAACCCAACTCGCACACTTTGTTTCTCCAATGCTAACCTTCTCACTATACCTCAGTCTTGTCTATCTTGCCACTGACCTTTCACCCATATCCTACCTCTGGCCTGGAATGCCCTCCCTCCTCATATCAGACAGATAATTGCTCTCCCCCACTTCAAAGCTTTATCAAAGGCCCATCACCTCCAAGAAGTCTTCCCTAAGCCCTCCGCTTCTCTTCTCCCACTCCCTTCTGCGTCACCCTGACTTGCTCTCTTCATTCATGCTCCCTCCCATCCCCTCAGCACATATCTGTAATTCATTTATTTCTTTATGTATATTAATGTCTGTCTCCCTTTCTAGACTGTGAGCTCTTTGTGAATAGGGAATGTGTCTGTTTGTTGTTATATTGTATTCTCCCCCATGCTCAGTACAGTGCTCTGCGCACAGAGAGCACTCAGTAAATACAGTTGATATCGGACAGGGACTGGGTCCAACCTGATTATTTTGCATCTATCCCAACACTTAGAACAGAGCTGGGCACATTGTGTTTAAGAAATATCTTTGTAATTTTAATTATTATTAATAGGCACTAAGTAAACAACACTGAATGTCTGAGTAATTGAATCACTTTTCCTCTTTCAGTGGCCATCTCTGTGGGTCAGAGGGAGAATGCACCAAAGATTACTTCTTCCAGATGTGCTATGGGAACACCTTGAATGATGTTTTGATGCTGCCAGGCTCAGTCACATAAAATTTTTTTGGTCAGAATCCACCAGAATGGAGTTCTGGAACTCTTGAAAAGCATCGTTTCTGGTGGATAGAGACCAGGGCTAGGGGTCAGGAGACCTGGATTCTAATCTCAGTTCCTGCCACTTTGCTGTGTAACCTTAAGTCACCTAACATCCCTTTGCCTCAGTTTCCTCACCTGTAAAAGGGGATTAAATACCTATTCTCTCCCCCTGGGTGGCTGCAAGTGGACCAGGGATTGTACCTGGCCTGATTCTCATTCATTCATTCATTTATTCAATCATATTTACTAAGTGCTTACTGTGTGCAGAGCACTGTACTAAGTGCTTGGCAGAGTACAAGACAACAAAAACAGACACATTCCCTTCCCACAACGAGTTTACGTTCTAGAGGGGTGGAGAAAAACATTAAAATAAATAAATAAATGACAGATATATGTACATAAGTGGTCAGGGGCTGGGAGAGGGGATGAAAAAAGGGAGCAAAGCATTCATTCATTTGTATTTATTGAGTGCTTACTGTGTGCCCAGCACTGTACTAAGTGCTTGGAAGGTACAATTCGGCAACAGAATTGTCAGCGTGGCATATAAGGGAGACAGAGAAGAGGAAAGTGGGGCTTAGAGAGGGAAGACCTCTTGGAGGAGACAGATGTGCCTTCAATAAGACTTTGAAGCAAGGGAGAGAAATTGTCTGTCAGACCTGAGGAGAGAGGGAGATCCAGGCCACAGGCAGGACATGGGCGAGGGGTTGCTGTTGAGATAGATGAGATTGAAGCACAGTGAGAATGTTAGCATTAGAGGAGTGAAGTTTGCAGCCTGGGTTGTAGTAGGAGAGCAGCACAGTGAGGTAGGAGGGGGCAAGGTGATGGAGGGCTTTAAAGCCAAAGTTGAAGAGTTTTTGTTTGATGAGGAGGTAGGTGGGAAACCACTGGAGTTTTCTGAGGAGTGGGGAGGCATGTCCTGAACAGTTTTTTAGAAAAATGATCTGGGTAGCAGAATGAAGTCATACATCTGTCCCAGTGCCTGGCACATAATCAGTACTTAACGAATACCACATTACTATTAATGATTCTGTCAGGGGGTGAGGATCACCTGGGAGAGTTGAAAAGGTTGAATAATCAGTCAACAGCAGTGGAGCAAACATCTTGCATAGGGAGGAATAAATGGGAGGGGAACTCTATAAAGAATGCCCTTTTTTCCTCCCAGGATCTAACCACTCCCATGTTTCTGAGGCCAAAGTTACCATGGAATCTGACTCCAAGCAGTATGGCCAATTGGAAAGAGCAGAAATCTGAGAGTTGGAGGATCTGGGTTCTGATTCAAGTTTTTCCACTTGTCTTCTGTGTGATCTTGGGCTAATCACTTTGCTTCTGTGCCTCGTTTCCCCACCTATAAAATGGAGATATAATACCTCTTCTCCCTCCTCACCTTGGATTGCAAGCCCCAAGGGGGTTAGAGACTGTGTCAGATCCACTTATCTTTAATTACCTGCCACTTGTCTGATGTTTGATCCTCAGCAAGTCACTTCAGTTCTCCGTGTTTCAGTTATCTAATCTGTAAAATGGGGATTAAGACTGTGAGCTCCATGTGGGACAGGGACTCTGTCCAATCCGATTTGCTTGTAAACATCCAAAGGCTTAGAACAGTGCCTAACACCTTATACCACAAGTAATACCACAAGTAATATTATTATTATTATTACCCGAGCACTTTGCACAGAATATGCACTTAAATACCACAATATTAATGATTTTCATTATTACTATTACGTGCTGAGTAGACAGAAAGGGAGGATGTGAGCTGGAGAAAAGAAAAATGAATCAGGAAAGCTTCTTGGAGGTCCCACTGCACCCCAGCTTCCTCTCTTCATTCCTCTGGAGCTCACCTCCAATCCATTTATTGAGCATTTACTGTGTGCAGACCACTGTACTAGGCCCTTGGAGAGTTCAACATAACAATAAGCAGACACTTTCCCTGCCCACAATGAGCTTCACATTCTCCCTTTATTCTCTGCTCTTCTACCAGGGCCCCCAGACTTAGGGAAAAACTGAGAACTAGTGCAAACTTTTATGCCAATATAAAGGATGATCTTACAGGGTTTCTATTAAAACTCATATTAGGATTTGCTGTAAGGACATTTATGGGGAAGAACAGATTCCACGAAACACCATCCAGTGAAGAAGATGTAAACAATTGTACGTGGGAATGACAGGGGTAAAAATGCCCAGGATAGAACTAACTTCCAGATAAAAATACAACAAATGCCAAAATGTGATCACGATCCTATCAGACCTGGTCACATTTTTTCAGGATATGGATGCAATAAGTGTATGAAAATTACTCCAGTGATTCATTCCACCAATCCATGTAAACATAGGCCTTAATATGGCCGGTCACCATCAGCTGTTCAGAGCAAAGAGCTCGTAACTGAGGAGCAATAATTGGGAGCTAATACTCAACTCTAGACGTAGAGAAGGAAGTACATTCAGCTAAGAATTGATAGAAAGTTCAAATTTCAAATACAAGATTCTTGAACACTGTGATCAAAAATAGCATCTGCTACACTCTTTCTCTTTATGGAACAGTTCTGAAACCTCGGAGGCGCTTAATAATGCAAGTGAAATTATCTCTGAAAGGAAAGGAGTCATAGTCTCATTCTTTCAATAGCCCCTAGATAGAGAAGTCACTTGAGAGCTCACTTAGTCGAGGCCAGAGCTTCTTGAATTAACAAAATCACACAAAGATCCAGATTTTTTTTCCCTCTTTGGTCCTTACACTGCAAAAGCCGATTTAAAAGTACTTAGAAATGGGAATGGAAGGAGTAAAATGAATGTGTTCTACGGCACCTCGCTCACGTAGTCTGCAGAGATTGCTGATGATACAATGAGTGGAAAAATCTAGAAATAAGAACAGGAGAAGTGGTCAGCTACCTAGTGGAAGAGGGCACCACTTTCCCCCCATGTAATTGGCTCTGTGAGGGGAGCAAAGCTTTTCCCCTACTGTTTTGTTGGCTGGGTAATATTAATAATAATCGTGATATTTGTTAAGCATTTACTATGTGCCAAGCACTGGCTTAAGCACCTGAGGTAGATCTAAGATAATTAGGTCCTACATGGGGCTCATAGCCTAAGTAGAAGGAAAACTAGGTATTGAATCTGAAGCACATACAATAATAATCACTATATTAAATACTTTCCTAGGTGCAGGCATTACTTTAAGCACCGAGGTAGATACAAGAGAATAAGATTGGACACAATCCCTGTCAGTCATTGTCAACTGCATTTATCGAGTGCTTACTGTGTGCAGAACACTGTACCAAGTGCTTGGGAGAGGACAATATACAGTCTAGAGAGGGAGGCTACAGTCTAGTGAGAGCAGGTTATCCTATCCCCATTTTACAGATGAGGCAGTTGAGGCCCAGAGAGGCTAAATGATTTGCTCGGGGTCACACAGCAGTGGCAGAACTGGGGTTAGAATCCAAGGCTTTAGACTCTTTCCACTAGGTCACATGGCTTATCCACCTCATTCTTTGAAGTCAGGAGGCAGCCAGAGGTGGAGCTGAGATGCCACGGTCCCTTTTGGTCTCTGGCACAATCAGGAGCCAGGAGGGATGTCTCTCACATTTCAGCCTCCAGAACTGGCACAGGGGTGTCTCCTGCCTCTGGTGGGGTCCAGAGCAAGGTCTGAAGAGTAGCCCCAAAGCAGGGTGGGGAGAGCCCGAAGGGGAAGTAACTTAATGGGGAGCATTGTGGCCTAATAATAATAATAATAATATTGATGGTATTTGTTAAGCGCTTACTACATGCCCGGCACTGTACTAAGCACTGGGGGGGGGGGGGGGGGGTACAAGCAAATGGAGTTGGACACAGTCTCTGTCCCATGTGGGGCTAGCGGTCTCAATCTCCATTTTACAGATGAGGTAACTGAGGCCCGGAGAAGTGAAGTGACTTGCCCAAGGTCACACAGCAGACTAGTGGCACAGCCGGGATTAGAACCTAGAGCACGGGCCTGGGAGTGAGAGATTCTGGGTTCACATCCTGGCTCCGCCACTTGTCTGCTGTGTGATCTTGGGTAACTTCTCTGTGCCTCAGTTTCCTCAACGGAAAAATGGAGATTCAATGCTCATTTTCCTTCCTACTAGGACTGTGAGCCAGCTTGCTGTGGGCAGGGAATGTCTCTGTTTACTGTTATATTATACTCCCCCAAGCGCTTATTACAGTGCTCTGCACACAGTAAGCACTCAATAAATACAATTGACTGACTTGATTAAATCAAATCTACCTCAGTGCTTAGATCATATAGAAAGTGCTTAAATACCATTTTCAATTCATTAATTAACTTGTATCTCAGGGCATCACAGCTCCTTAAAGTCCCATCTCCTCAGAATTCCACCACTGCTTATACCTGTCTTCACCAGGAAGAGTTGGCATGCCTGGTGGGTCAAGAATTGAAGATGCCATGGAAACCACTCAATTCCCGATCCCCCTTACACTTTGTTAGAAGTGAGGCAGCAGCATTAAAGTCTAGGGGAGGCAACAGCACTGTTTTGGATTCTAAAATGCCCTTGGCAAAAGTAAGAACTATCTGAGTTTGTTCATTAGAGACACTAATCATAGGGCCCAGCAGAATAGCGGCATGTGAGAGTAACTCATAAAGACAAGTGGATGATAACACACTATTTTTTATGGTGTTTGTGAAGTACTTATTATGTGCCAGGCCGTGAGGTAGATATACGCTAATTAGGTTGGACACAGTTCATGTCCCACAGTCTTAATCCCCATTTTCCAGATGAGGGAACTGAGGGCCAGAGAAGTGAAGTGACTTACCCAAGGTCACACAGGAGATGTGGCAGAGATGGGATTAGAACCAAGGTCCTTCCGACTCCCGGGCCCATGCTCTATCCACTAGGCCATGCTGTTTCTCTTTACCATTGATACCACTGATTGATCACCATTGATTACCACTTCTCTGGGCCTCGGTGGGGGCCGTCAAGGGCAGAAGCAGTGTGGATTGGGGGGAAGTGGCAGAAGTAAGGAGCCGCCACACTGGAGCTGAGGAAACTATAAAAGGTTCCAAGGATTCCAGAAAAGGTTCCATAATTTTGATTTTACACCTTGAGTCCTGCAGCTGAGTTTCACAGCTCAAAATGGCACCCATATTTACAGGGACCTGGGAAAAGAACGCCATGACTTTGGAGCGGGGCAGGGATTTCCCTAAAGAAACATTCCTGGATTGGATGGACTTTCTCAAAATCTTCTGAGAAATGTCACTATGTTATCCTACGCACCCAGCAGAACACGCATAATACCAGGTCCATCTGGGTGACCAGGGATAATTGATCATAATGGTAATAGCGGTGTTTGCTCAGCATTTACTGTGTACCAAACACTGTGCTAAGTTCTGGGTTATATACAAGATAATCAAATCAGACAGTCCCTGACCCTCATGGAGTTCCCAGTCTGAGAGGGAGGCAGAACAGGTATTTAATCTCCATTTTAGAGCTGAGAAAACTGAGAGTCGGAAAAATTAAGCAGACTTCCCCAAGGTCACACAGCAGACAAGTGGTAGAGTCGGGATGAGAACCCAGGATCCTCCAGAGCCATCGACAGCCACTCTAATGGGGAGATGGGGTCGAGTTTGGGGTGCGAGGAGAGGTGTGAAGTGCTTCCCTGCAGAATTCTACAGGGAGGAAGTGCAGGGCTTGGGGCAGAGGATCCGTACCTCAGAGGGGCAGGGCTAGCTTTTCATAGCTTGAAGAGACAAGGTCATGTACACAACTTCTGTGGGCATCTGCTCCGCTGGTGGGTTGCTTCAGGGAGACCTGTCTCCTCACGATATTCATTTTAAGATCAATAAAGGGCTGCAACCAGAGTTCTAGAGTACCTCAGGTTCAGTTCCCAGCCTCCCTCTCTCCCTGTTCCGGACACATCCATGGAGAGAAGAAACCACACTGGAGGTGAAACAACCACAGTCGGCTTCTCTGCTGAAGTGAGAAGTTGTCCACCCCTTCTCTTGGGTGGCTGCCCCAGTGCAGGTTATGCTCTGGTCATTTTGTGGCATTTTATATTTATAGGGTAAATGCTGATGAGACAGAACCTTTTGAGGAAGTCCACCTGAAGTGACAACCAGACCAGAATAACCTAGTGGGTCAAGAATGGGCCTAGGACCAGGAGACAGTCCAATTCTGCCTCCACCACTTGCCTGCTGTGTGACCTTAGGTAAGTCACTCAACCTCTCTCTCTACCTCAGTTTCCTCATCTGTAAAATGGGGATAAGATTTCTGCTCTTATCCTGTGACCCCCCCCCCATGTGATAGGGACTGTGTCTGATCTGATGATCTTGTCTCAGCCCGACTCTGGGCACATAGTTAAGGTTCAATAATTATCATCACCTAGACTTGTGAGCAGAGAATGTGTCTACCAACTTTGTTTCAGTGCCGAGCACATAGTAAGTGCTTAACAAATACCATTATTATTATCATACTGTCCCAAGAGCTTAGTCCTGCAAGAGCTCAATATGTGATTATTATGAAAAGTAGAAACAGGTGATAAGCAGAATCTGACTATTTTTAACATGACGATGAGGGGATCTCAAAACTACAGGGACTCAGAAGATGTGAGGTCATTCTCGTGAGGCAGGGCTGCTCGCCAGTCTCTACCTCTCTGTGGCTAGGTGGGTATGAGGGCTGGCTCTCCTTAACTGATGGAGTTGCAGCTGTCACCATTAATCACATTTATTGAGCATTTAAGGTGTGTGGAGCACTGTACTAAGTGCTTGGTGACTATGACAGTTGGCAGACGTGTTCCCTGTCCACAATAACCTTACAGTCTAGAGGTGGAGACAGATGTTAACATAAGTATAATATGTAATTTATAGTCATTCATTCAATTGTATTTATTGAGCACTTACTGTGTGCAGAGCACTGTACTATGCACTTGGAAAGTGCAATACAGCAATAAAGAGAAACAATCCCTGCCCACAGGGGCTTACAGTCTGGGGAGAGGTGGGGAGACAGACATCAAAACAAGTAAACAGGCATCAATATAAACAGAATTATAGATATATGCATATATACATAAGTGCCATGGAGCGGGCGGGGGAGAGCAAAGGGAGTTGAGGTGATGCAGGAGGGGAAACTGAGGAAAGGGGGCTTAGTCTGGGAAGGCCAGGAATTAGCCCTTTGGGCCACAGTTCAGCTATTTCCTTGACCTGGGTGTTAGGGGTCCAGGGTTCTAATTCTAGGCCTCCCATATGCGGGCTGTGAGATTTGGGGCAAGTCGTAAATCCTCTGTAAAATGGGGATTAAATATCTGTTCCTCCTCTCCTTTGGTCTGTGTGCCCTGTGTGGGACAGGATTAAGTTGCCTGCGCACTTGGAAGTGTACACCTTAAGGAGTTGAGATACACCCCACCCCTAGGGCACTTAAGTCCATATTCCTATAACCTCCATCAGTAATTTATTTTTATGTCTGTCTCCCTTTCTAGACTATCAGCTCCTTCTGGGCAGGGAACGTGTTTATTGGACTCTCCCAGATGGTTGATAGTGTTCGGCAGATGGTAAGAGCTCAATAAATTCCACCTTTGGGTTGGGGCGATTCCCTTCGATTTTACTCCAGCGCTCAGCACACCGCCTGGCTCACCGGAGGTGCTTAGTACATGCAATCTTCTCCTGATTGGTTGCCTTAGGTCCTTCTTCTTTTATACTTACATTTATATTCCGGGAGGGGCAAGTATATGTGCCATACAGTCTAGGCTCTCGAATCGGCCAAGTCTCGTAGCCTAAAGGCTCGGGGAAGCAGCGTGGCTCAGTGGAAAGAGCCCGTGCTTTGGAGTCAGAGGTCATGGGTTCGAATCCGGCTCTGCCACATGTCTGCTGTGTGACCTTGGGCAAGTCACTTCACTTCTCTGCCTCCGCTCCTCTGCCGCTAATCTCCTCACCGTGCCTCGTTATCGCCTGTCCCGCCATCGACCCCCGGCCCATGTCATCCCCCGGGGCTGGAATGCCCTCCTTCTGCCCATCCGCCAAGCTAGCTCTCTTCCTCCCTTCAAGGCCCTACTGAGAGCTCACCTCCTCCAGGAGGCCTTCCCAGACTGAGCCCCTTCCTTCCTCTCCCCCTCGTCCCCCTCTCCATCCCCCCCATCTTACCTCCTTCCCTTCCCCACAACACCTGTATATATGTATATGTTTGTACATATTTATTACTCTATTTATCTTACTTGTACATATCTATTCTATTTATTTTATTTTGTTAGTATGTTTGGTTTTGTTCTCTGTCTCCCCCTTTTAGACTGTGAGCCCACTGTTGGGTAGGGACTGTCTCTATATGTTGCCAACTTGTACTTCCCAAGCGCTTAGTACAGTGCTCTGCATACAGTAAGCACTCAATAAATACGATTGATTGATTGATTCTCTGAGCCTCAGTTCTCTCAACTGTAAAATGGGAATTAAGACTGTGAGCCCCCACGTGTATCCCCCCAGCGCTTAGAACAGTGCTTTGCACCTAGTAAGCGCTTAACAAATGCCATCATTATTATTACTGCTGGCCCCCCGCCCTCCAAGCTTCTTAATGATGGCATTTATTAAGCGCTTACTAAATGCAAAGCATTGTTCTAAGCGCTGCTTCTTCTCTGGCGTCCCTCCGGGCCTGGGCACAGCGTTGGGGGCAAGCAGGCCGGGGGGGCCCCGCCCGCGCATCGCGGGGAGGGAGCAGTGGGCAGCGGCGGCCCCGGACACACCCCCGCCCCCCCCCCCATACGTACATTATATATAGATATAGTGTACATATATCTATCCCCGCCCCGGGCAGTGCGGCAGCGGAGGGGCGGGGAAGCCCTCCCCGCCCCTTCCCAAATCAGTCCACCCCCCCCAACCGCTGCGCGCACGCTCCAACACACACACACACTCTCTCTCTCTCTCTCTCTCTCTCTCTCTCTCTCTCTCTCTCTCTCTCTCTCTCTCTCTCTCTCTCTCTCTCTCTCTCTCTCTCTCTCTCTCTCTCTCTCTCTCTCTCTCTCTCTCTCTCTCTCTCTCTCTCTCTCTCTCTCTCTCTCTCTCTCTCCCCCTCCCCCTCTCCCTCTCCCTCTCCCTCCCCCCTCCCCCCTCCCTCTCCCTCTCCCTCTCCCCCTCTCTCCCTCCCTCCCTCTCTCTCTCTCTCTCTCTCTCTCTTTCTTTCTCTTTCTCCCCCCCGCACCCGGAGCAGCTCAACCCCACGGAGCCAGTCCGGAGGTCCCCGGGGGGTGGGGGTGGAGAAATCGCCGTCCCCAGGAGCCGGGGAGAGGGAGGGGGAGAGAGGAAGGGGGGAGGCGAGGGAGAAAGGAGGGGGGAAAGGGGGGAGAAGGAGAGTGGAAAAGGGGGTGGAGAGAGAGAGGAAGGGGAGAGGGAGGGGAAAGGGAGAAAGGGGGAGGGAGAGGGGGAAGAGGGAGGGAGAGGGGGAAGAGGGAGGGGGGAGAGAGGGAGAGGGGGAAGAGGGAGGGGGGAGGAAGGAGGAAGAAGGGGGAGGAAGGAGGAAGGGGGAGGAAGGAGGAAGGGGGAGGAAGGAGGAAGAGGGGGGAGGGGGGAGGAAGGAGGAAGAGGGGGGAGGGGGGAGGAAGGAGGAAGAGGGGGGAGGGGGGAGGAAGGAGGAAGAGGGGGGAGGGGGGAGGAAGGAGGAAGAGGGGGGAGGGGGGAGGAAGGAGGAAGAGGGGGGAGGGAGGGGAAGGGAGAGAGAAGGAGGAAGAGGGAGGGAAGAGAAGGAGGGAGGGGGAGAGGGAGAAAGGGGGGAGAGGGAGGGAGAAGGAGGGGGATAGAGAGGGAGGGAGGGGGAGGGAGGGAGAGGGAGGGAGAGGGAGGGAGGAGGAGGGGGAGGGAGGGAGGGAGAGAGAGAGAGAGAGAGAGAGCGCGGGCGGGGCGGGGGGTGGTGGTGTCGGGAGCCCGGCTGACAGTGAGTGACGGGTCTCCGGAGCCAATTGTCCAAGGAGGGCCACGCCAGCCGCCCCCACGGCTTAGTGGGCGGGCCGGGGGACGCCGACCGCCACCGCGACCAGGAGGAGGAGGAGGGAGCTGGGGCCAGCCAGCCAGAGCAGGGAGGAGGAGGAGGAGGGTACGTTGAGCCTGGGACTGTGCATGTAGAGCTTAGAAAGAAGAGACGCGGGGAGCGACAGAGAGACACGGAGAGGAAGAGGGATATATGCAGCAGTAACAGCAAGAGCAACAGTAGCAGCAGGAGGAGGGATCTGCAGCAGCAGCAAACCACCACCCCCGGGTTGCAGGGGCAGGTCCAGCCGGTCCTGGGGGGGGAGGGGGGGAGGACAACTCAGCCTTTTGGGTGCTGACATTCCCCCCGCCGCTCCCTCCCTCCCTTTCCCTGGGATTTCGGGGGGGACAGGCTGTGGGCTGCCTCCTTTATACGACCAACCCCCGCCGCCGCCGCCCGCATTTTGGGGGGTGCATTTATCCTCCCTGCTGCCGCCCCCCAACCCCGGCTCCCCGAGAATAAAAAGAAGAACCGAAAGGCGTGACTCGAAAATAAATAATCATTAAAAAAAAAAAGCCGACAACAACCCACACATAACACCACCCAGGGGAAGAGGAGGAGGAGTGAAGGAGGAGGAGGAGGAGGAACGCGGAGGAGCGGGCAGGAACTTTAAAGCCAGCCCCGAGCTCCAGACCGGTGCTTGGCAGAAGCGACGACAGCGGCGACAGGAGGCGGTGGCGTGTGTGTCGCCGATCGGGCTGGGTGTGAGTGCGAGCGTGTGTGTCAGTGTGCGAGCGGCCGAGCGGCGCATCGTCCCAACTCCGGCTGCTGGAAATGTCCGAGCACAAGGCAATTGATCCGAAGTTATCGACGACGGACCGGGTGGTGAAAGGTAAGCCCCCTCCCCCTTTTTCCCCCCGGACCGCAGGCAACCCGGTGTGGGTTTCCTTCTCCCCTTCCTCCTAGGATGTTGTGCAACTCCGCTCCCCGCCCCTTGCGGACCCCGGCCTGGCCCGTTCGGCCCACTTGGAGGGGGGGTCTCCGATGGAGCAGCCGGGGGGAGAGGGAGGCCTGCGTGGAGGAGGAGGGAGGGGAGCCTGGCCGGGTGGAGCTAGTGGGACAGAAATAGGAAGTGTCCGGCCGGCCCGGGAGGGTGGGGGGCTTGCCCGGGCCGGCTTGGCGGCTTCCCCCGCGCCCCTCCCCCGCGCTGGGTGGTAGCCAGGAGGCTACTGTGTGGACGCGGCCGGATTTCCCCCCCGGCTCGTGGCGCTGGAGGGATTTTTGTCGCTGCTCCACTGCCGCAATCCGCCCCTCCCCCGCCACCGCACAGGGGAGGGGGCGGGCCGCGGAGACAGAGAGACACAGAGATACGGAGAGACGAAGAGAGACGGGGGGGCGGGAGCCAGCCAATCACAGTCCCAGCTTCCCCGGGTGGGCGGGGCCGGAGAGTGGGCGGGCCAATAGGGAGGCGGGGCCGGAGGCGGGGCCGGAGGGCGGGCGGGGCCCAGGGGGCGGGGCCGGGCCAACCCCGGAGCTGCTTTGGGGAGTCCCGTCTCCTCCCCCCTACACACACACACACACATACGCACACACTCACTCTCCCTCCCCCTGCCTGGTTCCTGGCCCAGTGTCCCGGGCTGGGGGGCGGCCGGGTGGGCCTGGAAAGAGCGGAAAATTGAAGCTGGGCCCGATCCCTAGAAAGCAGTGCCCACCGCGGTCCTCGAAATAGCGACCACGTTCAGCCCCGAGCCCCGTTGGTGTGGCCAGGAGCTTGCACGCACCTCCCGGCTGCGTGCATTTACCGGCTGCGTGCACCTCCCGGCTGCACGCATTTACCTGCCGCATGTACCTCCCGGCCTGGAGGGAATGGCGAGCAATAAGACACTTTCCCCTCCCAAGGTGATGACTTATTTCGCATCCGGCCTGTTTGGGTGTGAGGTGCCCCGGCAGCAGATCCACTGGGCGTAAAGATCCGCCCGGGAGACAGCGGCTGAGAACCACCCCCTCGAGGCTTGCCTGGATTTTTTTTTTTCTCTTTAAAGATTTCCATTTCGCTGCAAAATGAGGCCTCGTTCCTCTTTTATGATTAACCGCACGAGTCGGTAAAATGCAGGCATCCCTCCTGCGTTAACTGTGCTTGTATTTCAAGTCCTGGTAAATGCATAAATATTTAGATTCGCAAGGGGCTTACTGTGAGAGTATTATAAGTTTGCACAGAGATACCGAAATAATTGTATTCAAAGAGCTGTATTTTTTTTAATAAAGGTCCCTGATAACAGTATGAATCTCATTGTTTGTGCCCATCAGATGGAAAACGTTTTCCTCTGCTGTTTGGGTATTGATTGATTTTGGGTATGTGATTTTTGACAGACATTTCCCTATTGCAGGCCTCAAATTTCACATGATCACATTTTAATGACACGTTTACCATTAAATGGCTTGCATTAGTTTATCTACTGGAAAAAAATATAATAACCATCCCTGAAAAAGTTCCTTGGCAGTGTACTTTGTGCGCCTCAGTTTTGTCACACATCTATTTTTGTATAGTTATTTTCCCCACCACTCGAACACAAGCCTGGGTTTGTATTCCCGAAAATATGACTGCTATATTTCTGCACAACTTTATGTGAATATGGATAATCTACTGACAGTAAAGGGAGACTCATTCCTAAATTCCATTGGACTCTACCTTACTGTGAATTCTTTTTAGATGATAGCAAAAAGTTGGATGGCTTCATTCTGGCTTCAGAGCAGGCCAACATACTACTGCTGCTTCTCTTACCATTTTATGGAAGACTCAGCATTAACGGTTTAGAAATTACTTGGGCACATTTGATTTAAAGTGTTATTAAGTTGTTCATCGATACGCCTTTTAGTTGCAGTCGCGTTGGATGTTCATTATTGTATTTCATTTGTTAAATCTTTTTGTAGGCCACCAACTTTCCCCCGAGGGAGGGAAAAAGTTTATTTGGAAACTAGCGGATATGGTGTATTTATAAACATCTTGAATTGCCTTGTGCCTATTATAGCCTTTTCAGCTATTTTTCTTTTTTAAGTTCCAGTGGATTTATTCATCAAGACTTTATTACACGTTAATGGTTATAAAAGACATTTGGGTGCATCAAATTCTTTATTTCTTTGCTATGCACTTAACAGGATTTCAGTGCTTACATGTAGAATTTGGGAAGATTAATTCTTATCAGGATTAAATCCCTGAGCCTATCATATTCAGCATTAAATTACTTTGAAAATGCTGTTGATGGCATGCTATTTTGTTTTTGTTTTCGAAAATATGCTATTTAGAAACTGAGAGTCTGATTGTGGCTGTGTTTGTAGTAATAATACAATGTAATTATTGTCTTGATTTGCATTTGCAGAAAACCAACTCTGGCAAGGCAGGTCGTGGTTAATAATCAAAACGATAGTATTTTGCCATTGATCTGGTTTGTGTGCGGCGGTGCTCGGTGTGCAGAGTTTATCAGAATTTTAACCCATTAAAACGTTTAGGGCATGATGGGAAGGATGAGTGATTCTTTAACCGAGAAGAAACTTAATCTGAATCGGAAGTAGCTACTTAACCGAAGATGGAGAAGATTAACTGTTTTCAATGGACTTTTAGCACAGTTTGAAGGAAAAAAAACTCCTAACACAAATGGTGATCAGATTAGTTTTTGGAGTTAAAGAGGAGTGCAGGTTGATGCCTTTATTTCTGCATCGGTTAATGGTTTCTCTAAGGCCCTGTGTGGAAGTGGTCTATGGAGGTGTCCCACACAAGGTTCTGATCACTTATTGGTGGCAGAGATTTGTTATTTGAAGTCTGACAGCTAGCACAGTAGAAGATACCCTGTGAAATGTTGGCAGTCTTGAAATCGAATGGATATTTCTTCACATTGTGGGGGGAAGAAAAAGGGAGCTGAATTCAAGAGGTTTTGATTTCACTGTCCTCTCCATAACACCTGGCAAGCATCTGCATAGGTTCCCTTATTGATTTTTAACCAAGGGGGTGGATTTTATGCCCTATTTGCTTAAAGATGGTTTCCCTCTGTGAAATGTTGATTTTTGTGAATTATCCTTTATGCCTATTTTTCCTAGGAGTTGTTTTCCTTTGCGATTTTACCTAGGCCGGTTTTGATTTAGGTTTAAACCATTTCTCAGTCATTTGCAATTCTTCTTATTGACCTTTTATTTTTATTTTTTAATTACTTTTTGTTTGTTTCACAGGTAGGTGCTGTTAAACTAGATATTACTCCTTGGCCTTTTTTTCCCTGTCTTTACTGTCTGCCTGGTGCAAGTTTCCCCATTTCGTATTGCTCTATCCTCTACAGCTAATTTTGAAACTAATGTAGACAAAGAAGTCGTATGTGGCCTCATTAGAAAAATGTTCTTTTAGAGGTCAAGCTAAATTGTAGCCAGTCTTTTTAAGTCATGCCTCTCCTCAGTGTTCTGGAAATGAAGATAATTTTGTTTTTCATAACATCTTTCCAAGAATGTGGTACGATCATCTTACTGTGGTTCGCCAACTCCGCCGGGTGTGGATTGTTATCGTGGAGGAAATGGAGGTGAAGAGCTTAGTTGCCGAGGAACATACGCGTCTGCATTAGCCAACTGTGACTGGAACTCAGATCTCCTGATACGGAGGCCTTGGTTAGCGATGCGTGTGGTTCATACCATTTTAATTCATCCAGTCGTATTTGAGTGCTGACTGTGTGCCAAGCACTGTACTAAGCATGTGGGACAACCAACAGACATAATGGTGCTGCTTTCTGAGACAGTGTAGCCCGTCAACAGCCACACCATTTTCAAACTGGAGGGCCACTCCATAATTTGGGGGAAGCCATGTGAAAATGGTCTTCCCTATTCCACTGGAAGATAGATACTTCTTCCACAACATTTGCTGAATCTGCTCCTTCCCCTCCACCCAAGGAGCTACTTCCCTGCATCAAGCTCTTCTCATAGCATGGTTAAGCAGCCTCACTAGTCTCCCTGCTTCCAGGGTTTCCCCCCCTTTCAGTCTGTATGGCAAACTGCTGCTTGGGTCATCTTATCTAAGTATTGTTCAACCAACACCTTTACATGCCCCCAAACCCTTAGTGACCACCGCCATCCCACTCCACTCCAAGGAAAACCTCCTCACAGTTGACCACAAGGTAACTCGAGACTCCACCTTTCCCTGTTGATTCTCTTTACCTCCTACTCCCCAGCTTGCAGTTTTCTCTCCTCCCCAAATCTCTCTCTCCTTCTCAGTGTATCTCTGTATGACCGTGAGCCCTGTGTGGGACCCTACTAGCCTGTATTTACCCCAGCACTTGGTACAGTGCTTGGCACATAGTAGGTGCTTAACGAATACCACAGTCATTATTGTTATTGTCTCATTCTCAGTTCTCCCTGCCTCTGACTCCTCGTTCAAGCTGTTCCCCTGTTCTGGAACTCCTTCCCCTGTTCTGGAACTCCCTCCCCTCACAAATCTGACCCTCCAAAGCTCTCCCATCTTCAAAGCCTTACCAAAATCCAGCTCATTTCAGGGAGTTTTTCCCAGTTAATTTGCAACATCCTACTGACATTAACCCCAAAGTCATCCTTAGCATTTTTTCAGTCAGTCAATCAGTGGTATTTATGGGGTGTTTACTGTGTGCAGAGCACTGTACAATGTAACAGAGGAGGTAGACACATTTCCCGCCCACAAGGAGCTTACAGTATAGACAGGTTAAGTGACAAGCCCCAAATCACACAGCAGACAACTGGCAGAGCTAGGATTAGAACTTAGGTTGTCTGACCCCCCAGACCTCTGCTCTTTCCGCTAGGCATGCTGCTGCTATCGGACTGTGGTTGTCGCCAACAAGGGCAGATCCAGATTGCTTCTCCATTGCTCTGTTTTGTCTGCCTTCCTCACCCTCAGGAGACACGTAAATTCCTCAAGCATAGCGAATGTGTCTTAGTACAGTGTGTCACTTACTTAACATTCAGTGCTCAGCAAAGACCAGTGCGTGATTATCCTGTGAGAGAACCCTACTGTTTGGAAGGGAGAAGGGAATTTCTGAGTCTTAGGTTCGTTAGACCTGTGTCTTTCAGGGCTGGATTGTGGCTAGATTGCAAACTCCTCTTTTGATCTTAAGCTCCTTAAGGGCAAGTGTCATGCCTATTAATTATTTTGCATCCCCCCAAGTGCTTAGTAAGATACAATACTCAGCATTGTAGGCTCTCATTAAATACTAATTGTATTTTTTTAAAAAAATTTTAATGGTATTTGTTAAGCACTTACTGTGTCCCAAGAATGGTACTAAGCCCTAGGGTAGATATAAAAGCTAATCAGTTTGGACACAGTCCCTGTCCCACATGGGGCTCACAGCCTTAATCCCTATTTTACAGATGAGGTAACAGGCACAGAGAAGTTAAGTGACTTGCCCAAGGTCACACAGCAGACAAGTGGCAGAGCTGGAAATAGAACCCAGGTCCTTCTGACTTCCAGGTATGCTCTCTCCACTAGGCCATGCTGATTGACTCATTGATGGTGAAAGCTGACAGTGGGTTTTGAGCTTGTTTAGTCATTTACGGACTGAATTTAAACGGTCAACCAGTGCTCTTGTGTAAGTAGTAATAATATTTACTCTGTGTAAAGCACTGTACTAAATGCTAGGAAAAATTCATGGGTGAGTATAAGATACAGTCCCTGGATCACCAAGGGCTCACTGTTTAAGAATAAGAAGAGAGGACGGGGCTGCTTTTAGGTAGGACAGATATGAGGGGAATTGGGTTTGAAGAGTCATTGAGTGTAGTTTAATTCTTCTGTGTAGTTGGGCTTAAAACCAGAGGTTACCTCCCTTTATGAGGTGCATAGATAAAGGCTCAATTGTCATGGAGAAAGAAAGATCCAGTACCCCACCAGTCGCTTTATAACTCGGAGAGACAAGGCAGCAATGACAGTTGCAATCCGAGTAAAGGTTAGGGGCGAGGCTGCGTGATTTCTTGGGCATCCCATTTCCTTAGAGCACTAGAGTTTCAGCTCCTACTAGACTGCTACTCAAGTCAAGGCAACCACTTGGGGCCGGACTGGAGTTTGGTCATTTTTTCTGATCGTTACTCTCTTTGTCCACTTAACTCTGCTGATTTGCTTCAGCTTGGAGAGGGAAACCCTGCTGTTCTTGAAAACCACATCCAGTTTTGGTTTCACTTTCCGAGTGGCCCCAGCCCATGACAAGGGAGACAGACAGTGTGCAGATTAATAATAATAATGATGATGATGGTATTTGTTAAACACTTACGATGTGCCAAGCTCTCTGCTAAGTGCTGGGGTGGATACAAGTGCTTAGTAGAGTGCTCTGCACACATAGCGTTTAATAAATATGATTGAATGAGAGACTGAATGAATACAGTAGAGAAGCAGAGTGACTCAGTGGAAAGAGCATGGGCTTTAGAGTCAGAGGTTATGGGTTCAAATCCCAGCTCTGCCAATTGTCAGCTGTGTGACTAGGCAAGTCACTTCACTTCTCTGGGCCTCAGTTACCTCATCTGTAAAACAGGGATGAAGACTGTGAGCCCCCTATGGGACAACCTCATCACCTTGTAACCACCCCAGCACTTAGAACAGTGCTTTGCACATATTAAGTGCTTAATAAATGCCATTATTATTATTATTATTATTATTATTATTATTATTATTATTATTACTATTATACAAGCAAATGGGGTTGGACACAGTCCCTGTCCCACATGGGGCTCACAGTCTCAATCCCCATCTTATAGATGAGGTCACTGAGGCCCAGAGAAATGAGGTGATTTTCTCAAGGTCACACAACAGTCATGTGGCAGAGCCGGGATTAGAGCTTTCTGAACCCCAGGCCCGTGATCTATCCACTACACCATGCTGTTCAATTCATTCGTATCCCTGGAATGGGAGACAGCATTGGGCCAAAAGAGACATCTAGGATAGAGTCAATCAATCAGTGGTATTTATTGAGCACTTACTCCGTGCAGAGCTCTTTATTAAGCATTTGGAGAGTACAGTAGAACTGAGTTGGCAAACACATTCCCTGTCCAAAACAAGCGTACAGTCTAGATGGTAGAAAAAAACCTATATCCCATCATCCACCTCAAAGTACATCATTACCCAGACTGCTTTTGTGATTCTGAATCCACCGTCAACCATGCTGTTCAATTCATTCCCATCCCTGGAATGGGAGACAGCATTGGGCCAAAAGAGACATCTAGGATAGAATCAATCAATCAGTGGTACTTATTGAGCACTTACCGTGTGCAGAGCGCTTTATTAAGCATTTGGAGAGTATAGTAGAACTGAGTTGGCAAACACGTTCCCTGTCTAAAACAAGCTTACAGTCTAGATGGTAGAAAAAAACCTGTATCCCATCGTCCACCTCAAAGTACATCATTACCCAGACTGCTTTTGTGATTCTGAATTCATTCATTCATTCAATTGTATTTATTGAGCACTTACTGTGTGCAGAGCACTGTACTAAGTGCTTGGGAAGTACAAGTTGGCAACATACAGAGACGGTCCCTACCCAGCAGCGGGCTCACGGTCTAGAAGGGGGAGAGAGAGAACAAAACATATTAACAAAATAAAATAATTAGAATAAATATATACAAATAAAATAGAGTAATAAATATGTACAAACATATATACATATATACAGGAGCTGTGAGGAGGGGAGAGAACACTTGAGCCCCCAGTACCTTTTCTCACTCCTGCTTCAACTGTGAGGCCCCTGTGGGACAGGAACTATTCTTTCATTCGTTCAACCATATTTATTGAGTGCTCACTGTGTGAAGAGCACTGTATTAAGCGCTTGAAAAGTTCAATTTGACAGTAGAGACCGTCTCTACCCAACAATGGGCTCACAGTCTAGGAGACTGACCTGAATTATCTTGTAACTTCCCCAGCACTTATTACAGTGCTTTACACATAGTAAGTGCTTCAAAAGTATCACAGTTAATTTAAGGGCATGGGCATTGGACTCTAACTGATCGAACTAGGGGACATCCAGCTAAAGTGCATTTACTGTGTGGCTTCATGATGGATTTTGCTAAAAGCCAAAAAAGTTCCCAATATTCTTCATTCATTAAGTCATTCAATTGTATTGATTGAGTGCTTACTGTGTGCAGAGCACTGTACTAAGTGCTTGGGAGGTACGAATCGGCAACAATCAGCTTCATGAACTTCTTAGGAAATTTTGGTGACTTGAAAATTCAAAAATACAACAAAACTGGGGATAGCTTGGTGAATAAGAGAGTCAACGGGGCCTTATTGGATCCTAAAGCTCATTGTCTGCTTTCTCTTGGAAGTTGGCTACTTCAGTTAAAATGGTTTTTCCTTAGGCTGGCAGTGACTCAACTGAGGTTTTCTTTCTGTTTTTGGTTGCTTTGCAAGAGTGAATTTACACGACATTTTTTTCTTCTTCCTGAAACTGTACAGGATAATCATAGCGTTGTCCAATATTTTCTGTTAGCTACAGATCACAAAACATATTTCTGAGTGGAAAGTGGCTACTGAAAATATCTGCGCAGTATATTTCATGTGTATTCATACAAATATATGTGTGAGTATGGTATGTGGAGATCATTGAGAAAGTGCTGGAAGCTTTTTTTTTTTCTACAACTGTGAAAATGAAGCTGACTGAAATTACTAGAAAATTGACCACCGGGTCACTGCTTCTGTTCAAGGCTGTTAATTTGAAGACTGAATTAACTATGTCATCGTTCGTCTGATAATTTCCCATCTACTTTGACTATAGAGATGTCGAATGTGAAATGTTCAATCAATCAATCATATCTATTGAGCGCTTACTGTGTGCTGATCACTGTACCAAGAACTTGGAAGAGTATAATAAGTAAGAGAAGCAGCGTGGCTTAGTGGAAAGAGTATGGGCTTGGGAGTCAGAGGTCATGGGTTCTAATCCCAGGCTCTGCCACTTCTCAGCTGTGTGACTTCGGGCAAGTCACTTAACTTCTCTGTGCCTGTTACCTCATCTGTAAAATGGGGATTAAGACCGTGAGCCCCACGTGGGACAACCTGATGACTTTGTATCTACCCCAGTGCTTAGAACAGTGTTTGGCACATAGTAAGCACTTAAAAAATACCATCATTATTACTACAATATAAAAAAGTAACAGACACCTTCCCTGCCCACAGCAAGCTTACAATCTAGAGGGGGGAGATAGACAGTATAAAGAAATAAATGAGAGATTTGGACATAAGTGCTGTGGGGAGGGGACAGGGGATGAATAAAGGAAGCAAGTCAGGGCAACACTGAAGGGAGTAGAAGGAGAGGGCTTAATCAGGGAAGGCCTCTTGGAGGAGATGTGCTTTCAATAAGGCTTTAAAGGTGGGGAGGTCTGTTGAATGTGCAGATGGAGGGCATTCAAAGCCAGAGGCAGGATGTGGGCAAGAGGTAGGTGGTGAGATAGACGAGATGGAGGTCCAGGGAATAGGCTAGCAAAGCTAATGTTCAGAGCTCCTTTGTGGAAAAACCAAAGAGTACACAGCAGAAGGTATTAATGGATATAAATTGTATTTGTTTCTTTGCTTTATCTCCTGAAAGTCTGATCCAAAATGTGCTTAGGTTTGGTAAATAAATGATCCCAAGATTAATCAGAAATGGGCAGTTTTACTTATTGGTTAAGTACTGCTGAAAAAATTTTTGGGCGATTAATTTGTATTCATAATTGAATGAAGAATAAAGAGCCCTCAAATTTCTAGGTGTCTTTTTAATGTGCCCTGTTTAGTCAAAGAGCTTGAATTGCTCTCCCGTCTAAGATCTCATCTATCCTCATGACATCTTTGACTGAGAGGGAATGGCAAATGGCAATCTTTCCATTTTACAGATGGGAAAAGCAAGGCTCAGAGAAATGAAAATCACTGTCCAAGGCTTGTTATCGAAGCAGATACCAAGGTGGTGGTTTCACCAGGAGTAATTGAATTCTAAATGGGGCAATATACTCTCTGTTCGTGTGCCCAAACCATCTTGTAAATGGAAGCTTTAGAGTGAGAATTGTGTATTTTCTTGTTTTTCGTATTAAGGGGCTGGAGCATGCGTGTTTCAGATTCTCTGATAGAAACATGAGAGAAATTAAAATAGTCTGAAACTGTTTTACAGTATCAATGTTTTAGTGGTTTTAGGTTTGTGGAAGGCATTTGTGTCTGAGAAGAATCCGCCCGTTGTGCTGAATAATTTCTCTTTCATTTTGGAAGATTCTGATGCTGTTTTGTTTCTTTTCGAAACTGGTGCCGCAAAAGCAAATGAAAGAAGCCACACATTTCTACAGTGAAAGCCACTTCAAGGAGCCTTCATGTGAAAGACTTTGAGAAGAGTTGCGTGGTTACATGCTTAAAATTTCAGAGCAAATATGAAGAGTTCGAGTTTGATGTTTTTTGTTTTTTATTACCCATTGCTGGGTTGAATCATTAGGTTCATATTCTGTGTACTTTTTAATAATTGCTGTTTAGTAAAGCAAATGGAAAAAGGAAGGGAATATTTCTTCCTTTTTGCAAAACAAGTGAATGGGTGAAAAGTAATTTTCTTATTCATATGCTTGGTAAGCACACTCCCTTCCAGACTGAATGAATTTCAGTTTGTTCTGAGGCATTCTTCTGTTGCACTGGTCAGGCAGTACATGAAGGAAGATAAAATGTTGGCCCTTAATTTCCAATGCCTAAAACTGCGGTGTCCCCAGTTTCATCCTGTAGCCTGATTTTGTGAAGTGTGGGAGGATTCTTAATATGAAAGATCTCTCCTTTACAATGTGCCACATATCAAGTGCTGAGTGGTGTTGAGGTAATTATAGGCTCATGGGATCTACACATACCCTAGCCCACCTGGGGCTCAAAGTTGAAGGGTGGTGAGGGAGAACTGGTATTGAATCCCCATTTTGCAGCAGAGAAAACTGAGGCACAGATAAGTTGTGTTTGGCCACAACACACAACAGGCAAGGTCACACAACAGGCAATTTATGGGGTAGGTATTAGAACTCAGGTGTTCTGTCTTCCAGGCCTGTTGTCTTTCCACTGGACTATGCTGCTTGTCACCTGATCCTTTTTTTTCCTCAAAGATATGGTTATGTGCATTTGGCCCATTTGATCCCTTCATTATTAAAAGAAAAACAAAACAAAGAATTTCGTAGGGCTCTCTTTCCAAAATGATTCAGGAGTTTTATGTTTAACTTATGTTTTACCCACCGAGAACTTTAAGTTTCTGTGTCGTCTGGAAAAACAAAATATTTGGGTGGCAGTTTGGGGGTTCCCTAACTTTTCTTCCTGCCGAAATGACCCCCAAAGCCACTTGTAAGATGGCTCAGAGCCCCAAGTTATGTTGGACTTGGGTTCTAATCCTGACTCTTGTATGCTGTGTGACCTTGGGTAAGTCACTTCTCTGTATTATTTTGTTAGTATGTTTGGTTCTGTTCTCTGTCTCCCCCTTTTAGACTGTGAGCCCACTGTTGGGTAGGGACTGTCTCTATATGTTGCCAACTTGTACTTCCCAAGTACTTAGTACAGTGCTCTGCACACAGTAAGCGCTCAATAAATATGATTGATTGATTGATAGGGCACGGGCCTGGGAGTCACAAGCTTTGCTGCCATTTGTCTGCTGCATAGGGTTAGGGCAAGGGCCTGGGAGTTGCAAGGTTGCTGCCATTTGTCTGCTGCATAGGGATCCGCCAAGCTAGCTCTCTTCCTCCCTTCAAGGCCCTACTGAGAGCTCACCTCCTCCAGGAGGCCTTCCCAGACTGAGCCCGTTCCTTCCTCTCCCCCTCATCCCCCTCTCCATCCACCCATCTTACCTCCTTCTCTTCCCCACAGCACCTGTATATACGTATATATGTTTGTACATATTTATTACTCTATTTATTTATTTATTTATTTTACTTGTACATATCTATTCTATTTATTTTATTTTGTTAGTATGTTTGGTTTTGTTCTCTGTCTCCCCCTTTTAGACTGTGAGCCCGCTGTTGGGTAGGGACCGTCTCTATATGTTGCCAATTTGTACTTCCGAAGTGCTTAGTACAGTGCTCTGCACATAGTAAGCGCTCAATAAATACGATTGATGATGATGATGATTGATAGGGCACGGGCCTGGGAGTCACAAGGTTTGCTGCCATTTGTCTGCTGCATAGGGTTAGGGCACGGGCCTGGGAGTCACAAGGTTTGCTGCCATTTGTCTGCCTCATGGGGTTAGGGCACGGGCCTGGGAGTCACAAGCTTTGCTGCCATATGTCTGCTGCATAGGGATCCGCCAAGCTAGCTCTCTTCCTCCCTTCAAGGCCCTACTGAGAGCTCATCTCCTCCAGGAGGCCTTCCCAGACTGAGCCCCTTCCTTCTTCTCCCC
This sequence comes from Tachyglossus aculeatus, assembly GCF_015852505.1. NCBI lineage: Eukaryota > Metazoa > Chordata > Mammalia > Monotremata > Tachyglossidae > Tachyglossus > Tachyglossus aculeatus. The sequence goes on along the minus strand of NC_052097.1, from coordinate 12,670,938 downwards.
CTCGTCCCCCTCTCCATCCCCCCATCTTGCCTCCTTCCCTTCCCCACAGCACCTGTATATATGTATATATCTTTGTACATATTTATTACTCTATTTATTTATTACTTGTACATATCTATTCTATTTATTTTATTTTGTTAGTATGTTTGGTTTTGTTCTCTGTCTCCCCCTTTTAGACTGTGAGCCCACTGTTGGGTAGGGACTGTCTATATGTTGCCGACTTGTACTTCCCAAGCGCTTAGTACAGTGCTCCGCACACAGTAAGCGCTCAATAAATATGATTGATTGCTTGATAGGGCACGGGCCTGGGAGTCACAAGGTTTCTGCCATTTGTCTGCTGCATAGGGTTAGGGCACGGGCCTGGGAGTCACAAGCTTTGCTGCCATTTGTCTGCTGCATAGGGATCCACCAAGCTAGCTCCCTTTCTCCCTTCAAGGCCCTATTGAGAGCTCACCTCCTCCAGGAGGCCTTCCCAGACTGAGCCCCTTCCTTCCTCTCCCCCTCGTCCCCCTCTCCATCCCCCCATCTTACCTCCTTCCCTTCCCCGCAGCACCTGTATATATGTATATATCTTTGTACATATTTATTACTCTGTTACTTGTACATATCTAGTCTATTTTATTTTGTTAGTATGTTTGGTTTTGTTCTCTGTCTCCCCCTTTTAGACTGTGAGCCCACTGTTGGGTAGGGATTGTCTCTATATGTTGCCGACTTGTACTTCCCAAGCACTTAGTACAGTGCTCCGCACACAGTAAGCGCTCAATAAATATGATTGATTGATTGATAGGGCACAGGCCTGGGAGTCACAAGGTTTCTGCCATTTGTCTGCTGCATAGGGTTAGGGCACGGGCCTGGGAGTCACGAGGTTTGCTGCCATTTGTCTGCTGCATAGGGTTAGGGCACGGGCCTGGGAGTCACAAGGTTTGCTGCCATTTGTCTGCTGCATGGGGTTAGGGCAAGCTGGCTCCCTTCCTCCCTTCAAGGCCCTACTGAGAGCTCACCTCCTCCAGGAGGCCTTCCCAGACTGAGCCCCTTCCTTCCTCTCCCCCTCGTCCCCCTCTCCATCCCCCCCATGTTACCTCCTTCCCTTCCCCACAGCACCTGTATATATGTATATGTTTGTACATATTTATTACTCTATTTATTTATTTTACTTGTACATATCTATTCTATTTATTTTATTTTGTTAGTATGTTTGGTTTTGTTCTCTGTCTCTCCCTTTTAGGCTGTGAGCCCACTGTTGGGTAGGGACTGTCTCTATATGTTGCCAACTTGTACTTCCCAAGCGCATAGTACAGTGCTCTGCACACAGTAAGCACTCAGTAAATATGATTGATTGATTGATAGGGCATGGGCCTGGGAGTCACAAGCTTTGCTGCCATTTGTCTGCTGCATAGGGTTAGGGCACGGGCCTGGGAGTCACAAGCTTTGCTGCCATTTGTCTGCTGCATAGGGATCCGCCAAGCTAGCTCTCTACCTCCCTTCAAGGCCCTACTGAGAGCTCACCTCCTCCAGGAGGCCTTCCCAGACTGAGCCCCTTCCTTCCTCTCCCCCTCATCCCCCTCTCCATCCCCCCATCTTACCTCCTTCTCTTCCCCACAGCACCTGTATATATGTATATATGTTTGTACATATTTATTACTCTATTTATTTATTTATGTTACTTGTACATATCTATTCTATTTATTTTATTTTGTTAGTATGTTTGGTTTTGTTCTTTGTCTCCCCCTTGTAGACTGTGAGCCCGCTGTTGGGTAGGGACTGTCTCTATATGTTGCCGACTTGTACTTCCCAAGCGCTTAGTACAGTGCTCTGCACACAGTAAGCGCTCAATAAATACGATTGATTGATTGATTGTATTAGTCAATCAGCCATATTTATTGAGTGCTGAACTGGGTGCAGAGCACTGTACAAAGCACAAGTACGATGCAATGGAGTTGGTAGGCCCATTACCTGCCAACGAGGAGAGTACCGTTTTAGAGGACTGTAAGCAGTTTCTCAGTTTCCTCATGAGTAAAATGGGGAAAAAATACCTGTCCTGCCTCCACCTTAAACAGTGGCGCCCCATGTGGGGCAAGGATTGTTTGATGTTTTTAACGGTATTTGTTAAGCATTTACTGTGTGTCAGACACTTTTCTAAGTGTTGGGGTTGGTACAAGTTTAATTAGGACACTGTCCGTGTCCCACAGGGGGTTCACAGTTTAAGTGGGAGGGAGAACTGGTTTTTAATCCCCGTTTTGCAGTTGAGATCCAGAGAAGTGAAGGGACTTATCCAAGGTGATGCAGCAAGCATTGGCAGAGACAGGATTAAAACCCAGATCCTCTGATTTTCAAGCCCGTACTCTCTCCTGTAGGCCATATTGATTCTGACCTGATTTATCTTGTATCTATTCCAGTGCTTAGTACAATACTCGGCCCAGCCTAATGATTTAACAAATACCAGGATTCTTATTAAGGACGGATTATAGAGTTTCTCTGGGAGTCAGTCCAAAGGTTCACCCCTCAAGTAGCCACCATCATTTCTTGACTCCAGGGAAGCCCCCCTAAATAGCAGTGGGGTACAGCTTACCATTCCTGATTCCCAAAGCTCAGAGGCATTTCTCTCTCTCCCTGTCTGCACTTATTTCAAGGTATCATGTCTCTCTTAGCTGTGTATGTCACCTGTCTAATCACTTGGGTTACTGATCCTAACTGATATTTGAAAGTGGGAATTGGCATTTCGCAACAACACTATTAATTAGTCATTAATTATTTAGTCAGTCATGTCTATTGAGCACTTACTGTGTACAGAGCACTGTACTAAGTGCTCGGGAGAGTACAGTACAACATTCCCTGCTCGCAATGAGTTTATAGTCTCGAGGACTTAGTAATTAGGTATCCGTGGTAAATAAATTCTGGATTCTAAACCACCTTTCCCTTAACGAATATATTCCTCTCAGGGTGAACTTTGCCCTGGTCCCATCCCTGTTGTTGCTGTTCTTAGCTTCTGTTGGAGAAATCTGGGTTTCAGATTTGTCATATTATTATTGTTATTATTATTTTATCCCAAGCTCTTAATACATGCTGTGCACACAGGTGTTCAATGAATACCTTGGATCGATTGCCAGCCCACTTAATCTCTTTCTTCCCATGGACTTAAAAATGGCCTTGAGCCTTCTTCCGCTATTTAATCGAGCCTCACCTCCTTTTTCCAGTCCTTCCCTGATATAGGCTGTGGATCAGGTGAAGCCATCAGAGAATAATAATTATGGTATTCGTTAAGAGCTTACTGTTTTCCAGGCCCTGTACTAAGTGCTGGGGTGGATACAAGCAAATTGGGTTGAATACAGCCCCTGTCATCATCATCGTCATCATCAATCGTATTTATTAAGTGCTTACTGTGTGCAGAGCACTGTACTAAGCGCTTGGGAAGTCCAAGTTGGCAACATATAGAGACAGTCCCTACCCAACAGTGGGCTCACAGTCTAAAAGGGGGAGACAGAGAACAAAACCAAACATACTAACAAAATAAAATAAATAGAATAGATATGTACAAGTAAAATAAATAAATAGAATAATAAATATATGCAGGTGCTGTGGGGAAGGGAAGGAGGTAAGATGGGGGGGATGGAGAGGGGGACGAGGGGGAGAGGAAGGAAGGGGCTCAGTCTGGGAAGGCCTCCTGGAGGAGGTGAGCTCTCATTACTCTATTTATAAAATAAGTAGAGTAATAAATACGTACAAGCATCTATAGAGGTGCTGTGGGGAGGGGCAACAGAACAGTGCTTGGCACACAATAAGCGCTTGCCCAGTGCCATCATCTTTGTTGTTGTCCTCAGTGTTCTGAGGCACCGTTGATCGTGTGCCAGGCGCCGTCCCGTGTGGGGCTCACAATCTCAATCCTCATTTTACAGATGAGGTAACTGAGGCACCGAGAAGTGAAGTGACTTGCCCAAGGTCACACAGGAGAAAAGTGGCCGAGCTGGGTTTAGAACCCATGACCTTCTGACTGGTATTCATGCAGATTGACATTCCCTTGGGGATGGGAGGTGAGGGGATATTTAGGAGTAAGTAATTTCCTGTTTCAGAAATTTCTGAGCTCCCCCCGGCCCATCTCTTTACTTGGGGTTTGCCTAGCTCTACCATCACAGTTGCTGGTGTGTATGTAAATGGAGAGGACCATGCCTGTGATGAACTTTACTTTATTAGGGAATTGGCACTAGCATTTTCAGTCATTAAAGTTCCCTTGAAAAATCTCGATTTATACAATGCCTCTATTTAATAGAGGCAGTAGAGGAAAATCCAGCATGGAATAGGCTTGGCATAAACTCTGTCCTTCTACAAATATGGTTATACAAAGTCTGATGATCTAAATCGAAAAGCAGCGTGGCTCAGTGGAAAGAGCACGGGCTTTGGAGTCAGAGGTCATTGGTTCAAATCCTGGCTCTGCCACTTGTCAGCTGTGTGACTTTGGGCAAGTCACTTAACTTCTCTGGGCCTCAGTTACCTCATCTGTAAAATGGGGATTAAGACTGTGAGCCCCCCGTGGGACAACCTGATCTCCTTGTAAACTCCCCAGCACTTAGAACAGTGCTTTGCACATAGTAAGCACTTAATAAATGCCCTTATTATTATTACTGAAAGGAGGCAAAAACTACATCATTAAAGGCCTCACTAAATGACCCATGTAAGAACATAAGAAATAATAATAATAATAATAATTGTGGTATTCGTTAAGTGTTCATTATGTGCCAGGCACTGTACTAAGTGCTGGACACGGTCCCAATCCCCATTTTACAGGTGAGGTAACTGAGGCCCATTGAAGTGAAGTGACTTGTCCAAGGTCACACAGCAGACAAGTGGCGGAGTCCACGACCTTCCGACTCCCAGGCCCATGCTCTAGCCATTTGGCCAGAAATGCCTTAACTGGGTCAGTCCCAAAGTCACAGACACAGGATAGTTGGGGGAAGCAGGTGAGGATTGCCATCTTCGATCTCTAGCCTCTCAGGGTAGGGGATGGAACATGCAACACTGTTGGTCTCCCATGACCGGCACCATCTTCAGGAGGAGCCCTCTCGCCTCACCTCAGTGGATCAGGGGTTTGGTGTTTGCCCTCTTCCCATTCGTCATGATTCTGTCGCGATCATTCTGTCAATCAGTAGTATTTATAAATCCCTGCCCTCAGGCTGCTCCTTTCCAGACTAATCAGGCCTGAGCATTCAACCATATTTACTAGCGTTTTCTGTGCGCTGAACACTGTATTAAGCACTTAAGTCCATGAATGAAGGGTAGGTGTGGACTGAGAGACATTTCTGCCACATTTCTAGGTAGCAGAATGTAAAATCCTGGTCCACTTGAGACTTTTGAAGAAACCAAAGAACGGCAGTTTTAGTGCCTCTTAAGAAACAACCAGGATCTATTTTCTGGGCGTAGGTTTTTTTTTATATCTTTTCCTTTTGACTTCTAAGGGAGAGAATATCCAGGATTCAAAGACCTACATATTATAATTGTTTAGATTTTAATTTAATGTTATTAGGCTTCCAGAAAGCCTTCTCCAATTAATTTCTTTTCTCATTACCCTCTATTCTTCCCTCACCAGCCCTTCTGTGCCACCTAACACTTGAGTAGTACTTAGATGAGCATATGTTTAGACTCTAACCTTGTTGTGAGCAGGGAACGTGTCTATCCAACTCTGTTATAGGGCTAAGTACAGTGCTCTGCACACAGTAAGCATTTAATAAATACACTCGATTAATTGATCAATCTCCATCCTCTATTATGTCCTCTTATTAGTCATTTATTTAGTGTCTGTCTCTCCGGCTAGAGTGTCAGCTCTTTGAGAGCAGGAATCATGTCTACGTCCCAAGCGCTTAGTACAGTGCTGTGCACACAGTAAGTGCTCAATAAATACGATTGAATGAATGAATGTCTACTGATTCTGTTGGACTCTCCCAAACAGTACAGCACAGAGTAGATGCTCAATAAATTACTGTTGATTGATGCAGTGACGGAGAAGTACCAATCAGGAATCTTAATAGGATGGTCTAAGTACATTCATTTCATTAGGCACTTTCTCTGGCTAGAGTGGATAACTAAGCCATATTTAGGGGTTGAGGTGGAATAAGCTACTCAGGATCCTTCCACCCATGTAGAGAAGCAGCATAACAGTGGATAGAGCACAGGCCTGCGAGTCAGAAGGTCATGGGTTCTAATCCTGTCTTCGCCACTTGCCTTCGTCTGCTTTGTGACACTGGGCAAATCACTTTACTTCTCTGTGTCTGTTCCCTCATCTGTAAAATAGGGATTGAGACTAAGAGCCCCACGTGGGACAGGGACTGTGTCCAATCTGATTTGCTTGTATCTATCCCAGTGCTTAGTACAGTGCCTGGCACATAGTAAGTGCTTAACAAATCCCATTATTATTATTATTATTATTATTATTATTTACCAAGTAGTGAAAAGTGCTCAAAATTGATTATATTTTTGGGGCATCCTCATTTTGTGTCTCTTCTATGAGAGAGACAGAGGTGCATTTTCTGTCCTTTAGAGAAATAAAAAGTACACATCCTATGAAGATATTTTGCCTTCATTTGGGCCTCACGGAATAAAATGAAGGGACCTGTCCAACTTCTTATCTTGTTTCTCCCCCAGTGCTTAGTTCAGCGTTTGGTACAAAGTAAGCCCTTAGTAGGTACCATAATTGTTAGTATTAAAAACCCTCTCAAGCCAGTAAGCAGGGTGCCATATGATTGTGGGGAAAGGGAGAGGAAGGGGGAAGTTGAGGTGCTTTGGCTATAGGGGTTCCCTCTACTCAGCATTTTTTATTATTTCAATGTGCAAGTCATAAAAGGAAGGAATGTGCGTGTTGGCTGTTGCTGTTTTTGGAAGGTACTGCTTCATCCTCTGCTGGTTTTTTTATGGTATTTGTTAAGCCCTGACTCTGTACCAGGCACTGTACGAGCTAATCAGGTTAGACACAGTTCAGGTCCCACATGGGGCTCACAGTCTTAATCCCCGTTTTACAGATGAACTAATTTAGCACAGATAAGCAAAGTGCCTAAGGTCACAGAGCAGATAAGTGGCATTCCTGAGATTAGAACTCAGATCCTTCTGACTACCAGTCCCATGCTGTAACCATTAGATAATGCTGCTTCTTTGTTTGGATAGGTGTGAGAGGGGTGCGGAAAGTGGGAGAGGTAGGATTGAGGAGACCGAGGCTTTAAATTCCGGGCGAACTTTCTGCTCTCCCTTCTCCCTTCCTGGATTCCCCACGGTCTAATTAGAAAACTTTAGAAATATCCTCTCCTTCACTATGATCTGTGTGTCCAGAGGATTATAATGAGAGCTGATATTACCAAGCATTCATTACTTCTACAGAGCACCCTGAAGAGTACTTAGTGAGAGACCACAAACACTGTTGTTAAAACACTGTTATGAACTGAAATATGTCTGAATAATTATAATAATAATTATGGTATTTGCTAAGTGCTTTCTGGGTGGCAAGCACAAAGAGGTTGTGTCCCACTCTGTAGAGATTTTCATCGCTAATTCAGACTCAATCAAGCTTATTTGAGTGCTTACTCTGGGTAGAGCACTGTACTAAGCCCTGGGAGAACAAGAGAGTTAGTGTCCCATCCATCCTATCTGGTCTTGATTTCTGCATCAGCTTCCTTGCTGACCTCCTTGCCTCCTGTCTTTCCCCTCTCCAGTCCGAACTTCAGCCTGCTGCCCGGATCATTTTTCTGAAAAAAATAAAATAAAATAAAATGCAGGCCATATTTTCCCAGTCCTCAAGAACCTCCAATGGTTGCCCGTCCACCTCTTCATCAAACCAAAACTCCTTACGGTTGGCTTCAAAGCACTTAATCACCTTGCCCCCGCCTATCTTATCTTGCTGATTTCCTAATGCAACCCAGCCTTCTCACTTTACTCCTGTAACATCAGACAACCTACTGAACATCGATTTTGTCTATCTCACTGCCCATCCCTCACCCACATCCTGCCTCTGGCCTGGAGCGCCCTCCACATTCGACAGACGTCCACCCTTCCCTCCTTCAAAGCCCTATTCAAATCATATCACCTCCAAGAGGCCTTCCAACTAGCCCTCAATTCCTCTACTCCTTCTCCCTCTGCAGTGCCCTTGCATTTGGACTTATACCTTCAAAGCACTTGATATTCACCTCATCCTCAGCTCCACATCACTCATGTACATATCCTTATTTTATTTTAGTGCCTTTCTCCCCCCTAGACCATAAAGCTCACTGTGGGCAGGGAATGGGTCTGCTAATTCTGTTGTACAGTAAAGTGTTCTGCGCATAGTAAGCGCTCAATAAATACATTGATTTGAACATGTCTACCATGACTAAAGATACCTGCATAAGTGTGATGGGCACACAATTATACTATCTAGGCAATAGTAGTAGTATTTATTAAGTATCTGTTGTGCATCATGAACTGTATTAAGCACTGGGGTAAAATGTTTTAATAATAATAATTATTATTATTATTATTATTATGGTATTTGTTAAGCACTTACTATGGGCCAAGCATTGTGCTAATTGCTGGGGTGGATACAAGCAAATTAAGTTCGACCCAGTCCCTGTCCCCATGTGGGCTCACAGTCTCAAACCCCATTTTACAGATAAGGTAACTGAGGCACAAAGAAGTGAAATGACTTGCCCAGGGTCACAGAGCAGACAAGTGGCGGGGCTGGGATTAGAACCCATGACCTTCTGATTCCCAGGCCCGTGCTCTATCCGCTAGGCCATGCCACTTCCTTTTATTGTTATAGCATACTGTCCCAAGTGCTTAGTACAGTGCTTTGCACACAGAAAGTGCTCAATAAATATGATAGAATGAATGAATGAATGAAATTAAATCTGGGCAGAAGGGGCTGGTGACAGACAAGTCCAGAAAGACTAAGCAATAAAAACATAAAAGCAACCAAAAGGACAGTGGCACGAATAAAATAAGTACTGTGGCTCAAGGAGCAGAGTTTCGGGCGCCTCGTGGCTTAGATACCACCAATCATGACCTGTAGCCGTGGCCTACCCAACGTTTGAAAAGCTGAGAAGGCCTCATGCCGCCTATAGTTTCTCCGCCTTGCCGGGCTGCGGGAGCTGTTGGAAAGTCTTAATGACCCGGGGCCAGTCATCTCCAGCCCAGTGATAAGGGAGTGTTTAGATCTCACTCTGATGCTGCCTTAAGGGAAGTAGCAATTAGAATCGGAAGGTAAGCGTGGCTTTTGGCAGATGGTTGGAGTTTGGTGCCAATAGGGCATCAAGGTTCTTACCAAGGTGAAGGTCTGTTAAGACTCTAAAGCTATGGTGATATCTAATCTAAGATGGTCCCTCATCGTCCAAAGATTACCAACTGTGACATAGTAGAACAGTTAATCGTCAGAGACAGTGCTCACTGTGACACAGCTCCACTGGGTAATACCTGAGAGGAGAATGGATGGCAGCAGGGTATCCAAGCAACTGCTAAATGGTGTGCTGAGGACGTGCCCATGCAAGTCTGGAGGGCAGACTAAATTAAAGACTCAGAAAAATACAAACAGTGTGATATACTGAAGGACTGCTTTCATTCATTCGTTCAGTCGTATTTATTGAGTGCTTACTGTGTGCAGAGCACTGTACTAAGTGCTTGGGAAGTACAATTCAGCAGTAGAGACAGTCCCTGCCCACAGTGTTCTCACAGTCTAGAAGGGGGGAGACAGACATCAAAACAAGTAAACAGGCATCAATATAAATAAATAGAATTAGAGATATATACATCTATGCACAAGTGCTGTGGGGTGGGGAGAGGGTGGGTAGAGCAAAGGGAGTGAGTTAGGGTAATGTGGTGGGGAGGAGGAGCTGAGGAAAAGAGGGGTTTAGTCTGGGAAGACCTCTTGGAGGGCTTTGAAGAGAGGAAGTGTGATTGGCAGATTTGAGGAGGGAGGGCATTCCAGGCCAGAGGTAGGACGTGGGCCGGCAGAACAGGCGAGAAGGAGGCCTAGTGAGAAGGTTAGCACCAGAGGAGCGGAGTGAGTGGGCTGAAGTGTAGACGGAGAGAAGGGAGGTGAGTTAAGAAGGGGCAAGGTGATGGAGAAGCCAATAGTGAGGAGTTTTTATTTGAAGTGGAGGTTGACAGGCAACCACTGGAGATTTTTGAGGAGGGGGAAGTGACGTGCTCAGAACGTTTCTGTAGAAAGATAATCTGGGCAGCAGAGTGAAGTATGCACCCAAGTGGGGAGAGTCTGGAGGTTGGGAGGTCAGAAAGGAGGCTGATGCAGTCTTTCAGGCGGGAAAGGATGGGTGATTGTACTAACGTGGTAGCAGTTTAGATGGAGAGGAAAGGGCAGATCTTGGCGATGCTGTGAAAGTGAGACTAGCAGGCTTTGGTGACCAATTGGATATGTGGGGTGAATGAGGGAGTGGAGCTGAGGATGACACCAAAGTTGCGGGCTTGTGAGACGGAAAAGTCAGGGAGAGGACAGGGTTTGGGAGGCAAAATAAGACCACTTTAGCAAATGGACCAACCTAGCAGGTAGTAGTCTGATGAAGTTTGCCCTCTAGGAGTGGAGACTTTGTAAATACCAGGATTCCAGGAGAAAAGCTCCAAAATAGAGACAGGCCCTATGTGAGGAAACAGCCAGTGTTGTGTAGAGAGCCACACATAGTCACGTGCATGGATAAAATTCCTCTTAGCATTAGTAGTACCATCTTGGTCAGATTTTAACCTGCACTTGGTTCACCAGGACCTTTGGTTTAGTTATCTTAATCATCATTTTTATTATTATTATTATATTTAAGTCTTTACTAAATGTCAAACACTGTTCTAAGGAATGGGTTTGATACAAGTTAATCAGGCTGGACACAGTCCCTGCCCCACATGGGGCTCACAGTCTGTTTTATTTATTCTCTGTGATGATTTGTATTAGAGCCTCCTTAGGGAAAATCACTCAGGTGCTCTATACTTCTAATAACAATAACTGTAGTATTTGCTGAGGGCTTACTTTGTGACAAGAACTGAAGTAGATAATCAGTCAATTAGTGGTATTTGTTGAGCGCTTACTAAGTTCTTGGGAGAGTACAATACAACATAATTATCAGGTATGCTCCCTCCCCATAACGAGCGTAAAGTCTCAATGCAAGATAATCAGGATGGGCAGTCACTGTTCCACTTGTGGCTCTTGGTATCAGTAGGAGGGAGAGCAGGCATTGAATCCCCATTTTACAGGTGAGGAAACTGAGGCCCAGAGAAGTTGTCACTTGGCCAGTGCCATCAGCAGGCAAGTGGTGGATGTGGAATTAAAATCCAGGTCTCCTGACTCACAGGCCTGGGCTCTTTCCACTAGGCCATGTTATGTCCTTATTGCTCAGCAGTTTTCCACAGTAGTGACAGATTCGTATTAAAATCAGTGGCTTTATTTTCACAAGCCTCCCTCATCTTCAATCTCACAAATAAGTTGAATTTGTCGGGTTATGACTCTTTCCTAAAATCAACTCCCTATTTCTCTTCTCCCATTCCAGTTGCTTCAGCCAAACAACCACTTTAAAAAACTCATTCTGAAAATTTTAATGATACCTGTAACATAGATATTATCTCTTCTCAGTATACAAAACAGCTAGAAACACGTAACCACCTTCCTGTTGCTTTTCAGGAGAGTGAACCAGATTCCAAACTTGATAACTTTCTTTGCAGGAATCAAAAACACTGAACTCGTACCTTCCTCCAACGCTCCCCACCCCACCACCCATCCTTCAAACCAGAATGTATAATTCATTATGTCTTATCTTGTGTTGAGGTAATAAATTAGTGGGAGAGGCTTTTGAGGGTGAGGACAGAAGGATTGACCCCATCCTGGTCAGCAACAGGTCTGAGAATGATTTCCTAGGATGAGAACCGGACAGAATATTTCTTCCATAGCTGCAAATTATTTGTTTTTAGTATGGGCGTTATTTGTTATTTACATTTATTTCATTCTGATGTGAATTTATGGACTCTGGTATCTAATAAAGAACATATGACAGAAAGGAGACTTAGAACAGTGCTTGGAACATAGTAGGTGCTTAACAAATACCATTATTATTATTATTATTACTATTATTATCAACATCTGACTTAATGGTCAGCTTTCTTACAATCCACTAGATTGTAAACTGCCCGAGAACAGGATCATACCTACTTATTCCATTCTACTCTACCGAGCACTTAGTACAGGGCTCTACACACAGTAAGTGCCCAGTAAATGCCATTGATGATGATGATTAATGGAAAATAGATTAGAGATAATAGATAATAGATCTCCACTATTCTCCGTAGATAATTCTGGTGCTTCGATTTGTTTTCTGTAGAATGATTGTAACACTTATTAGCAAGTAGGATTTTGGGGGGCATTTATCAGTGTGTTCATGGAGCAGAGCAGAGGCCTAGAAATTGAGCCATTCATCTTGGCCTGAATGGAAATGCCCTTAATTCATCCCACTCAAAATGTGCTTCAAGATCCTTGGATAACAGTCATTGGAAAAATATTGAGAAGCAATATTTCTTGAGAAGCAGGAAGCACCATGGCCTAGTGGATAGAGCATGGGCCTGGGAGTCAGAAGGACTTGGGTTCTAATCCTGGCTCCGCCACTGGTCTACTGTATGACCCTGGGCCAGTCACTTCAATAAGAGAATGTGTCTGTTTATTGTTGTATTGTATTTTTCCAAGTGTTTAGTACAGTGCTCTTTGCACAATAAGTGCTAAATAAATATGATTTGAGTAAATGAATGAATTCTCTGGGCCACATTCACTTAATTCCCTCCTCATCTGTAAAATGGGGATTAAATCATACTCCCTCTTATGTCAACTGCGTGCCCAGTGTGAGACAGGGACCGTGTCCAATGTAATAACCTTGTATCTACCCTAGTGTTTAGAACAGTTCTTGGCAAATAGTAAATGTTTAACAAATATCCCTTAAAAAAATACGTTGAAAACATCTCAGAATTTCAGTCCTTTAAGGTCTTGTAGGGACATGTGATATCAATCAATGATCTTTATCAAGCATTTATTGCGTGCAGGGTACTGTACTAAGCGCATGGGAGAGTAAAGTTCAGTTAATAGGCATGATCCCTACCCACAGGGAGTGTACAATCTCTTGGAGGTATGGGGGATATGGGAGAGGAGGAGATTCAATAGAAAACACTCATATTTTCCTCCTCTAGACTGTAAGCTCCTTGTGGGCAGGAAATGTGTCTCCCAACTCTGGGAAGTAGCGTAGCCTAGTGGAAAGAACACTTTCCTGCTGGGTGATCTTGGGCAAAGTCACTTAACTCCTGTGCCTCAGTTTCCTCATATATAAAATGAGGATTCAATACCATCCTCCCTCCTTCTTCATCTGTGAGCCCCATGTAGGATCGGGACACAGTCTGATCTGATTAACTTATATCAACCCCAGTGCTTAATGCAGTGCGTGATACATAGAGCTTAATAAATACCATAATTAGTAATTACTATTATTTGTAATAATAACTCTTGTACTCTTCCAAGCACCCAGAACAGTGCTCTGCACACAGTAAGCACCCAGTAAATACTATTGATTGATTACAATCTAACAGTATTGGTAGACACACTTCCTCCCCACAAAGAGCTTACAGTCTAGAGGGGAGTCCTCCAAAGGGGGAATTGGGTGTTTTCTAAAGTTGGCCATTTGTCTCTATTTCGCAAAGTCCACCCTTTTGTAGGGGGGAAAAATGGAGGGCAGAGGGAGAAGCCAATCAATCAGTGGTTTATTTTATTCATTTGTCCAATCATTCGATCATATTTACTGAGCGCTTACTGTGTGCAGAGCACCGTACTAAGTGCTTGGAAAGTACAATTTGGCAACAGATAGAGACAGTCCCTACCCAACAATGGGCTCACAGTCTAGAAAGGGGAGACAGACAACAAAACAATAGACAGGTGTCAATACCATCAGAATAAATAGAATTATAGCTATATACACATCATTAATAAAATAAATAGACTAATAAATATGTACAAATATACAGAAGTGCTGTGGGGAGGGGAAGGAGGTAGGGCGGGGTGGGGGGGTGATGGGAAGGGGAAAAAGAGGAAAGGAAAATTGGGGGCTTAGCTCTGTGGAGCACAGTTCTAAGCTCTCAGGAGAGTACAGTTTGATGGATAGACATCTCTGACTGTAAACTCATTATGGGAAGGGAATGTGTCTGTTATATTGTTGTGTTGTAGTCTCCCAAGCTCATAGAACAGTGCTCTGCACACAATAAGCACTCAGTAAATATGATTGATTGATTACAGAGAGCTTATAATCCAGTGGGGATGTGGGAAAGGAGGAGATTCATAACTTGTATTTTCCTCTTGCATGGTTTTTCCATTGTTCTACACATCATCAACAATGGTATTTATTGAGTGTTTATTATGTGCAGAGCACTGTACTAAGCGCATGGGAGAGTACAGTACAACTGAGTAGGCAGTCGCATTCCCGTCCCAAAACAGCAAGCTTAAAGTCTTGAGGGGATCGCCGTGTGACATGTAAATTCCAGTTATAACTTTTGATTATTTTTCCCATTATGAACTTACTTTGGGGGAGACAATGTAAAAAAGTGAAGAAGCAAATCATAAGCCTGGGGTAAGAATGATGAGGGTGTTTTGAGGTGGGAGGTGGGAAATTTTGGGAAATCTCCTCACGTCTTTCTACCTCTCTCCCACTGAGGTTATGATACTGACTAAGTAATACCCTTTTATCGCTGAAATGTACATGCATTTTGAAATATTGAAATAGAGTTTGGTATCTATTTTTATAGGCAAGGGTAGGCATGTTCCCGTTGGCATAGCAACATTGCAGTATGAAGAGTGACTATTTTATTATTTATTTAACATTTAACCAGAATGCCAAAATGTGTTGCAAGGAAGTGATTTATATGAGTGTCCTGGGGGTAGAAATGCTAAAGGACAAACAAAGCAAGGATCCTTAGTCCTAGTTTAGGGAAGGTGAAAATGCCAGCTTTCTTTGGCAGTGAAAATGACCCTAAATGGCTTCAGTAGCAAAGGTATTGGTACATTTTCCTTTTTGGATTCTTCATTTCTCCTTCATCTGAGCTGAATTTGGCCCTTGAAATATCTCCTCCTCCTCCTTACCTCTTTAAATGACTCTTCATTTGCCCCTCAAATTCGTGCTTCCCCTCCTCACCTTTGAGAATTAGGGCCAACGTGGGGCCATTTTGTATGCTGCTGCTTTCTCATTGCTCTATCCCTTGTTGTACCTTGCTCTCTGTCTTAGATCTGGGTTGGTCTTTGCCCCTGTCACTAATAAGGATGGCATTTATTAAGGGCCTACTGTGTGACAAGCACTGTGCTAAGCGCCGGGGTAGATCCAAGATCATCGCACCAGACACAGTCCCACATGGAGGTCCCACAGTCCAAGAGGGAGTGAGAAAAGCTACCATAGCTCCATTTTACGGATGCGGAAACTGAGGCCCAGAGAACTGACTTGCCCCCGTTCACCCGGATCTTCGGTCTCTTTCCAAGTCACTTTTTCCACCACAAAAACTCTCTCCTGAGCATCTTTTCAGGGCTTATTTTCACGAGATGGAAGAAAAATAAAAGATTACCCAAACTCTCGTGTGTTTCTTGAGGGGCATTCACCTCCTTCATTTGAACTTTGCTTTGTTTGTGAACTTATTAGGCAGATACTGACATTCCTCATATCACAAAAACACCGTGTAATTCCCGCATCTGTCCGAGGGGCAGGTGTAGCTCTGTGTAGAAATATAGATCCTTATATATCCATATATAGAGAAGCAGTGTGGCTCAGTGGAAAGAGCCCGGGTTTTGGGGTCAGATGTCATGCGTTCAAATCTCAGCTCTGTCAATTGTCAGCTCTGTGACTTTGGGAAAGTCACTTAACTTCTCTGTCCCTTAGTTACCTCATCTGTAAAATTGGGATTAAGACTGAGGCCCCCCATGGGACTAACTTGATCACCTTCTAACCCCCCCTAGCGCTTAGAACAGTGTTTTGCACATAGTAAGCGCTTAATAAATGCCATTATTATTATTAGTGTCCACCCCATGATGAACCTGCCTCATACATGTCAGTTTTGGTGACTGTCACACTGAAATTCCGGTGGCTGCACTTGTGGTTTCAGACTCTTAAAGGGATCGGCAAACTTGTCTGGACATGTTCATTCATTCATTCAGTCGTATTTATTGAGTGCTTACTGTGTGCAGAGGACTATACTAAGCACTTGTTGACATTGCTTGCATGGTTTAGTGGAAAGAGCCCGGGCTTGGGAGTCTGAGGTCATGGGTTCTAATCCCGGCTCCACCACCTATCAGCTGTATGATTTTGGGCATGTCACTTAGCTTCTCTGTGCCTCAGGTACCTCATCTGTAAAATGGGGATTAAGACTGTGAGCCCCACACGTGGGACAACCTGATTACCTTGTTATCTACCCCGGTGCTTAGAACAGTTCTTGGCACATAGTAAGTGCTTAACAAATGCCATCATTATTATTATTATTTTAGTTGATTTCCACCCCCAATATTGATTCCCCACCCCTCCCCCCAACTGTAAACTCATTGTGGGCAGGGAAAAGTGTCCGTTTATTGTTATATTGTACTCTTCCAAGCGCTCAGTGCAGTGCTCTGCACACAGTTTACATTTAAATTGAATGAATAGGGCTTCTCCATTGGAGACTGGTTGTCAGCTATTAGATTATTTCTGTTTGACCTGTGGGACAGCTGAGCCATAGATTCAAGAAATGTCTCATCCTTGTTCCATTTGTCAAGCCATTAGTGGAGTCAGGAGTCAAATCAGGGCAACTACTTGCCATGTTTGGGCGTTATACCCACCTTTCCCCAAAGTGGGAGGAAGAAGCATATGAAAGTAGACACTTTAGTTGATTGAAGCAGCTGGAAGCAGTAATGTGGAAAAACACACAGCTGAAAACCTAAAAAGGTAATTTAATGCATTTATAATCAAAAAGGTAACAAAGAGGAGAAAAAAATACTTCGGCCTAAAATTAGTGGTGACTTCCTTATTTTTTTAAAAAGGTGTAAATATATAAATACAAACTACCATGTGCATGTACTTTATATGTATATATTTAAATCCAGTTTATGGGCCAGTTTTAGCATAAGCAATTTTAGTTATCAGTGTTCTGACATAGGAATTGGCCATTTACCAACATAATCCATCCAAGGGAGTGTAGTTCCAAAATGGAAATGACCTCAGTTTCCCTTATCTATCTTTGTGTATTGAATATACACTCTTACCTTGTAAAGTCAATTCATTTATATGGCCTAGAATAAGATCTTTCACTTGCCGTGTTGTAACAACTCCTTCAGAAAATAGGGCCATATTACTCCATAGTACTTGGAGAAGCAGCGTGGCTTAGTGGCAAGAGCCTGGGCTTGGGAGTCAGAGGTCGTGGGTTCTAATCCTGATTTCGCCACTTGCCTGCTGTGTGACCTTGGGCAAGCCACTTAAGTTCTCTGAGCCTCAGTTCCCTCATCGGTAAAATGGGGATTAAGACTGAGCCCCATGAGGGACAACCTGATTACCTTATATCTACCCTTGTGTTTAGAACAGTACTTGGCACAGAATGAGTGCTTAACAAATACCATAATAATTATTATTATTACTCTCTTCAAAATCGTTTATTCAGTTCCTCCAAATGCATTGTTAACTAAAAATTGAGTTAATTTTTTTCGACTTTAACTTATGTTCTTTAGTGAAAGCAGCAGCTAAGGTGTAGTTTCAATCAGTGACCTTACCACACATTAGCACCTCAGTCTAGGATCCATTTGGAAACTCATTTCGCAGTACGAAGTGGAGATGAATTGCTTTAATTATCTGTTTTATCTTGTGAAGATTCCAGATACACATGCAGGAAGGGGACTTTTTAAATAAGACCACTCCACCTGCCATCCAAGTCCAACCCAGGCTTTTCTTTTCTTTTTAATTGCCATTTTACACATGGCCACAGGTGCTTGGAAATACCATTACTTGGAAACGTGTGCTGGTCTCTGATCACCTCAGCCTGGTTTGGCACATGCTTACCAATGGTAGGGAAAGAAGAGCAGCACAAAAATCTGCTTCCTGATTTAAACAGTGGACTTTTGGATCATATGTGTTTGGGGACTCCTAAGGAGAACCAACCATCTCTTAGTAGGGAAAGTGGTGATCTATGTGGATGTTAGTGTATTTGTGAATGTGCAGGAACAGCTGGGTGTTCTATCTGGGTGTGTGTTTGTATGGAAGGTTTCTTTATATCAGCTTTTCTCCTCCGTGAAGACTGTACGCTCTCTGTGGGTGGGAACGTTTCTACCAATTCTCTTGTATTGTACTCTCCCAAGCATTTAGTATAGTGTTCTGCACACAGTAAGTGCTCAATAAATGTCATTGATTAACTGAGATTGAAATTCAGTGCCCTACGTGCAGGAGGTTTTGTGATGTGCTCTTGGCAGGAAGGTAAGTGAACTAGATAACTATTTCCCCCCTCCAGCATTCTTAGTTAGGAATGTTATTTCTTAGTAGAGAGAAGGTGAGTTGTAGAGAATAGTGTATTGCTGGGCAACTCTAGCTGGATTTTCCTTTTTTTGGTGAGTAGGGAGGTTACAAGTGCTTGTCAGAATCCTTAAACCAATCTCTGGGAAACATGCAAAATAATTATAACTACTGTTCTTTTTGTTCAGTGCTTTCTCTTTGGCAGACACTGTACTAAGCGCTGGGGTATATTGGTCACAGTTCCTGTCTCACATGTGGCTCACAACCTGAGTTGCGGTGGGGAGAACAAATATGTATTCCCCATTTTACAGATGAGGAAATGGAGGCCCAGATAAGTTAAATGACTTACACAAGGTCACACAGAAGGGAAGTGGCAGAACTGGGATTAGAACTCAAGTCTGTTGACTCCCTGGCTCTGAATTTCATAGATATCAGCTTCTCCCATTGGCCACAGCACTTAGGTCAATATCCTTCTAACTCTATCACTTTCCCTGTCTGTAATTTATTTAAATATCTGTCTTCCCCTGTAGAAACAGAGATCATGCCTATCAACCCTGTTGTAGTATAGTGTAGTGTTGGTGAGAAGCAGCATGACATAGTTGAAAGAGCACCGGCCTGGGAGTCAGAAGATTTCTAATCCCGGCTCTGTCACTTGTCTGCTGGGTGACCTTGGGCAAGTCACTTCACTTTTTTGTGCCCAAGTTACCTCTTCTCTAAAACGGGGATTGAGACTGTGAGCCCGCTGTGGGCTAACAAATCATCTAACCCGTTTCACTTGTACCCACCCCAGTACTTAGGACAGTGCCTCGCACATAGTAAGTGCTTAACAAATACCATAATCATTAATATTACGATTATTACTTCCCTAAGCATTCAGTGCAGTGCTCGGCACACAGTAAGCGCTCAATATTTACCATTGCATGATTGATACGACAACAAAAATACCACAAGATTTTTGTCTAGGAGGGAACAGTGTTTTAAGTTGCTATTTCCCCAAGGGCTTAGCTTAAATGAGCAAGCCTTAGTCACAGGGTGTTGGAATAGGATCCCGCATCACTCTCATCGGATATTCTTGATAACTTTAGATTTCTCTGTGGCATCCCCTCCTCCCAGATAAGTTACGTACAGACAAGACACTACATGCTGCCAGTGCTGTTGACTGTCCTGTGACTCAGAAGCAAAATAGTAACCCAGCAAAGGAAGGACTTGGTGGTGCTCTAGGTGTGGTTTTTAGAATACAGAGGACGGCATCATGACCCGTAGTATGCCTGTAATTTCCACATCCCTCTCATTATTTAAGTTTACAATAAAATAATTGGTTAGATATTAAACCTGACTACAGTTGTTTTCAGTGGCAAGGTGCCCTGACTTGAGGTGAGCCATTGTATACAGTAGAATCAAGAGCATTATCTTGTCCCAAAGTTGCCTTTTCTTAGTTCTCTCTCAGACCAACCAGGAGTCTGAATTGCATAGTCGACCACAGCTGATTGCCTTTAAGCCACAATATTCAGTGAAACACCTGAAAATATTAATGATGCTGACGGAAATCCCTCTGCTCCGTCCAGTGGGAGGGGGAGGAAAAGTCTACTCTACCAAATCTACTCTGACGAAGCCATTGCTTGAACTCTCAGGCAAACAGACTTAATTTCAAAAAAAACTTTCCCAAGGATAGGCCCTTCATTGTCCAAAAAAAAAAATTTCTCAGTGACAATAGAAACTTTTCAAGGGGACAGACACATTTATCCTTTAAACTTTAGTGGAAAATTTACCCATTCCTGATGATTGAATTGCATCTGGTAAATTAGAGAGGAGCTTGTTTTGCCCTTTATTAGAAATTTCACCTAATAAACCTCTTGGTTCTTAGCTACCGCAGTTTACACTAAGGCTTTTCCCAAAGGAATGCACGTATGAGTTGTTTGAAAATTTAACTGTAATTTCTTATGTTCCTTTCTGTGGTTTCCAGTCACATGGATTTAAAGTGGTTAGCCTGCTAAAAATATTATCTTCACAAATCATCTCAGCTTCAGGATGAATCATTTCATTTTAGCAGTGGTAGATAAGTATGATGGATAGACCTCCTAAGATCTTCTGGAATAAAATGTAAACACACCCTTTAATGGCTTACTTTGTTTGCTCATAAACTTCCTTTATTTCTTTCCCAAATCTCCTGCTGTTCAACATAGACTTCCTATTCATCAAAGTTCCTTCATTGGGAACACTTGCTATTTGTGTTATTAGTGACAAATGTGTTCCTCTTCATGGTAGTATTGTAAAAAAGTGGTCTATAAATGTGAAGTTGCATGTGTATGTGGTTTCCTGAATTAAATATCTTTTAGGCAGCTCAGAAGGCAGCTGATAATTGAATGAGTTTCTTATTTCTGCTTCATTTAAAAGTGGTTCTGAAGCCCACCGAATCTGTCAGTCATTCAGTTGTATTTATTGAGAGCTTACTGTGAGCAGAGCAGAGTTTGGGAGAATACAGTGTAACAGTGTAACACAGACATTATTTATTTTACTATTTTCATTTGTTAGGAATGGAAAATAATATAAAAATATTGTTATTGATAGGATAACCCACTTTCCGAAATGAACCCTTACCTTGGCTCATTATTTTCCAAGTATTTTTTAGGACATTCATCAAAGGAAAGTCAGAAAAAGACTTTAGGATCATAATGGATCAAAATGTGAATGAGAGGTGGTAATAAAGAGTATGATTTGGAGATGAGGAATGAACATCATGATGTAATAGTCGGCATTGAATAGACCCTTCCGTCCATGGTACTGACTTCTGTTTTGGATTCCTTTCCCAGATTAGAACGAGGAGTAATTGGAGGGGACAGAGACTAATAAAAAGCCAATTCCAATGCATCTTAGAAGGAAAGGTTGGAAGGAATGCTATGACTCATTCCAGTCAACAGAAATCTGTATGTATGTATATACACCTGTATATATGTATATATGTTTGTACATATTTATTACTCTATTTTACTTGTACATATTTATTCTATTTATTTTATTTTGTTAATATGTTTTGTTTTGTTGTCTGTCTCCCCCTTCTAGACTGTGAGCCCGCTGTTGGGTAGGGATTGTCTCTATAAGTTGCCAACTTGTACTTCCCAAGCGCTTAGTACAGTGCTCTGCACACAGTAAGCGCTCAGTAAATACTATTGAGTGAATGAAAGGCTGGAGGAGACAGAAGAGAATGATTCACACTAATTAATACTGCTAACTAGATAAAGTTCAATCAGTTAATGGTATTTATTGAGCACTTACTCTGTGCAGAACCCTGTACTAAACGCTTGGGAAAGTACACTAGAACAGAGTTGGTAGATGAGATCCCTGCTGTCAAGGAGCTTACAGTCTTCAGGATGGATTCTAGAAAAAATGGTGGACAGAATGCTGGAGACTAAGTGAAAGCATGGGGGTGGAGGAGACAGGACAAGATACTTAAGATGGTCACCTAAAAAGACTATAGGATTGAAATTGCATAGATTTTGAGCCTCTTGGGCACAGGGTCTGTATCTTCCCATCATTTAGTACAGTGCTCTGCACACACTAAGTGCTTAATAAATTACATTGTTACTACTACTACTTCTACTATAGAGTAAAACCATTCAGTATATTTCAAATACATCTTACTGTTAGGACATCAAATATGCTACTATATCTTATAAGGGGGGAAGTTTTAGGACAGCTGACCTACAAGACTGGGAAAATTCCACACACAAATTATGCAACCTTGGGCAAAAGTCATTTAACTTTTCTGTGCCTCAGTTCCCTCATCTGTAAAATGGGGATTCAATAGATATCTGACTCCTATTTAGAGAAGCAGCGTGGCTCAGTGGAAAGAGCAAGAGCATGGGCTTTGGAGCCAGAGGTCATGGGTTCAAATTACAGCTCCGCCACTTGTCAGCTGTATGATTTTGGTCAAGTCAATTAACTTCTCTGTACCTCAGTTACCTCATCTGTAAAACATGGATTAAGACTGTGACTCCCATGTGGGACAACCTGATCACCTTGTAACCTCCCCAGCGCTTGGAACAGTTAGTGTTGCACATAGTAAGCACTTAATAAATGCCATCATTATTATTATTACTTAGGCTGTGAGCCCCATGCAGGATTTGATGATCTTGTATCCACCCCAGTGCTTAGTACAGTGCTTGTTCCTCTTGTCCGCTGCTCACTTAAAAACATGATCTGGTTATTTATTGTTTCATAAAATTTGCAGTGAGTGGTTTGATTCCCAGGGAAGGAACACAACAGAACTAATCCCCAGATTTCATTCAAATACCTCTTTGTATTTTCACTTGTTCTCTGATTCTCCCCTTTATTGGATTTAAGGATTTTTAGAGTGTACTGGGGAAGGAATATCATTTTTTTTCACTCAGCTGCAAAACTCCAGCTTCTATTCGGTGATGGATTTTCATATACAACTCATCTTATAATGGTGGATTTTTTTTTCTTTATAGAAAGGGGTAAGGTGGCAATTTTTTCAGGAAATAATGATACAAAAACTAAGAAGCTTCATCTCAAAAGTACAAATTTCCTAGAGATATTTTTTATTACTGCAATTTGTGCTCTATAGATTATGGGCACATTTGCAATGCAGTAACAAAAATGTGGTGGACATTTTGTGGAACTTGGAAGTGAGCTCAGAAGTGATATGGGTGTTTACATGAGAAAATGCTCGTTTTCTTATATATGATGTGACAAGAAACTTAATGTCCAGGAGAGGCATAATAAAAAAAATCTAGTCCTGTTGATGGTTCTCTCCTTTATGGCAGAGGTATTAAATAGTTAGCCCCTGACTACAAAGAATTAGTTGTAGAATATGGATTAAAATCCAACTTTTCTACTTGTGGATCTGTTGCTTTGAAAACAAACACCCCAGATAGATTTCCAGGGTCTTTACATCTTGGTGGAGTGAATAGATAGGTAATGAGTCTTATAACTCCAATTTTCACTCCACTGAAAAGTGGGAGCTCAGATATAAAGCAAGATCCAATCTTTTCTGACTGTTGTTTTCAAGATCAGCTGATAGGATGGAAATGAGAGGAAGTTAGCGGGTAACCTGAAGCGCTCTTTAAAAAAAGTCAAGATCAGAAGTGACCTTGGTATCTGAGCCTCCACTTGGTCTTTGGGACTGATGACCAGTTGCAAGGTTGGGTTGATGTTTCTCAGTCAGGGATACAGGGTCTCAGGCCAGTGATTAGATAGGGGAATTTGCAGATCAGAATCTGGAGATTTTTTAATCTTTAGTGTGGCTTCTTTCCTCAAGGTGTTAGTGTTTCAAACTCCAACCTCTTCTCCTTTTAGCCACGCTAGTGGGTTGGGGTTGAAGCTGTGTCTATGAGCATCGATACTAATGGCCTGGAGAAGAATATGGGGGAGGACTTGAAGAGGATTTTGTCCCTTTTTTAAAAAAAGAAAACCCAAAACACATGGTGTTGAACTTTCTCATTCAGAATAGTGCCCTATCTTGGTTAGTCCTCATAACTGGGTCCATGAAAAGAAATTGTTAAGCAAAAGAGTGCTAAATGAGGAATAGGTTCCCCAAAGGAAATGCTGTATTTTCTCACATAATTGCCCCTCTTTTTTCATCATTTTTACAACCCAAAATAAGTCAGTCGGTGGCTTTGTTGTACTAAGTGCTTGGAAAGTACAGTTTCAGGTGACAAGCAGTGTGGCTTAGTGAGTGGAAAGAGCCGGGGCTTGGGAGCCAGAGATCGTGGGGTCTAATCTTGGCTCTTCCACTTGTCAGCTGTGTGACCCTGGGCAAGTTACTTTACTTCTCTGTGCCTGTTACCTCATCTGTAGAATGGGGTTGAAGACTGTGAGCCCCATGTGGGACAACCTGATTACCTGGTGTCCACCCCAGCGCTTAGAACAGTGCTTGGCACGTAGTAAGCGCTTAATAAATAACAGCATTATTATTATTATTTTACTGAGGGCTTGTGGCTTGCAAAGCAGGTTCATTCATTCAATCGTATTTATTGAGCTCTTACTGTGTGCAGAGCACTGTACTAAGCACTTGGGAAGTACAAGTTGGCAACATATAACATATAGGTTGCTAAGGGCTTGGGAAGTACAATACCATAGAGTTGGTAAACATGATCCCCAACAGGTAAGAGGCTATTACAGGGAGAATAAAGTCTTATAATAAAGGGAACAAAAGAAAAGAAGAAGCAAATAAGGTGTGGGGAAGGAAGAAAAAGAGAGGAGTACATTTGAGATTGCAGCTCTTATTTTTATTGCCTTTTACCAAGTCCTGCATAAAACAACCCCCCCTCCATTCTAATCTTAGAAAAGCAGATGCCTAGAAAAGAAATCTTTTACTGCCTCCCCACAGATTATGGGGGTTACCATGTGGTGGAGGCAATTATAATAATTATGGTACTTGTTAAGCACTGACCGTATACCAAGCATTGTACTATGTGCTGGGCTAAGTACAAGGTAACGAGGTTGGACACAGTCCCTGTCTCCACATGGAGCTCACAGTCCAAGTATGGTCATGGGTTCAAATCCCATCTCTGCCACTTGTCAGCTGTGTTACCTTAGGCAAGTCACCTCACTTCTCTGTGCCTCAGTTACCTCATCTGTAAAATGGGGATTAAGACCATGAGCCCCACGTGGGACAACCTGATCACCTTGTATCCTCCCCAGTGCTTAGAACAGTGCTTTCTGCATAGTAAGCGCTTAACAAATGCCATCATTATTATTATTATTAAGTAGGAAGGAGTAGAATTTAATCCCCATTTCACAGATGAGGAAATGGAGGCACAAAGAAGTTAAATGATTTGCCCAAGCTCACCCATCAGACAAGAGGAGGATGGGGATTGGAATCCAGATCCTCTGACTCCCAACCCCCAGCTTTTTCCACTAGGCCATGCTACAGTTATGTGATTAAATATGAGAATATGAAGTCCCTGAGGTGCAAAACGTATCCAAAACAACATAAATGTATTTAAAAACAGTGCTAAGAAAACAAGGGAATATAGGTACATGATTGAATAGTCATGTCAATGTGTACCAATAATAAAGTATTTGGAATTAAATGCTTTTTATGTGTTCAGTTTTTCAAGGGTTTTCTTCACTTTCTAGTCAACAGAAAGGCACCTTCTGCTTACGCACTAGAAAGCCCTTCCTATAAATGCCAAGTAGATCTTCCATTTTCTAATGCCAGATTGAAATAGACTCTAATCGTTCCATTTGGGTCAGTCCGAGTACTTCAAAGGTTGGGGAGGAGAGGCAGGGAGGTTTTTAAGTCAAAGTAAACTTTGTAGCATTGTCTCGAAGAGAGAGACCATCATACTTTTTAGTTTAATGGTGATATTGAGAAAAAGCTAAGATGAAAGTTACGATGGGATGACACTTTGCTATAAATTGAAAAACGAGATTCCTTTCGGGATCTTTGCAGAAAAAATAGGCAGCAACTCAGAAGCTGTGCTCTCAGCAAGGAGGTCATCTGAGGGCAAGCAATTTTTCCTACCTTAACTGCTAATGCCGCCCCCCTGCCCCCCACCAGATGAACGGGGAAAATTGGCAGTGAAACATTAAAAGTTGTTCTTTGAAATCGGCATATGCTGACATATCTACAGAAATGTTGTTGCCAGTGGAAGTGTTGGAGAGTGTAATGCAAACATATTTTTGCAGATTTCTGACTCCTTTTAGTTTC
The DNA here is from genome assembly GCF_015852505.1 of Tachyglossus aculeatus. Taxonomy (NCBI): domain Eukaryota; kingdom Metazoa; phylum Chordata; class Mammalia; order Monotremata; family Tachyglossidae; genus Tachyglossus; species Tachyglossus aculeatus. Next base: position 12,644,787 of record NC_052097.1, on the reverse strand, counting down.
TGGATTGTCTCCCAGTTTTAAATGTAGGCTAGGCAGTGAAACCACTGGGCATTTCATGCACTTGGAAATTGCAAATCCATACTATTTTCACTTTATTTGATAGAACAGACCTCAGCATCTTTGCTGTATGCAGTTGATGTAGTCATACCAGTTCTTGCTGTTGAAGTGTGGGACCTTTTAAAATAGTTTTTTTTTTGGTATTTGTTAAGCACTTACTATGTGCCAAGCACTGTTCTGAGCACTAGGCGCTATTCTAAGCGCTGAGCACAGTTCTAAGTCCTCATTTTAAGTGTTTTCTCTTCAGCTGTGAATATTAGTGCTTCTCTGAAATGTTCATGGAAAGCTTTTCTCTTTCTTCATAACCATCGATGGAGTTCAAAGTAGTTTGACAATTTTTGTAAAGTCAAAACTTTTTCATTTATGTTTCTGATAGTCAAAGACTAGATGCATATCGTTTGTTTAAAATAACAGCCACAATTTCTGTGGATTGTTTTGTTAAAAGAAGTGATTGTTGGTGCGCCTGCAGGTGTTCTAAGACTTGAGGTGAAGTGGGTATTTTGAAATCCTCAGATAAAAGGAACTATGTCTACAGCCGGTGATATTTGAGTGCTTACTATGTGCAGAGCACTGTACTAAGCACTTGGGAAAGTACAGTGCAACACAGCTGGTAGACTCATTTCCTGCCCACAGCAAATTTACAGTGTAAGAAGATTGTCATTCAGTTCTTTGACTTGGATTACGTGGAGGAATCAGGTTTATAGCATCTTCAGTGCTCTTCATAATGTGCTTTCAGACAACCTTTTCCCTCAGTCTTTATTTTGTTCAGAATGGTAATCCCAAATCTGCCAGGCCTGCTGTGTGACATTGGGCAAGCCTCATAATCTCTCTGCCTCTGTTTCCTCATCTGTAAAGTGGGGGTATGATAGCCTGCTCTCCAAGACAGTAAGCCCTCATATGGGACAGAGACTATGTCTAACCTAAATATTAGTTCATTTGGTTATATTTATTGAGCACTTACTATGTGTAAAGCACTGTACTGAGTTCTTGAGTGAATACAATAGAACAATAAACAGATACATTTATAACCTGCCCACAATAAGCACACAGCGTATTATTATTATGATTATTATTATGACCACTATAATTAATGGCTAGTATGCCACCCTAAATTTGAGATAAAAGGTGGATCCTCACAGCATATCTGTTGTATGGGCAGAGAAAAGCGAGAGCAAGAAAGGAGAAGTTTTCCTAAGAGAGGGGGGAAAAAAAAGGCAGAAAGGGACAGGAAGAAGTAATGTATAAATTCATGTGATAACGGTATCATCCGATTTCAGAATAGTAATATACAGTCCATGCAGACTGGAAAAATTACATTTTTTAAGGAACTTGTTTATCTGACCTGAAATTTATTTAGGACAAATTGGTATGTTTTGTTTTCTGTTTTGTTATTGTACCATTCAGACTTTCCAGGATTAAACTTCTGGCATTTAGTGTAAAATACTTATATGAAGTCACAAACACACATGCCAATTATGGAAAATTAGAAAATGCATATTCTGAAGAGACTTAGTTGAAGGTCAAAAGACGAGACTCTTGAGGAAAAGTTTTAAAGCAGATTTTAACAGTAAAGTAACTAGGAAACCACCAAACCCACAGTCCTTGGGATTAATCAGTCAACCAATCAATTGTATTTATTGAGCACTTAATGTGTACAGAGCACTGTACTAAGCGCTTGGGAGAGTACAGAGGAGCAAGAAATATGTGAACTTTGGTGAGCTTTAGATTCCTTCAGTCACATTGCCTGTAATGGCATTGGATTGTCTTTGCCCAATACATGTTCTTCATGCTTTTGGTTCAAAATGTATGTAAGTGTATATAAACCAAATCAGTCATCTGGGTGGTGGAAAGCAGGACAGGATGGGATCTTTTCAATGGTGCAGACATGTCTGTGGAGGAAGAAAGGTGGTTTGTTTGACCGAGGTCATGGCCTTAAGGAGCATGCCGGGAGGCGAGACCGCAAATGCCAGATGTTTAGTTGTGAAGTAGAGTTGCAGTGGAGAGCAGATAGCCGCTAATCTCCTCACCATGCCTCGTTCTGGCCTGTCCCACCGTCGACCCCTGGCACACGTCATCCCCCTGGCCTGGAATGCCCTCCCTCCGCACATCCACCAAGCTACCTCTCTTCCTCCCTTCAAGGCCCTACTGAGAGCTCACCTCCTCCAGGAGGCCTTCCCAGACTGAGCCCCCTCCTTCCTTTCCCCCTCCCCCCCCCTCCATTCCCCCCGCCTTACTTCCTTCCCTTCCCCACAGCACTTGTATATATGTATATATGTTTGTACGTATTTATTACTCTATTTATTTTACTTGTACATATCTATTCTTTTTATTTTATTTTGTTAATATGTTTTGTTTTGTTCTCTGTCTCCCCCTTCTAGACTGTGAGCCCACTGTTGGGTAGGGACTGTCTCTATATGTTGCCAACTTGTACTTCCCAAGTGCTTAGTACAGTGCTCTGCACACAGTAAGTGCTCAATAAATACGATTGATTGATTGATTGACTGTGACCAACCTGCGTATCTAATGCGTATCTACTCTAGCACATAGTACAGTGCTTTGCGCGTAGTAAGTACTTAACAGATATCACAGTCATCATTATTATTTTCTCTGAGTTGGTTTACTAACAGAGTTTGTGCCTGTGGGTTATGTTCCTTGGTAGTAAACTTGTCAAGCATCTTGCAGGTGATGCATCTTAAGAAAAGTCTAGAATAAATTCCCACACCTTAGTCGGGGGTGTGTATTTGTGGGCATTTGGGGATGGAGTCTGAAGCGATCTGAATTACATGCTTTCTCTGTTGTTGGTATATGCCTTTTCTGCCATGGCTCTGAATCAAAAACCCAGAGCCACTCCACAATGTTCCTGATCTCTTGCTATCTTATCAGGTGATAAGACTAGAAAAGGCAGCCCATTGTGTTAACCCATAGACTTCCTTAAACTGAAACTCAAAAGAAGGGCAAGTAACTGTTATTTTCACCTTCCACATTGCCTGTGACTTTTAAATAAATACTAGTTGGTAAAAACTTTTTCTTTTGAAATATGTAGAAGAAAGACAGGAAGTAACAATAATAATAATAATAATATTTTAATATAAAATCTCCAATTCTTTTTCCTAGGAAGAGACATAAAAATGGCAAGGTCTACTTTTCTTTCCCTGCCAGAAAAGTCTTTGAAGAGATAGAGGTCTTTTCCTCTAGAATGTAAGCTTGTTGTGGGCAGGGAACGGCCTACCAACTCTGTTATATTGTATTCATTCATTCATTCAATCAATCATATTTATTGAGCGCTTACTGTGTGCAGAGCACTGTACTAAGTGCTTGGGAACTACAAGTTGGCAACATATAGAGACGGTCCCTACCCAACAGCGGGCTCACAGTCTAGAAGGGGGAGACAGACAACAAAACAAAACATATTAACAAAATAAAATAAATAGAATAGTAAATATGTACAAGTAAAATAGAGTAATAAATCTGTACAAACATATATACAGGTGCTGTGGGGAGGGGAAGGAGGTAGGACGGGGGATGGGGAGGGGGAGAGGAAGGAGGGGGCTCAGTCTGAGAAGGCCTCCTGGAGGAGGTGAGCTCTCAGTAGGGCTTTGAAGGGAGGAAGAGAGCTAGCTTGGCGGATGTGTGGAGGGAGGACATTCCAGGCCAGGGGGAGGACGTGGGCCGGGGGTCGATGGCGGGACGGGCAAGAACGAGGCACAGTGAGGAGGTTAGTGGCAGAGGAGCGGAGGGTGCGGGCTGGGCTGTAGAAGGAAAGAAGGGAGGTGAGGTAGGAGGGGGCGAGGTGATGGAGAGCCTTGAAGCCAAGAGTGAGGAGTTTTTGCCTAATGCGTAGGTTGACTGGTAGCCACTGGAGATTTTTGAGGTGGGGAGTAACATGCCCAGAGCGTTTCTGCACAAAGATGATCCGGGCAGCAGTGTGAAGTATAGATTGAAGTGGGGAGAGACAGGAGGATGGGAGATCATAGAGGAGGCTGATGCAGTAATCCAGTCGGGTTAGGCTGAGATATTGAACCAGCAGGGTAGTGGTTTGGATGGAGAGGAAAGGGCGAATCTTGGCGATGTTGTGGAGGTGAGTCCGGCAGTTTTTGGTGACGGATTGGATGTGAGGGGTGAACGAGAGAGCGGAGTCGAGGATGACACCAAGGTTGCGGGCTTGTGAGACGGGAAGGATGGTAGTGCTGTCAACAGTGATGGGAAGGTCACGGAGAGGGCAGGGTTTGGGAGGGAAGATAAGGAGTTCAGTCTTGGACATATTGAGTTTTAGATGGCGGGCAGACATCCAGATGGAGATGTCTTGAAGGCAGGAGGAGACACGAGCCTGAAGGGAGGGAGAGAGAGCAAGGGCAGAGATGTAGATTTGGGTGTCATCAGCGTAGAGATGATAGTCGAAGCCGTGGGAGCGAATGAGTTCACTGAGGGAGTGAGTGTAGATAGAGAACAGAAGGGGACCAAGAACTGACCCTTGAGGAACCCCTACAGTAAGGGGATGGGACCTGGAGGAGGAGCCCACAAAAGAGACTGAGAATGAACGGCCGGAGAGATAAGAGCAGAACCAGGAGAGGATGGAGTCTGTGAAGCCAAGGTTGGATAGCGTGTTGAGGAGAAGGAGGTGGTCCACAGTTTCGAAGGCAGCTGAGAGGTCGAGGAGGATTAGGATAGAATAGGAGCCATTGGATTTGGCAAGCAGGATGTCATTGGTGACCTTTGAGAGGGCAGTTTCCGTGGAATGTAGGGGATGGAAACCAGATTGGAGGGGGTCGAGGAGAGAGTTGGCATTGAGGAATTTGAGGCATTGGGTGTAGATGACTCGTTCAAGGAGTTTGGAAAGGAATGGTAGGAGGGAGATAGGGCGATAACTAGAAGGGGAGGTGGGGTCAAGAGAGGGTTTTTTTAGGATGGAGGAGACGTGGCCATGTTTGAAGGCAGAGGGGAAGGAACCAGTGGAGAGTGAGCGGTTGAAGATGGAAGTTAAGGAGGGGAGGATTCTCCCAAGCACTTGCTCGAACAGTGCTCTCTCTGCACGTAGTAAGCACTCGCTAAATATGAGAAGCAGCGTAGCCTAATGGATAAGGCCTGGGCCTGAGTGTCTGAAGGACCAGAGTTCTAACTCCAACTTCGCCACTTGTCTGCTGTGTGACCATAGGTAAATCACTTAATTTCTCTGTGCCTCAGTTACCCCTTCTAGACTGTGAGCCCACTGTTGGGTAGGGACCGTCTCTGTATGTTGCCAACTTGTACTTCTCAAGCGCTTAATACAGTGCTCTGCACACAGTAATCACTCAATAAATACGATTGATTGATTGATTGATTACCTCATCTGAAAATTGGGGATTAATACAGTGAGCCCCAAATGGGGCATGAAGGTAAACTTCCCAAAGTAGGTACAATTGTTGTATAAAGAGAACGCTGGGAAATCAATCAGTCAATTACTGGTATTTCTTGAGTACTTACTAGTTGTAGAGCACTGTCCTAACTGCTTGGGAGAGTACAGGACAAGAATTTAAGATACATTGCCTGCCCACAATAAGAGTACAGTTTAGAGGTGAACAAAAATTGATTTTGTAATAATAATAATTGTGGTATTTAAGTGCTTATTATATGGCAGGTACTGCAGAGTGCTGGAGTAGATACAAGGTAATTTTACAAGGCCCACATAGGATTCACATTCTTAATCCCCATTTTACAGATGAGGCAACTAAGGCACAGAGAAAGGAAGTAACTTCCCCATGGTCACACAGTAGACACGAGGAGGATCTGGGTTTAGAACCCAGGTCCTTCTGACTCCCAGACCTGTGCTCTATCCACTGGGCCACGCTGCTCCTAAAAAGGTGTACTGAATTCCATGACACCAGTCGAGGCATTTCCTTAGTTCTGGTGGCCAAGGAGATATTGGGAGTTTCAACAGCAGGGAGGGAAGATGATTTTAGACCAGATTCCGGTTTAATGGGCCATGACCTATTTATGCCCCTGGTGAAATTCTAAACGCCTGATGTAAATTTCAACAGAAGGAGGTAGAACTATTCAAGCCTGAGCCATTGTAAACCTGGACAGGTGCTCATGTGCTATCTTTCCTATAACTGAGACAAGCAAACCATGTGTCAAAGGAGGAAGGAATCAAACCATCCCCGTGAGGCTCTCTCCTTTCTGATGCAAGCGATTACCTTTCCATCCAATGAATGACACACCTCCTCAACTAATAAAGATATTCCCTTCTGGAGGCTGATCTGGTTTCCTAAGGCAGCACTGTGAGACCACATTCTTAAAAAAACACTGCAGGGCAAGTGGTCATTATTGTTTCCTGAGAATGGTGTTTTATTTCTCTCTCAGATGGGCAGTAGGTGAAACACATCTCCAGTGGGTTAGTGGAAAGAACCCAGGCCTGGTAGTCTGGGGACTTGCTCTAATGCTGCTCTGCTACTCCCTGTCGGGTGACCTTGGACAAGTCACTTAACTTCTGTGCCTCAGTTTCCTCATCAGTAAAATGGGGATTCAGTACATGTTCTCCCTCCCCCATAGATTTCATGAGTGGACAAGCATTGTGTCTGATGGGATTAAATTGGATCTTCCTCAGCATTAGTAAAGTGCTTGGCACATAATGGCTCAACAAATACCACAATTATATTTTTCATTGCCACATAGGCAGTAATGACAAGAAAAGTTGCTCTAGTCCTTTCTTCATGATCCAGTATCTCTAATCTAGTACGTTTTTAGTTTATGCCTTAGCCGAGGTTGAGCGAAGAAAACGTTATTGGAGCAGAGTTTGTTTTTTCCTGGCTTGAAATAAGACCAAGACAGCCTTTTCTTTCATTAATGCCAACTTGATAACCACTCTGCTCCCTGATAGTCTTGGTTTTGGAAGAGATCCACACCGAACCATTTTTCTTGCGCAAGTGTTCATTTTTATGTGGAAGCAACCAAGCGTCATTTTCCCCATCACTGATACTTGACAGGCTACCACTTATTGTGTGCTTTATCTCTATGTTCCCTTCAGCCTGTCTTCTCTCCATTACATCTGAATTTCAGTGTTCTTCAGCAGAGACAAACTTGGGCAACCAGAGAGGGGAAAAAAGAAACAGAACCTTGGAGTTTCACAAATAAGAAAGCGTTAGTAACAAGCTGCCTGTGGAAAATCAGAAGTTTCACATTCTTTGTCTGTCTCAGTGGTTCTTCCCACAAAGCACCACTTTCTAGATTGAGGTCCTGGCCCTGTCTCTCCAAACACACACACACACACACACACACACACACACACACACACACACACGCCCATCTTCCATGACCACACCTTCTTTGGTTATAAAAATCATGTCCTTTTGGCCCCTTCTGTAGCCTACAGGGAAGGACACCACATTTCCCCCCCCTTCAAAGCCTTACTACAGTCACTTCTCCAAGAGGCCTTCCCAGACAAATAGAAATAATTAAGGTATTTGTTAAGCACTTACTACATGCCAGGCACTGTATGCCAGGCTAGGGTGGATACAGGCAAATCGGGTTGGACACAGTCCCTGTCCCTCATGGGACTCACAATCTTAATGCCCATTTTACAGATGAGGGAACTGAGGCACAGAAAAGTGAAGTGACATGCCCAGGGTCACACAGCAGACAAGTGGCAGAGCTGGGATCAGAACCCCTGTCCTACTGATTCTCAGGCCCATGAGTACAGTAGAGCTAGTAGAAATCATCACTGCCCTTAAAGAGTTTTCAATAAATAGTCAGCGAAGCTCACAGTCAGATTCATCTTTTCTCATCTTTTTTTTTTTTGTGGTATTTGTGCCATCCACTGTACGAAGCACTGAGAGAGATTCAAGGTAATCAAGTTGGATGTATAATCTGTATTCTAAATGGGGCTCAGAGTCTAGTAGGAAGAAGGATTTAATCCCCATTTTGCAAATGAGGAAACTGGGGTTCAGAGAAGTTAAGCGACTTTCCCAAGGTCACACAGCAGCTAGCTGGCAGAGTGGGATTAGAACCCAGTTCTCTTGGCTCCCAGGCCCGGGCTCTTTCCTTCAGGCCATGTTGTATTCCCCACCTCTTGTCTCCTTCAGTCACGGCCATCATCTGGGATAATTCCATTCCCCAGAGGAATTTTGCAGCCTCCAGAATCATCTTGAAAATGGAGCTTCATCATTTTATCTCTCTTCTGAATGTGAGGGAAGTCAATCCCTCTCCAGCTGATGACACTGGCAATTAAAATATTTGTTACAGTTATTGCCCACAGGTACTCTTAAAACAATCCATTTCCCTGAAGGTTTGTAGAAAGTTTTGAAATTAACTAGCTTAATTAGGATTCAGTTGTTTTCTTAATGTAGGACAGACGTTAAAATTGAACTTGTAGCTTCACCTGTGGAATGAACCTTATTGTGAACAATATGCTTCCAGGTAGAAAATACATTTGTGTTGTTTGGCTGGATTTCTCTCTTGGCAATTTACCAGTGGTAATGGAGTGATCCATGAGAGCATTTCAGTGATATTTTATGCTTTCAGAAACAAAATGAAGCAATTTTCTAACTCGCTTAGTGATCGACAGTCTTCTGCCAGAGCCTGTGAGATTCTGCTGGATTTTGGAAGGCAGAGTGTCTCTGATGATTGGCTATGTTTTGAGTTTACCCTTTAAGGGGGTTGTTTGGAGGCCCCCCCCCCCGCCACCTTTCTCCTCTCTCAAAGGAGAATTAGGAGACCCTCTTTAAGGACTTCCCACCCACTCGGAGATATGCAGGTGTGCTCTAGTGGACTGTTTCCTGTCAGGGTGACGGGAAAGAGAGTCTGCTGGCAGGAAGTAAGAAAATTTACTTACCCAGAAGGGCAGCCCTTCTCCTCTCATATATCTCCCCTCTCCCCCACTCACCCACCCACCCATAATTCTTGGGGGCACAGGGTACTTCGCGTTTGTCAAACATGGTCAGAGCTGCTGATGCAGCTTGTCCTAGTGGAAAGAGCCAATGCCTGGGAGTCAGAGGACCTGGGTTCTAATCCCAGCTCCAACACTGATCAGCTGTGTGACCTTGGGAAAGTCACTTAATTTCTCTAGGCCTCCGTATTCTCATCTCTGCAGTCCCTCATTGTGGACAGGGACTGTGTCTGTTTATTGTTGTATTGTAATCTTCCGAGCGCTTAGTACGGTGCTCTGCACACCGTAAGTGCTCAATAAATATGATCGACTGAATGAATGAATGCTTTTGGCTCTAGGGGGTCTGAGAGCAGGGTCAGTTGGTAGTCTACTAATCATAATAATAATTATGGTATTTGTTAAGCACTTTGTGCCAAGCAGTGAGGTAGAAATAAGAGAGTCAGAAAAGATCCAGTCCTTGTCCCATTTGGGATTCATTGTCTAAGTGGGAGGGAGAGCAAGTGTTTATTCCCCATTTTATGAGGAAATTGAGGCACATAGAAGTTGTGATGACGATAAATTGATTGTAATTGTGGTATTTGTTGAGACATTATGTGCCAAGCACTTTACTAATGCTGAGGAAGATCCAATCTAATCCCATCAATCAATCAATCAATCATATTTATTGAGCGCTTACTATGTGCAGAGCACTGTCAGACACAATTCTTGTCCACTCGTGAAATCTAAGGGGGAGGGAGAACAGGTACTGAATCCCCATTTTACAGATGAGGAAACTGAAGCACAGAAGTTAAATGACTTGCCCAAGGTCACCCAGTGGGCAAGTGACAGAGCCAGGATTAGAACCTAGGTCCCCTGATTCCCAGGCCCGGGCTCTTTCCCTAATGGAATGGAGCTGCAGCAGCAGCAGGAGCAGCTTAGAAGGGAGTTTCTAGACTGAGCCTGTTGTTGGGTAGGGACCGTCTCTATATGTTGCCAACTTGTATTTCCCAAGCGCTTAGTACAGTGTTCTGCACACAGTAAGCACTCAATAAATACGATTGAATGAATGAATGTCAGTCATTCAGTGGATGGTATTGATTGAGTAACATGTGCAGAGCACTCTGCTAAATGCTTGGGAGAGGGCAGTGCAGCAGAGTTGGTAGTCATATACCCTGCTCAAAATGAGCTTATGTTCCCCATTTTACAGATGAGGTAACTGAGGCCCAGAGAAGTTAAGTGACTTGCCCAAAGTCACCTGGCTGATAAGTGGCAGAGCTGGGATTAGAACCCCTGACCTCTGACTCCCAAGCCCAGGCTCTTTCCACTAAGCCACACTGATTCCCCAGTTCCCCAGGATGTCCTACGTGGGAATCAACCAGAATCTTTCCAGTTCTCATTGTCCATCCATATCCTTTTCTTAGCACCTCCAGATATTCAGCAGCTCCTGATAAAAGCTGTACTGTAGAGAAGCAGCATGGCTCAGTGGGAAAGAGCACAGGCTTTGGAGTCAGAGGTCATGGGTTCAAATCCCAGCTCCGCCAATTAGCTATGTGACTTTGGGCAAGTCACTTAACTTCTCTGGGCCTCAGTTCCCTCATCTGTAAAATGGGGATGAAGACTGTGAGCACCCCCCCGTGGGACAACCTGATCATCTTGTAACCTCTCCAGCGCTTAGAACAGTGCTCTGCACATGGTAAGCACTTAATAAATGCCATTATTATTATTATTATTATTATTATTATTACTTGTACTCGCCCGGCAAGTGAACCCTCAGTCTTCTGTTCTTTAATAATACTGATAATAATAATAATTATGGTATTTCTTAAGCATTTAGGTCCAGGCACTGTATTAAGTGCTGGAGCGGATACAAGTAAATTGGGTTGGACGCAGTCCCTGTCCCATGTTGGGTGCTCAGCTTCAATCCCCATTTTGCAGATGATATATCTGAGGCATGGAGAAATGATTTGGCCAAGGTCACACAGTAGACAAGTGGCAGAGCTGGAATTAGAACCCACCACCTTCTGACTCCCAGGCCCATGTTCTGTCCACTATGTCGTGCTGCTTCTTTAGCCTAAACAATCCCATCTCCATTATCCCTTCTATAAAGGACTTTTATGTTCCATTCCTTTGGTTTTTGAACCTCTTCTCCCTACTCCTGGTGACACGATGCAGGTGTCTGAAAGCCTCACTCGTGTCTGACTTTTCGAGTGTGAAGCAGAAAACCAGAACAGCTACCATATGGAGAGCTGGAATTGGACAGAGGAGGCTTTTGAATGATGTGGTAAAATCCAAACAGTGCTGGATCTAAACTGAAAACTGAGAGTCAGTTTCTGAGGAGAGACCAGTGTGGCACGTTGTCATTAAGAAGGAAGTGGCTGTCTTCGAGCAAAGGCTTTGTAAGGAACAAAAGAAGGAGGCAAAATAGAAAACAACACTAGTCACTTCAAACAATAAGTGTGACATCACAACAAGGGGCACCCTTTTTGTTCATAGTGGTGTTTTGCTGTGTGCAGGGATTGTACTAAGCATGTAGCACTTAGCACGGTACTACTAGTAATAATTGTGGTATTTGTTAAGCACTTACTATGTCCCAAGCACTGTACTAAGCACTGGAGTGGATGCAAGCAAATCGGGTTTGCTGCATGGGACTACTGTCCTACAGGCCACCACTCTTCCCACCTTCAAAGCCCTCCTACATTCTCGTCTCCTCCAAGAGGCCTTCCCCGACTAAGCCCTCATTTCTCTTGCTCCCTTTCACTTCTGTGTCGCTTTTGTACTTGGGTGCCTCCCAGATGCCACCTTGGGGTAATGTAGATCCTCCTCTGTGTTTCTGTGAAGTCAGTTATGTCACAAAAAGGAGTCCCTTGGCAACCTCCACCAGGACCATGGGTTCTTTGGGAATCAATCCATGGTATTTATTTATCTGTAGGGTACTTGTGAAGCACTAACTCTGTCTCAAGCACTAGTCTCAGTGCCTCCTGTGTGCAGAGTACTGAACTAGGCACTTGGGAGAGTAGCAACAGAGGTTTTTTTCATGGTATTTGTTAAGCGCTTGCTATGTGGCAGGCACTGTTCTAAGGGCTGGGGTTCCCTGCCCATAAAGAGCGTACAGTCTGTTGAGGGAGAAAGACATTAAAAAATAAAGTATGGGTATGTACATAAGTACTATGGGGAATCTGGGATCTTGTGTGGTCCCAAGTAGTACAAGAAGCAGAAGGTAAAGTTTAGATTTGGAAGCTCCCTGGTCCAGATCCCAACTGGGATGGAGAGCCCCAGTCCTCAACTTAAAGGATGGAATAGAGAGGCTATGCCTTCCTTCCTCTGAGGATGACACTAAATGGGGAGAAGCAAGCTCAATCTTTAGGAGAGAGAGAACCAATTCCAAACATAATAATAAAGACTGTGGTATCTTACTATGTGCCAGGCACTGTTGATACAGAATAATCAGGTCCCACATGGGGCTTACAGTCTAAGTAGGAGGGAGCAGAGATATTGGACTCCCATTTTGCAGATGAGGAAACTGAGACAGAGAGAAGTCCACAGTCACCTAGCAGGTAAATGGCAGAGTCAGAATTCGAACCCAGCTCTACCTATTCCCGGGCACGTGCCCTTTTCATTAGGCCATATTGCTTCCCATCCCTGATATGCTGGAGGTACAATCGGTGATCATCAGGGTAGGATACGATTGATACCCTACAATCGATAGGGTAGATTACTATACAAATGAGATAGGAAGGAAAAGGACCTAGCCCAAATATAAAATAGATGAGATCTGATATGGCACAGTGAGGAGAGAAGAAGATGTATATTACCCGGCTGAATGAGGCAGCAATTTAATAGTTTTTATTTGCAAAAACACAAAGAACAGTGTGATACTGGGATGCATTTGCAGGAATATAACCGGGCAGAATGATGCGGTAATCACTCGCTTGCACTGATGGGTCTTTTTAATGTCAAGCCCAGCTCTTTGGCTCTAAATTTTAGGGACGTTGGATGGGGTCCAGGAGAGAAGAAAGGAAACAATTAGGAAACAAAAATGAAATCAGTACCTATGTGGAAAGGTTGAAGGGGATGTTTGGTAATTAATTAGCCTGGAGACTGAGAGGCGCCTTAATCATGGGCTTCCAGTATGTAGATGATTAAAGAAGATAGTGAACGGCTGTTCTCTGTCTCCATGAGGGCAGTTGAGATCTTCTGTGAAGGCGGTTGAGATCTTATTTAACCACTTTGGCTCCGAGATGGAATCATTATGTAAGGGACAGAATTCAGGCTACATGTATTCTAAGGTACTCATTCTCTCATATTTATTGAGCCCTTACAGCGTGCAGAACGCTATACTAAGCACTTAAGGTAGGAGAGGAGGGTCCATAGGGGAATCGTTCGATCGTCTCAAAGCCTGAAATCTATCAGTGGAATTTATTGAACCCTTATTGTGTGCAGGGCACTGTAGTAAGTGCTTGGCAATGTTCAGTACAGTAGAGTTGGGAGTTCCTTGCCCACAGCAAGCTCGCGGTCTACATAAAGGCAGAGCTGTCTGCCTGGGGTGGAAACCACTCAAAGCAATTGGATGATGTGTCTTCTTGAGGACTGCTTCCACCTTTGGACTTCTGTACCTGTTCTTTTGCTTAATTTGTTATTTTTAGATTCTCTGCTGACAAGAAGGGGCTCAGCTATCTGAGTCAACTGCATGGTTGAGTGTTTATTCGCTGTGAGCATTTTATTTCTGTGTGATGCAGATGAAGAACAAAGTGGCTTCTTTAAAAGGTATCATTATAGGCATCTAGTGTGTCTGAGCCCGAATGGATGTCTAGTATTTCATCTGTTGCATCCACAACCTCTCGTTGCGCTTTTCTACATGACTTTTTTATACTCTGTTTTTTCAGCACCCCTTCTTCCTCTCTGTAAAATTATTCTGTGCCCGTCTCCCGTGTTAGATTATAAATAATAATGATAATTATGGTACTTGTTAAGCACTTACTATGTGCCAAGCACTGTTCTCAGAGCTGGGGTAATTCAGGGTAATCAGATTGTCCCACATGGTGCTCAGTCTTAATCCCCATAGTAAGCGCTCAACAAATACCATAATTGTTATTATTATTTTTACATGTGGCAGGGACGGGATTAGAACCCATGACCTTCTGACTCCCAGGCCTGTGCTCTATCCATGCTGCAGCCCTTACACTCTGCTCCTAAACACCAACCTACTCTGAACCTTGATCTCGTTTATCTTGCCACCGGCCCCTTGCCCACGTCCTCTCTCAGGTCTGAAACTTCCTACCCCTTCTTATCCAACAGGCCACCATTCTCCCTGTCTTCAAAGCCTTTCTAATATCACATCTCTTCTAAGAGGCCTTCCCTGACTAGCTGCTCATTTCCTCACTCTATTCACTCCTTTCTGTTTCACCAGTGCGCTTGTATCTATCCCCCTTAACACTTTGATGCTCACCCCACCCCCAATTCAGCAGCGCCTATGTGACTATCGTCACACTGTAACATTTCCCCTGTCTGAAGTGTATTTTAATGTCTGTTTACCCATCTGGAGTGTAAGCTCCTTTTGGGAAGAGAGCATTTCATTCATTCATTCAATCGTATTTATTGAGCGCTTACTGTGTGCAGAACACTGTACCAAGTGCTTGGGAAGTACAAGTTGGCAACATATAGAGATGGTCCCTACCCAACAGCGGGCTCGCAGTCTAGAATGTCTGCCAATGCTATTGTATTCTCCCAAGCACTTTCTACAGTGCTGTGCTTATAGTAAGTGCTCAATAAATACCACTGGTTGATAGACTTCTTAAGAACAGAATTATGAGTTCTGCCCAAGGTGGACTCTCCCTCACAGGTAGTAGTAGTATTAACTGCTTACTGGGTACAAAGCAGTGTACTAAATACTGAGAAATTATACTGGGCATTCATCCATCCATCAGTAGTATTTATATTATTTATAGTAATTGCATTTGCTCACTTTGCAAGGACTGTGAGCCCACTGTTGGGTAGGGACTGTCTCTATATGTTGCCAATTTGTACTTCCCAAGCGCTTAGTACAGTGCTCTGCACATAGTAAGCGCTCAATAAATACAATTGATGATGATGATGATGATGATTGAAGTTAGCCCTTGGAAGAGTACACCAGAGTTAGTAGGAACGTTCTCTGTCCTCAAGGATCTTCAAATACCACAAGTGAAGCAACTCACTAATGAATTTTAAAACCAAGGAAGTCCTAACAAAGTCATATCTTGGGCAATGGGCAGTTTTATTAGGCTGGTAGATGGGGGGGAAAGAAAAAGATTAATTAGAGGTGATGATGATAATAACAATATTAATAATAATTCATAGTATTTGTTAAGCATTCTACTTAGACTGTGAGATCCATGCCAGAAAGGGACTTTCTTCTACCCCACCACTTAGAACAGTGTGACACATAGTAAGTGCCTAACTACCATTTTTTTTTAAAAACATTTATTATGTGTTAATCACTGTTCTAAGTACTGGAAAAGATACGGTCAGGGTCAGACACGGTCCCTGGGGCTCACTGCCAAAGTAGGAGGGAAAACGGGTATCATCTCCATTTTCCAAATGAGGAAACTGAGGCCTAGATAAATTATGTGACTCACCCAATGTCACACAGCAGGCAAGTGGCAGAGCTGGGAGTAGAACCCAAGTCCTCTGGCTCCCAGGCCCATGCTCTTTCCACTAGGCCTTCCGCTCCTCCGTAACTCATTCATTTGATTTATGATGATGCCATGGAAAGAAAAACAACTCACTTTTTGTTTCCTGGATGCATAATGCGAAACCTGATGTGTGTACCAAGATCATCAAGAGAATTCAAGAACTACTTCTCTGTAAGGGAGTAGAGTAGACTTCAGTAGACTTCAGGAGCACTAGAAACAAGTCTTGGCTTTCCATCGCTTCAGCTTGGGAACTGGGACACATCAGTTCCTTTTTCCAGAGCCTGGAAAAAGTCATGAAATGTGCTGATGTAACAATTGACACAAAAATACAAATTGTCAACTCTGTGGTGTTTCCAATGACAATGTATGGATCCAAAAGCTGGACAGTGAAAAAACAGGATAGAAAGAACATTGATTCCTTTGAAATGTGGTGTTGGAGAGACTTTTGCGAATACCATGGACTGCCCGAGAAACAAACAAATGGATTTTGGAGCAAATTAAACCAAAGTGGTCTTTGGATGGCCAAATGACTTGACTTATTTTAGCATATTTTGGACACATAAGCAGGAGGACTGATTCTCTGGAGAAGACACTAATGCTAGGAAAGGTCCAGGGAAAATGTGGAAGAGGCACACCATCATCATCATCATCATCAATCGCATTTATTGAGCGCTTACTATGTGCAGAGCACTGTACTAAGCACTTGGGAAGTACAAATTGGCAATATATAGAGACAGTCCCTATCCAACAGTGGGCTCACAGTCTAAAAGGGGAGACAGAGAACAAAACCAAACATACTAACAAAATAAAATAAATAGAATAGATATGTACAAGTAAAATAAATAAATAAATAGAGTAATAAATATGTACAAACATATATACATATATACAGGTGTTGTGGGGAAGGGAAGGAGGTAAGATGGGGGGGATGGAGAGGGGTACGAGGGGGAGAGGAAGGAAGGGGCTCAGTCTAGGAAGGCCTCCTGGAGGAGGTGAGCTCTCAGCAGGGCCTTGAAGGGAGGAAGAGAGCTAGCTTGGCGGATGGGCAGAGGGAGGGCATTCCAGGCCCGGGGGATGACGTGGGCTTGGGGTCGATGGCGGGACAGGCGAGAACGAGGTACGGTGAGGAGATTAGCGGCGGAGGAGCGGAGGGTGTGGGCTGGGCTGTAGAAGGAGAGAAGGGAGGTGAGGTAGGAGGGGGCGAGGTGATGGAGAGCCTTGAAGCCCAGGGTGAGGAGTTTCTGCCTGATGCGCAGATTGATTGGTAGCCACTGGAGATTTTTGAGGAGAGGAGTAATATGCCCAGAGCGTTTCTGGACAAAGATAATCCGGGCAGCAGCATGAAGTATGGATTGAAGTGGAGAGAGACACGAGGATGGGAGATCACAGAGAAGGCTGATGCAGTAGTCCAGACGGGATAGGATGAGAGCTTGAATGAGCAGGGTAGCGGTATGGATGGAGAGGAAAGGGCGGATCTTGGCAATGTTGCGGAGCTGAGACCAGCAGATTTTGGTGACGGCTTGGATGTGAGGGGTGAATGAGAGAGCAGAGTCGAGGATGACACCGAGGTTGCGGGCTTGTGAGACGGGAAGGATGGTAGTGCCGTCAACAGAGATGGGAAAGTCAGGGAGAGGACAAGGTTTGGGAGGGAAGACAAGGAGTTCAGTCTTTGACATGTTGAGCTTTAGGTGGCGGGCAGACATCCAGATGGAGATGTCCTGAAGGCAGGAGGAGATGCGAGCCTGGAGGGAGGGGGAGAGAGCAGGGGCAGAGATGTAGATCTGGGTGTCATCAGCGTAGAGATGATAGTTGAAGCCGTGGGAGCGAATGAGGTCACCAAGGGAGTGCGTGTAGATCGAGAACAGAAGGGGACCAAGCACTGAACCTTGGGGAACCCCCACAGTAAGAGGATGGGAGGGGGAGGAGGAGCCTGCAAAAGAGACTGAGAAAGAACGACCGGAGAGGTAAGAGGAGAACCAGGAGAGGACGGAGCCTGTGAAGCCAAGGTCAGATAGCGTGTTGAGGAGAAGGGGGTGGTCCACAGTGTCAAAGGCAGCTGAGAGGTCGAGGAGGATTAGGACAGACCAGCAGCTAGAGGGATAGAGACCATAGTATCGATAATGGAAGAACCATGAGAAAGGTTGCGGATTATGGCAGAGGACAGGATGTTCTGGAGAAAGTATATCCATGGAGTCGCCATGAATTGGAAATGGCACAATGGCACATAATAAAAAAGAACCCTGAAGTGATGCTGGCTTTTGAGCTATTTTCCAGGAGTGGCGGGGCTGGGGTAGGGGGTGGGAGTGACTGAACAAGAAGAGAATACTTCCTAAAGTGTATTGAGTTAATAATAATAATAATAATAATAATAGTGTTTAAGTGCTTACTATTCATCAAGCATTGTTCTAAGTGCTGGGATATATAGAAGGTATCCGGTCTTCTCACATGGGGCTCACACTCTTAATCCCCACTTTGCAGATGAGGTAACTGAGGCACAGACTCTGCCGCTTGTCAGCTGTGTGACCTTGGGCAAGTCACTTAACTTCTCTGTGCCTCAGTTATCCCATCTGGAGAATGAGGATTAAGACTGTGAGCCCCACGTGGGACAACCTCATTACCTTCTATCTACCCCAGTGCATAGAACAGTGCTTGGCACATAGTAAGTGCTTAACAAATGCCAACATTATTATTATTATTAAGTGACTTGTCCAAAGTCACACAGCAGACAAGTGGTGGAGCCGGGATTAGAACCCACGACTTCTGACTCCTAAGCCAGTGCTCTTTCCACAAAGCCATGCTACTTCTCTAAAGATGCATCAAAGCATCTTTAGATGCATCAGAGATGGCTCTAAAGATGCATCAGTGCATCTTTAGATGCATCAGAGATGGTTGCTAGAAATATCTCATTAGTTTAAACAATGTACAAGATATATAATGTTTCAAATGCTGGTCGATTTAATCCATTTGATTATAAGCTTCTCGAGGTCAGGGATTGTGCCTTCAAACTCTTCTTACTGTACTCTCCGAAGCACATAGTACAGTGCTCTGCACACAGTAAGCGCTCAATAAATACCTTTGATTGAAGGGTGTCTAGCCTGCATGAAGGATTGGGCTAGGAGATGGAATAAGGCAGTTTTGGGGCATCTTGTTTGTGTCTGTAGACTGTGAGCTCATCTCCAGGTTGTGAACTCGTTATGGGCAGGGAAAGTGTCTGCTATTTCTGTTGCATTGTACTCTCCCAAGTGCTTAATGCAGTTCTGTGCACATAGTAAGCGCTCAATAAATGCAATTGATTTATTGATTGATCGGCTTCACTCATTCTTTCAGTCGTATTTATTGAGTGCTTATTGTGTGCAGGGCACTGTATTAAGTGCTTAGAAAGATAGAGACAATCCCTACCTAACAGTGGGCTCACTGTGTGTGTGTGTGTGGGGGGGGGGGGCAGTCAACAAAACAGAACAGGCAGGCATCAACAGCATCAAAATAAATAAATAAAAGTATAGATATATATATACATCATTAATAAAATTAATAGAATAATAAATATGTACAAATATGCACAAGTGCTGTGTGGCGGGGAGGGGGGTAGAGCAGAGGGAGTAAGGGTGATGGGGAGGGAGGAAAAGGGAGGGTCAGTCTGGGAAGGCCTCCTGGAAGAGGTGAGATTTTGTGACATGTGCTACAGGGCAAGGCCTAACTGAGATGTTAGATGTCAACAATCATATCAATGATATTTACTGAGTGCCTTTGGAATGCAAAGCAGTGGACTAAATGCTTGGGAAAGTACAACAGAAACAAAAACATTATCGATCCCTTGTCCCCTCTAGACTTTGAGTTAGTTGTGGGCAGGGATTGTCTCTCTTTATTGCTGTATCGTAGAGCTTAGTCCAGTGCTCAGCACACAATAAGTGCTCAATAAATACGATTGACTGAATGAACATAAGAAGCTTACAATGTAATGTCTGGAGACAGACATACAGGATGACAGCCAAAACCGCTGAAGTTTGCAGAAGAGTCAGTTTGACCTCTTGCTCTCTTCCAAGTGCGTAGTACAGTGCTCTGCACACAGTGCTCAATACATACCATTGATTGACTGATGAGCAGAACCATGCTGAAGCTCTTCAATGACTTCAGTCCACATGCAGCGTATTGGCCTCTGGTCCTAGCTGGTGGCTTAGGGTTGAAAAAGAGCAGAAATTGTTCTGTCAGGGGAAGTGAACATGTTGGAAGAGGGGGCCTGAACACAGTAGCTGTAGAGCTTTCTATCAGTTCTATCATTGTTTTTTAATGGCTGCATTTTAACCTCTTTTCTTTACTGGGTAAGAGGTACTCAACCTTCACCAAAGAGAAGTTCAGAAGATAAAGTAAATATTCAAAAAGAACATGACACACTTGTGTTTCCTGCTAGAACATCATTTGTGGTTTAATTAAATTGGACAATGGCAAGATCCCCATTAGCTGGCAATGACCTTTTTGAATTTGATAATTTCTGGGTGCCGTTTTGTTCAGTTATACTTTTTTACCGTAGGATTCTGTTACATTTTTTCTGAGCTGCTCATAGTGTTTCTGCCAACTCTGACGGATTCTCCCAAGTGTTTAACACAGCGTTCTGGACTAAGTGCTCAATCAGTCTTACTGATTATCTACAACGGGTGTAAAAAGGCCATCTCAAAGATTGTCACACATGCAGCCTTCACAACACTGAGTTGACCTTGTAAAAGTTGGGTAATGATGAAATAGTATCAGAGAGTGAGGGAAAAAAACACTTAGTCACCCTTTTCGCAATCTGTATCTCTCATTCTCTTTTGGCCCCATTTGGGAAATTTTGATCTAAAACCCAAGACTATGTACTCTTTCACCAAAGTCTTCTGCCATTGACAAAATACATTTTGACCCCTTGACCCAGTTTTCTGGATGGAATGTATTAGTGGTAAAAACATTTTATCTCCAAACAGACAGACTGATAATTTTAACTTGAAGGGAGGAGGAAAAGTAGCCTCTATTTAAATTTCTTAGAGAGATGGAATCAGCTATTGATTTTCTGTGATGATGGAAAATGGAAATGCTGTATATGAATGAAATCTGCTGAAAGTCTGTAAATTTTACTGTATTGGGTAGTTTCAACCTTCTTGTGTAATGAACCTTTCACTGACATTTTGGAGCATGGCATCAGGAGGATCTGTTGGAGTTTCATCTCTCATTTTTTAAGGAATTTGATAAGCACTTGCTATGTGCCAGGCACTGTTCTAAGCACTGGGGTAGATACGAGTTAATCAAGTTGGACACAGTCCATGTCCCACGTGGGGCTAACAGATTTATAATCTCCATTTTACAGATGAGGGAACTGAGGCCCAGGGAGGTTAAATGACTTGCCCAAGATCACGCAGCCGACAAGGAGCAGAGCTGGGATTAGAATCCAGGTCCTGACTCCGAGAGCAGTGCTCTATCCATCTCCATCAGGCAACACTGCTTCTCTCTTTCTTGTTTGAAGTCTGATGGGAACACAGCAAGGAGCAGGAACCCACAGTAAATGGCAGTCATCAGCAGGATGGTAAACCCTAGGATCGATTGATCAATCAGTGGTATTTATTAAGTGGGAAACAGGGTTCCCTAGTGGAAAGTGCATGGGTCTGGGAGTCAAAAGAACTGGGTTCTAATCCCGGCTCTGCTGGCTGCTTGCTGTGGCTAGGGCAAGTCTCTTAACTTCTCTGTGCCTCAGTTTCTGCAACTGTGAAATGGGGATTAAGTACCTGTTCTCCCTCCTACTTGAAGTGTGAGCCCCATGTGGGACAAGGACACTGTTTGAACTGATTAATGTGTATCTACTTCAGCACTTAGAACAGTGCTTGGCACGTAGAAAGTGATTTATTAATCCCATGAAAAAAGTGCTTACTGTGTACATCATTTTTTAATGATAAATGATTGAGATGTCTCTTCTGTTTCAGTCAAGAATCACCTTTAGAAAAGTATAATCAATCAATC
Source organism: Tachyglossus aculeatus (assembly GCF_015852505.1). Lineage (NCBI taxonomy): Eukaryota > Metazoa > Chordata > Mammalia > Monotremata > Tachyglossidae > Tachyglossus > Tachyglossus aculeatus. Next base: position 12,623,244 of record NC_052097.1, on the reverse strand, counting down.
AATGCTATTAATTGAGCATTTACTGTATGCAGAGCAGTGTACTAAGTGCTTGGGAGAGTAGAATACATTAGAGTTGGTAGACTGGATCCCTGCTCAACTGAATGTATGTTTTTGTTTTGTTTTTAACTGTGTATTTCTACAGGAAGCAGAAGGTAACTATCACACGCCCCTCTCTGTCAGTGGGAATGATGAGACAAACAAGCATTTTAAACAATGTTGTGAAATTAAATCAGTAAAATTCCAGTAGAAATAATTTCCTCTTTAACAAGGCCGGCTCATTTCACCCCTTGCAGCTCTGTATTTACTTAACATTTTGTATGATTCTTTTTTTTTAGTGATAAACAATCGACATGTCTCTTCCATTCTGTCAAGGAATCAGCTTTAGAGATCTGTAATCAATCAATCATTGGTATTAATTGAGCAATTACTGTATGCAGAGCAGCGTACTAAGCGCTTGGGAGGGTACAATACTAGGTAGACATAATCCTTGCCCTTAAGGAGTTTATATTCTAGTTTGGGGAGACAGAAGTTAAAATAAATTACAGATAGGGAAGCGGCAGAGTATAAGGAACTGTACATAAAAACTCTGAGGCTGGGATTGGGGTATCAAAATACTTTAGGCTCAAGTGCTTAGGTGATGCAGAAAGTTTGAGTAGAATGGGAGAAATGAGGACTTAGGGAAAGCCTCTGGGAGGAGATGTGATTTTTGGGTGACTTTGAATATAACCAGCTGACCTCTTACCAACCCTAATGCTTAGAACAGTGCTTGGCATATAGTAAGCGCTCAGTAAATGCCATTGATTGACTTATTGATTGTGTAAAAAATACCATAAAAAAACCAAAACTGTGGGAATAGTGGTGGTTTGTTGGATCTGAAAGGGGAGGGAGTTCCAGACCAAAAGACAGCGCTTAGTACAGTGCTCTGCACGCAGTAAGTACTCAATAAATAAGATTGAATGAATGAATGAATAATATTCCTAATGAGAGGAGTCTTTGTTTTCCCAGTTAGCGATTCATTCATTCATTCAGTCGTATTTATTAAGCACTTACTGTGCGCAGAACACTATTAGGTGCTTGGGAAAGTACAGTTCAGCAATAAACAGTGACAATCCCTGCCCACAATGAGCTCTGTTTGAACACAGGCTTGGGAGTCAGAAGGTCATGGGTTCTAATCCCAGCTCCACTCTTCTGGGTCTGCTGTGTGACCTTGGGCAAATCGTTTCACTTCTCTGAGTATTTGTTCCTTCATCTGTGAAATGGGGATTAATACTGGGAGCCCTGCGTGAGACAGGGACTGCATTCAAACCCGATTTGCTTGCATCCACCCCAACACTTAGTACAGTGCCTGTCATGTATGTAGTCCCCGTCTCCTCCACACTTTCCCCTGCCTCTTTCTTCCACCTCCCTCTCCCCATCTCCTTCCTCCTCTACACTTATCCCCTTCCTCCCACTTCTTCCCTGCCCCAGCTCTGCCTCCCCATCTCCTATCCATCTATGGAGAAGCGGCGTGGCTCAGTGGAAAGAGCATGGGCTTTGGAGTCAGAGGTCAGGGGTTCAAATCCCGGCTCCACCAGTTGTCAGCTGTGTGACTTTGGCAAGTCACTTAACTTCTCTGTGCCTCAGTTACTTCATCTGTAAAATGGGGATTAAGACTGTGAGGCCCCCCATGGGACAATCTGATCACCTTGTAACCTCTCTAGCACTTAGAACAGTGCTTTGCACATAGTAAGCACTTAATAAATGCCATTATTATTATTATTATATAGTTAGCACTTAACAAATACCACTGTTATTATTATTAGGTAATGTTGCAATTGTAAGATGAAAGTGAGGGTTGCCTTCAGCTGCAGGAAAGTTTGCATTGGGTTTTTACATCTGACAGGGACTCTCCATGGCAGGTGGTTTTATATGAGTTCCTTGCCTTAACACACTTGCAAACCCGGAATCATTTCTTTGTTTAACAAATTGGTTTTATTATACTCTGCTAAGCGCTCAGTACACTGTGCTCTGTATGCATTAAGCATTCATTTTCATTCAGTCATATTTATTGAGCGCTTACGGGGTGCAAAGCACTGTATTGAGAGCTTAAGAAGGCGCAGTATAACAATAGACACATTCCCTGCCCACAACAAGCTTACAGTCTAGAGACAAGCTTACATTCATTCAGTCATATTACTTGAGCGCTTACTGTGTGCAGAGCACTGTACTAAGCCCTTGGGAAGTACAAGTGGGCAACATATAGAGATGGTCCCTACCCAACAATGGGCTCACAGTCTTACCGTCAAGAGGTGCTCAATAAGTATGACTGATTTCACAGTGAGAGGTGTGCAAAGAACAATTCACAAAAACCTAGATTGGGTGGAAAGATATGAGCATGACTGAACTCTTACTTCATCCTATTCAAACTCATGGCTAGTCATTGTGGTATTTAAGTATTTACTCTGTTCCAAGCACTGAGGTAGATACAAGCTAATCACGTCAGACACAGTCCCTGCCATACACGGAGTTTACAGTCTAGGGGGGAGGGAGAACCATAGAGCAGATGAGGAAACTGAGGACAGACAAGTTCACTGATTTGCCCAAGGTCACACAGCAGGCAAGTGGCAGAGCTGGATTGAGACCCCAGCCTCTTTTCACTAGGTCATGCTTCTTCTCTAATAGTGTGACTTTTGAATTACAGAGCTAGAGAGTACATTTCCACGTTCCGTTCCAAAAGGAAAAATTTGGCCCTACTGCTTAGGTGTGGTTTCACCGCCCCTGGGATATATCTAAGGCTCTCTTTAAGCTCTTGCTGGACTTTTGGAATGGGGAAATAGCCTGAAAAAACACTGTTAACTGATTATTCACAGAGGCCTTTCCTCTCAGTAACAAACTGTGGAAAAGAGTTACAGAACTGAATACTTTTCACAGTAACAGACCTAGCTCCAAAGTAATTAACACTTGTTAGTTTGAAATACCAAAAATCGTAAGAATAAGAAACATTGCATTCTGCAAGTATCGATGATTGTGTGGATTTGGTTGTCATTCAGGCTAGGACTGGGGAGAGAAAGGAAACGGCTTTTTAAGATTTATCCAAAAACATTTCCTCTTTAGGGATTAGATTGTGTACTCTCTGGACTAATTCCTGGTGTCTAGTGACTGTTTTTCAGTTCTCATCAGTAAGTCAGGTGTATTTACTGAGTGCTTACTGTGTGCAGAGCAACGAACTAAGTGCTTGGGAGAGTACAGTGTAAAGATAAACAGATACACTCCCTGCCCACAGTGAGGTTACAGTCTAGAGGGGGAGATGGATATTAATATAAATAAATAAATTACAGTTATGTACGTACATGCTGTGGGGCTGGGAAGGGGGTTGAATAAAGGGAGCAAGTCAGGGTGATGCAGACGGGAGAGGGAAAAGAGGAAAGAAGGGCTTAGGGAAGGGCTCTTGGAGGAGATGTGCCTTTACATTTCCAAGTTTCACCTAGACCTCACCGCCCTGAAGAGTAATACCAGAAGCAAGGCTCCTTGTGGGTAGGGAAATTTTCTGCTTATTGTTGTAATTTACTCTCTCAAATGCTTAGTACAGTGATCTGCATGCAATAAGCTCTCCGTAAATACAATTGAGTGTTGTATGCGCTGGCCTAATAGAATTCAACAGGGAAAATAGAAATACGGGATAATGGAGAAAGTGGAATAACGTACTCGGATGGCATGCTGGTTGCCTTCCAGGCTGGAGATGCTGGTGAGGACGGCAAGAGCGATGGAGAATTTGAAGACAGAAATTAATAGCGGTATTAAAAAAACACATAAGCCCAGTAAAAAATATCATTACTGGGTTAGATCCGTGATTCAACTGAACCAGTGTCCTGTCTGCTGTGTGACCTTGGGCAAGTCACTTCAAGGCTCTGCTCCTCAGTTACCTCATAATAACAATAATAATAATTGTGGCATTGTTAGCGCTTACTATGTGCCAAGCACTGTTCTAAGTGCTGGGGTGGGTACAAGATAATCAGTTTGTCTCATGTGGAGCACATAGCCTTAATCCCCATTTTCCAGATGAGGTAACTAAAGTAACTCATCTGTAAGAGAGTGGCACCAAGATGCTATTTTGATGATGGTTGCTATAATGCTCTGTGCACAGTAAGTGCTCAATAAATACCCTGGATTAATTGATTGATCTGGTCATCTTGATCAATCCCAGTGCTGGGCACAATGCTAAAGTGCTAAATATCAGTGGAATGATAATGTATCTCTACCTTCTGCCTATTCCATTGTGCCGGCAGGTTTTCACCTTAGATATAGCCGGTGTGTGTGTGTGTGTGTGTGTGTGTGTGTGTGTGTGTGTGTGAGTGAGACAATCAGTCAACAGTATTACTGAGTACTTACAGTGTGCACAGCACTGTACTAAGCCCGTGGAGGAATGCAAAACCACAGAGTTGGTAGATGCAATCCATGCTGTCAAGGAGACAGGTGTTAAATTACAGAAGGGGGATATGTAAGGATATGGACATAATACTAATAATGGTATTTAAGAGCTTATTATGTGCCAGGGACTATACTAGGTGCTGAGATGGATACAAGCAAATCGGATTGGACTCAGTCCCTGTCCCACGTGGGGCTCACAGTCTCAATTCCCATTTTACAGGTGAGGTAACTGAGGCCCAGAGAAGTGAAGTGACTTGCCTAAGGTCCTACAGCAGAGAAGTGGTGGAGCGGGGATTAGAACCCACGACCATCTGACTCCCAGTCCCGTGCTCTATCCACTCCACCATGCAGCTTCCCCCATAAGTACTGTGGGATTGGGCATGGGGTGAGTATCAAAATACTTAAAGGGTACAGGCCCAACTGCATAAACAACACAAATAACCGTATCTACCCCAGCGCCCGACACATAGTAAGCTCTTAACAAATACCATTAAAAAAAAAAGAAGAGAGGGTAAGTAGGGTGGGAAAATGAGAGATTAGTTTGGGAAGGCTTCTTGGAAGAGATAGGATGAACCAGGAATTTATCCAACTCCCATTGAACCTGCCAATATTTTCTTTTGAACCCGGACAACTTCCTGCAGCAATGAATTCCTTATCGCTTCCCACTTGCTGGTTGAAGAAGCATTTCCTTTTGTTTGTTTTGTTAAACTTCCATGATTCCCCTTCATCTTCATGGTATGGGATTTGTGAAGAACAATTCTGCGTTCCCTTGAGTTGGTAAATGTTAAAACTTTTCTGAAGTGAAAGTTCCCATTTTTTCAGTTCGTTCATTCAGTAGTATTTATCGAGCTTTTATTGAGTGCAGAGCACTGTTTCTTCTAACTCAGAAGCCGATTTGTCCCACAGAACGTATCATTGCGTTGCCTTGTACCTTCTTTAGGCTTATTAGGCCCTTCCTAAATTCCAGGAGCCAGGGACGATTGGGGTCCGCAGGAAAGAAGCCAAAAATGTAAACAGAGGTGGAAAAGAAACAACAGAAATCTGGAGAACACATGTAAATCTTTGCAAAAAACCTCCGATGAGATTTGCTTCATTTGCAAATTCATTCATTCATTCAGTCATATTTATTGAGCTCTTACTGTGTGCAGAGCACTCTACTAAGCACTTGGGAAGTACAATTCAGCAACAGATACAGTCCCTGCCCACAGTGGGCTCACAGTGTAGAAGGGGGTGGAAATGGATTTGCACTACTAAATATGAATTTCCTTCAATCACTCATCCTATCCCTCCTGGACTACTGCATCAGCCTCGTTGCTGACCTCCCAGCCTCCTGTCTCTCCCCACTCAAGTCCATACTTTCACACTGCTGCCTGTGTCATTTTTCTAAAAAAATGTTCAGGATACGTCACCCTGCTCCTCAAAAAACTCTTGTGGTTGCCTATCCACCTCCACATCAAAGCAAAACTCCTCACCATTGGCTTTAAAGCACTCCACCACCTCTTACCTCACCTTACTTCTCTCCCAAGCGCTTAGTACAGTTCTCTGCACACAGTAAGCACTCAATAAATATGATTTAAAGAATGAGTGAATGAATGAAGGTTTCAATGACTAAAATGTCATTGATAACTGAAATTTCTACGAGTGAAGTCATTGATGAGCTTGGTGCAGTGCTCTGCACACAGTAAACACTCAATAAGTGCAATTGAATAAATGAATGAGCTCTTCTTCCATTAGAGTTTTAGAATCTCCCTGGTGTTTCTTCTAGACTGTAAGCTCGTTGTGGGCAGGGAACAGGTCTACCAACTCTGTTGTTAAGCGCTCAGTACGGTGCTCTGTGCACAGTAAGTACTTGATAAATACCACCGATTGATTGCCACCCCCACCCCCCACCCTGCTATTTCTATGGGCACCCTATGCCCAGTCAAAGGGATAAACAAGAGATGGAGATACCTTGTGTTACTACTGTCGGAACCTGTTCGCTGGTAAGCTCCTTGTGGGCAAGATTGTTTCTCCCAACTGTATTGTACTTTCCCCAGTGCTTAGTACAGTGCTTAGCGAAGTAGCAGCATCTAGTGGAACGATCACGGGCCTGGGAATCAGAGGACCTGGGTAAGTACATGCTTAACAAATACAATAAATAAATAAGACAGTGTTCTGCACAAACTAAGCACTCAGTAAATATCATTGATTGGATTAGGAGCAGTGAAAAGAAAAGAATTCTCTTTTCCTCCTTTCCTGCTCGGTGAGGATCACTGACCTCAGCCTTTTGGAAGAGTACTGTAGTAGTGTCCCTGTGGAAAATTTTTTAAAAATTGTATTAATTTTATCATCAGTGGTATTTACTGAGCCCTTATGTGCAGAACACTGTACTAAGCATATGGAAATCCATAATAATTATGACATTTGTTAAGTGCTTACTATGAGCCAAGTTTGGATACAAGCAAATTGGGTTGGACCTACATGTCCTACATGGGGCTCCCTGTCCTACATGGGGCTCACACACTTAATCCCCTTTTTACAGATGAGGTAATTGAGGCCCAGAGAGGAGAAGTGACTTTCCCAAGGTCACAAGCAGACAAGCAATAGAGCCAGGATTAGAGCCCATGACCATAATACATCAGAATTGGCAGACATGTTCCCTGCCCACAGTGAGCTTACAGTTAGCTCGTTGTAGGCAGGGAATGTGTCTGTTTATTTTTATATTGTACTCTCACAGGTGCTTAGTACAGTTCTTTGCAACAGGAAGTGCTGAATAAATACAGCTGAATGAATGAATGAATACTATGGGTCAAGAACCGTTCTAAGCGATGGGGTAGATATAAGTTAATCAGTTCAGGTACAGTCCCTGTCCCACATGAGGCTCACAGTCTAAGTAGGAGGGAGAAAAGATATTAAATTCCTATTCTGAAGTTGAAACAACTGAGGCACGGAGAAGTTGAGTGACTTTCCTAAGGTCACACAGCAGGCACATAGCAGACCGGGATTAGAACCCATTTGCTCTGGCTCCCAGGCCCGTGCTTTATCCACTAAGCCACACTGCTTCCTTAACTTTCACTGAATCCAAGTGTTTTTTACCAGATCCCTTGGGTTTTAGGAGGTCCAGTATTTAAAGATGGAAAAGGCCACTGATTCCATTATGTTAACTGCATCTTCATCTACTCTAACAGTTCCATTATGTGTGCTCAAGCTTATATTGCTTGTTGATCAGTGGAAATACAAAGCCTTTCTGATCTTTTAAAAGTTTAAATGGATATGAAGGCATCTTCCTGGAAAACCTCTGTACAAAGGATTGAGCCCTAAATTGATTTTTTAAGTGAAATAGTTAATCATTGACTTAAGTGCTTAGGACAATGCTCTGCACACCGTAAATGCTCAGTAGCATTGATTGATTCAATCTTTCCACAGATGTTATTTTCTTCTTCCTGGATGCATTTTATTTTATCATTTATTTTGCTGTCTCATCCCTCTTTGGAAATATACGAGCTTTCATGCTACTCTGCTTATCTCCACTTGATTCTGGTGAGAATAGAGGGTACTGAATTTGGTTTCAGAACTGATATAAAAGGAGGGTCAACCATTTTATTTTCATTAAGTGCATAGTCAGCTGATTAACTTCACACCATTTCCCCCCTCTATCCCTATGGTATTGTGGATGGCCTGTAAAATTAATATTGTGTTGGTTTAAAAGATGGAAAAAACTCAATCAGAATATTCCTTTTTACACTGAGGTGACCATGTAACACAATTTTTCTTCTTGAGCCCTGTCAGCCAGAGACAGATTTTGTTGATGACTTCACTTCCAGGATTTCCTTCATTAAGCCAGTTTTGTGTTTTTTTTTTTTTTTTTTTTGTGTGTGTGTGTGTGTGTTTATGAGTGAGAGGGAGAGAGTTTTTTTCTCCTTTCCCCTTTTTGTTTCATTGCAGTTTTTTGTTTTGTTTTTATTGTTTTTGTGGGTTGGGTGGGTGAAAATAATGACCTGGTTTGTCCATTCTATTCTCAAAACAATGTATAATTTTTTTCCAAGAAAAGCTTAAATATTTAGTCAGCCACCTTTTTTTTCTTTACTAAATTACAATGCATCGTACTCATGGAACTAATATGCATCCTGTCGCCCCCCACCCACCCAAGCCCCCAACCCCAGCGCTATCTCCTCTAACTACCCCCTCACTCTCTCCCCCCACCCCCAACCCACCCAAGTCTGTCGCCCCTTGAACTTTCCTTTGGCTTCCTGTAAGCCTGGTTTGGGGACTGAGGCCATTTCCTGCTTTTCCTGTAGCTAACTGGCACCTGACTGTCGGTAACGACTAGGCTGTAGGCCGCAGCACACCCACTCATCACCGCTCCTGGTGAAGATGCCGGGAATTGAGTCTGAATGTCACGGGGAAAGCGTTTCTTATTTAGGATTTCACAAAGTGCCACTTTGGCTGACGGGGCCCCCCGGGGAGCACTAAAATAATCTGCACCAAGAGAAGCAACAGAATCCATGTGGTCAGGAATGGAACTCTGTCCCGGTGGTCCCTTGGGAATAATAATAATTATTAATTATAATAATAATATTAATAATGATGGTACTTGTTAAGTGCTTACTATGTGCCAAGCACTGTTCTAAGTGCTGGGGTGGATACAAGGTAATCGTGTGTTTTATTCTAAGATTGTGAGCCCCTGGAGGGCCAGGGATCATGTCTAACTCTCACTCGTGTATTTTTTTCCCCAGTGCTTAGTACAGAGCTCTATACATGGTAATTGCTTAATAAATACTATTGCTATTACTACTACTATTACTCCTACTACTACTATGTTGCCGACTTGTACTTCCCAAGCACTTAGTACAGTCCTCTGCACACAGTAAGCGCTCAATAAATATGATTGAATGAATGAATGAATGTTGTCCCACGTGGGACTCAGTCTTAATCCCCATTTTACAGATGAGGTACCTGAGGCACAGAGAAGTTAAGTGGTTTGCCCAAGGTCACACAGCAGACAAGGGACATTGATTAAGCTCTTACTCTGTGCTAAACTGATTCTTGACTCCTGCTTCTGTCCTGGAGCTTTCCCTCCCCCTTCTCTCACCCTACCTTCAAAGCCTTATTAAAATCCCATCTCTTCCAAGAGGCCTTCCTCAGCTAAGCCCTCATTTCCCCTATTCCCTCTCCCTTCTGTGTCATCCTTGCACTTGGATGACACCTTTCATTCACCCCACCTTCAGCCCCACAGCAAGTATGTAAATAGCCATAATGTGTTTTAATGTATGGCTCCCAGTCTAGGCTGTAGGGAACATGTCTACCAACTCTGTCATATTGGGCTCCCCCAAGTGCTTAGCACAGTGCTCTACGCAAAGTAAGCACTCAAGAAATACAATTGATTGATCAAGTAGTCCCTGTGCCACATGGGATTCATAGTGTAAGGAGAGCGAGCAGTCTAGAGTGTAAGCTCATCGTGGGCAGGGAGTGTGTCTATTGTTTTATTGTACTCTCCAAAGTGCTTAGTACAGTGCTCTGCACATAGTAAGCGCTCAGTAAATATGGTTGAATGAATGAATGTGTGTTCAGATTTGCTTCTGCTTCCTATTAGACCACTTCGGACTTTTAATGCTCTGTGGTGGTTGCGACAGCAGTAATAGCAATGGCCGGTTTTCCCCTCTTACCCCAGCGTGGCTGGCTTAGTGAATAGAGCATGGGCCTGGGAGTCAGAAGGTCATGGGTTCTAATCCTGGCTCTGCCGCATGTCTGCTCTGTGACCTTGGGCAAGTAACTTTACTTCTCTGTGCCTCGGTAACCTCATCTGTAAAGTGGGGATTAAGAGTGTGAGCCCTATGTGGAACAGAGACTGTGTCCAACCTGACTGCCTTATATCTACCCCAGTGCAAGAACAGTGCTTGGCACGTAGTAAGTGCTTAACAAGTACCATAGTAATAACAATTATTATTATCCCTTCACCCACCTCCTTCCAGTCACACCCAGAGCCAGGCAGGGACCAAGAAGGTGGCCCCTTTGGCTAAGATTCCCCAATGTCTCCACCATCTGCATGGACCTGGAACTTCCTGACCACTGGACATTGATTGAGGAGGTAAATCATCCTCTTTTCTTCTGGGAAACTTCATCTCTCTACTTGGACGATGGAGGTTCAGGACTGTCAAAGCTGCCTTCAAAACGCCGTGATTGCTTTCTCCGGATTCTTAGACGCCTATTTTTATCAGGGTCCTCTCCTGCCAGCCGGGCTTTGAGCTGGCAGGGCAAAGAGATTTCTTCAAGGTGACATTCCGTCTTCAACCTAAGCAGTTCCAACTTTCAGAGTGAGGAGGGAAACCTCCTTGGAACAGTGTAAGGGAAGGATTTCTGAAAAGGGCATTTAAAAAGGAGCCAGCGGCTTTAAAGTGCATTTTGAGTGCCTTCGTTGATGTAGTTTTATTCAACCCTAGGTTCCAATCTACTTCAACTGAACTTTACCCTTTAAAAGCTGCTGTTGTAGACTTTAGGTAATCATTTATCTTACCTATGATTTTTAGGGGTGAAGAAGGCAGCCAGGTATGGCTGATAGTGACTAAAGAACCTGTTTCCTTTAATCACTTGGCTGATAGTGGCCAAAAGACCTATTTTCTTTAATCAGATAGTCAATCCATCATTTCATAGTGTTGATTGGGTGCATACTTTGTGCAGAACACTGTATTCATTGCTTTGGAGAGTACGATACAACAAAGTTGGTAGACATGATCCCTCTCCTTCAGAAGTTGATCAGTCATTCATTCATTGTCATATTTAGTGAGCGCTTACTGTGTGGAGAGCACTCTACTAAGCACTTGGGAAACTACAACAGTACTACAATCAATAGTGTTTATTGAGTGTTTTACTAAGCAAAAGTAATTAATGTATGGGGGAGTCCACTGCAGTCACACCAAGTGGCTAACCCACTTGAAGTGCAATGAGCCATTGTATGGGAGAAGGATTGTGTGTGATGTCTGAAGCAACTGTGGCTCAGTGGCTAGAGCATGGGCCTGGAAGTCAGGAGGACTTGGGTTCTAATCCTGGCTCTGCCATTTGTCTGCTATGTGACCTTGGGCAAATCACTTCACTTCTCTGGGCCTCAGTTCCCTCATCTGTAAAAATGGGAATTGAGACTGTAAGTCCTATGTGGGACAGAGACTGTGTCCAACCTGATTATCTTGCATCTACCCCAGCACTTAGAACAGTGTCTGGCACCTAGTAAACATTTAACAAGTAACACAATTATGAATTATTATTGATCCGATTGTATTGTAAAACTCCTTGTGGGCTGGGAACACATCTACCAACTGTGTTGTATTGCCCTTTCTCAAGGGCTTAGTACAGTGCTCTGCGCGCAGTAAGCACGTGATAAACCAGACTTCAGCAGATTGTGCTTAACCAGTACCACGATTATAATCATCACCCTGGAGTAATTTTCAAATCAGGGGTCACAACCCCTGTGAGGTATCATCCTGCTTGGGCTCCAGGACTCTCAGAATGTCCCCTAATCAGACCTCTGAACTTCCTGCTCTTCCTCTGTCTCCAGGCTCCTGTGACCAGGGAAATTAAAGTGGTCAGCAGTGTTTTGATCAGCAACTTGTTTTCCATGAAGAACACTTCCAAAACATGAAAACTGTTAGGAAGAAGGCAAAATCAATTCTCCTCTATAAACATTTCTGCAATCTTCCTTTATTCTTCTGGACTATAAAGTGGTGCTAAATGCATACATTAGCAGCGAGTTGGGTTTTTACAGGTCTCCAGAGTGAAGAAAAATGAGTGTGATTTTTTTTCTGTTGCTTCTTATGTTTTAGCACCTTTTTTTCTTTTGGAAAAGGAAAGCAGATAAGGCCCAGAATGTTTTTCATTAAAGAAAATAAGCTTGTTACAGATAGCCATGGTTTTCAGCATCATCGGTTTTATGGGTTTAAGGATATGTCAGTTAATAGCAATTGGGATATTTCTTAAGGGCTTACTATGTGTTGAGCACTGGAGTAGATAACAATGTCAGATATAGTTCCTGCCCCACAGTCTAGAGTGGAAGGAGAACAGGTATTGACTCCCCATTTTACGGATGAGGGAACTGAGGCCCAGGGAAGTTAAGCGACTTGCCCAAGGTCATGCGGCAGGCAAGTGACAGAGCCAGGACTAGAACCCAGGCCCCCTGACTCCCAGTTCTGTGTTCTTCCCACTAGAGTGTGTGTTTTATTAAGTGACTTAAGTGTTTTATTTAATCACAAGCCCTCTCGTGCCTGCTTGAGAAAGAAAAATCAATGTTTTCTTCCTTTGTGCGCCTTTCTCCGCTCCTCCACAGAGGGCTTGGAAATAGAAATGGGTCCTTGGGTGGAAAAAGATACACCAAGGACTTTTAAAAGCATAAAGATTCCGGCTCCAGCTGTCGAAAACCGATCCCAGCCCACCACAGCTAATGTGCTCTTCTGTGAGAGCCTAAACCCTGTCATAGGTAGCAGCTGACACCCTTAGTCAGACCTTGTTAAGGCGCCCTGGCCCATTCCTGGGCCTGCCGGGTTGGGTGACACCAGAGGGCCTGAAGGATAACCCCCGAGACCGCTTACGTTGGCATCCAGGAATACCGTTTGCCGGCCCATAAATCTTCTCTGTGGTCTGTGTCACTGCACGGCGGCTGCCTCGGGAACAACTCAGCCGGCCACGTGTGCAGCGGTCGGGTCACCTGCTTGGGCCCGAAGCGGGAGCAGGAAGTCCGCGACTTCCGACCATGTCACGGGAGGATGTTAGGCTGTGAGCAGTGCTTTTCAAACAAATTAATGGCATAGAAGCCGTATGGTTCCCTGTTGGAGTCTTGAAGCGGAAGATTGATTTTACACGGCTAGCATTGTACCAAGCGCGGGGGTAGATACGACATTGTCTGATTGGACACAAATCCTGCCCTGCTTGAGGCTCACGGTCGAAGTAGGAGGGAGAACAGGTATTGAAGGAACGTTTTACAGATGCAGAAACTGCGGCACTGAGAAGTAAAGGGACTTCCTAGGGTCACAGAGCAAGGAGGTGGCAGAACCAGGATTAAAACCCAGGTCCTCTGAGTCCTAGGCGTGGGATCTTTCCACTAGGCCACGTTGCTTCCCTAATAAAGCTGTGTTTTAGTGAGTGACCACAAGGGAGGAAGCTGTCTGTCCTAGCCTCTGTGTTCTCTGTGGGGTGGGGGCTTGTGGAGATATGCTGGATGCTGAAGTGACTTTTGGTCTAGTATTTGCGGTATTGATTTTATTGGATTTACTCATTGCATTCATTTAACATCTTTTTTTCAAGCACTCTAGATTCCACGATGGCAAAGATATAACCGTTCCTTCCCAGAATGCTTCTCTCTGCTCAAGACAACCTACTCACAGGGCCTTGCCCCTTGCCTTTCTCACCACAGACCTCTTTCTCAGTCCTTCCTGTTGTGAGTTCCACAGCCTGAAACTCCCTTCCCCTTCATATCCTGCAGACCACCGCTCTCCCCATCTTCAGAGTTCTTCCAAAAATCACATCTCCTCCAGGAGGCCTTCCCTAACTAATCTCTCCTCTCCCTGCTATCACTCCAACACTTCCGCGTCACCGCCTCCGGAGCACTAACAAACCTGTCTTAAAACTGGGTTACTTCCCCCACCTGTAATTTATCGTAACGCCTGTCTTCCCCCAACTTGATCATAAACTCCTTGAGGGCAGAAGATGTTTCTGTTGTACTCTCCCAAGTGACCTAGTAAGTAGAGTTCTCTACACGGAGTAATCACTGAAAACATACTATTGATTGGTGGATTGTAATTTTCTTATGGGCGGTGCTTGGCACATAGTAAGTTCTTAACAAATACCATTATTATTATTATTGTTATTACCAACTCTCTTATATTGTACTCTCCTAAGTGCTTAATGCAATGTTCTGCACAGGATAAGCATTCAATAACTAGTAATAATAATGGTATTTGTTAAGTGCTTAATGTGCATCAAGTACTGTTCTAACAAGCTAATCAGGTTGGACACAGTCCCTGTCCCACATGGGGCTCATAGTCATAATCCCCATTTTACAGATGGCCCGGAGAAGTGAAGTGACTTTCCCAAGGTCTCACGGCAGACAAGTGGCAGAGCCAGAATTAGAACCCAGGTCCTTCTGCCTCCCAGGCCCGGGTTCTCTTCGGTCAATGAAGGACTGTAAAATACTCAGGAAACCCCCTTGCTAAAGTCCAGATTATGGTGCTGAAAACCAGCGGATGGTTCTGGCATGATGCCAAGCAGAAGGCCCTGTGGAGTCTTTTGGAATAATTTTACTTGTCGGACTTGGAGGTCCTTAGAGCTGATGGGGATTATAGCAACTTGAAAGGTGAGGTGCTGGGTAACTTTAGAAAGTCTACCTTCAAGGCACTCTCCTTTTGAGAGAAGAGAGTAGGGTATCACATTATTCTGAATTGTTATAAATTATTTATATTAATAACTCGCTCTCCCAACTAGTTTGCAGGCTCCATGAAGGCAGAGGACATATCTGTTAACTCTGTTGTACTTGCCCAGGTGCTTAGTTCGGTGCTCTACACAGAGTAATCTTGTCGTGGCCATGGAACATGTCTACCAATTCTGTTCTAGTGAGTTCTCCCAAGCATTTATTACTGTGCTCTGCACACAGAAAGTGCTCAAGCAATAGCATTGAATGACTGATTAAATGTCTCCTCGTGCTGTCTGTCGAAATGCTTGTTTCAGAAGGTCTTGAATGGGCAATTGGATGGTATGGCGTAAATAGGGAGAAATCCGAAACCACTAAACTTAAAACCAAGTTAGCGTTCTCTAGCAATTAGCTTCCGTGCTGGAGTGGTAACCTCTGCACACCATTTATTTATAGTCACCGCAGTATTTGTAGACTTACGGCTGGAAAAAAATAAGTCTATAATTAAAGCGCATCTTTATCCCTAGAGGATATGATGCAAGGAAGATCATAACATTGTGCTCGTAACATTTTATATGCTTCAGGGAGGCAAAGAACACTGCAAAAATAGTTTTTAGATAGTCTATTCAACGCAAAAACATTGCATACATCTTAGACTCAGTGTGAACATTTAAGTTCCAGTTCCTCATGATATAATGGTAAATTATAGTTTCCAGCAGTTCCTGGTAAGATATAAAAAGATAAATATGAAGGCTGAAATAGTGGGCAGTCTGTTAGTTTGTGTAACAGGTGGGTGGTGTTTATTTTAAATGGTATTTGTTAAGCGCTTTCTTTGTGCCAGTCACTGAACTAAGCACTGAGGTAGATACAAGCTAATCAGGCTGGTCACAGTCCTTGTCCCACATGGGGCTCACAGTCTTCATCTCCGTTTTACAAGTGAGGGAACTGAGGCACAGAGAATATATGTGACTTGCTTAAAGTTACACAGTAGATAAGTGGCAGAGCTGGTTAGAACCAGGTCCTCTGGCTCCCGGTCCCACGCTCTTTCCACTAGGCCATATTGCTTCACTTTGCCTGAAAACATTCTTTGCCTGAAAACTTCCTTAGTGTCATTAGGGAAGTGAGAGGGAGTAGGAAGAAGGTGATAATACGTACGTTCATAAAGGGCTGTTTTCCCTTCTTGTAACTTATTTTAATGCCTGTTTCCCCAGCTAGGTTTTAAGCAGAGATAATGTCCGCTGATTCTATTGTACTCTCCCAAATACTTAGTATCATGCTATGCACAGTAAAAGCGCTTAATGAATACTACCACTGAGAAAGAGGGTTGAGGAAATTGTTTTTTTTTTTGGTGGGTGGGGTTAGAATGGTCCTGCTAATGCATTGCTTCATCAAAATTATTAAAAAAAACCATGCTGCAGGAGGTTCAGGGGTTTGATAAAGATGTGAAACACTCAACTCCATCTTATAAAGAAAGGGGTTTCAGTCATCATTCATTCCAGACCGACCCAACAAAAGCGGACTGTAGTATGAAGCTTCAATCATTCATTAATTCAGTCATATTTGTTGAGTGCTTACTGTGCGTAGAGTACTGCACTAAGTGCTTGGGAAGTACAAGTTGGCAACATATAGAGACGGTCCCTACGCAACAACGGGCTCACAGTCTAGAAGGGGGAGACAGAAAACAAAACAAAATATGTGGACAGGTGTCAAGTTGTGAGAACAAATAGAATAAAGCTAAATGCAAATCATTAACAAAATAAATAGAATAGTAAATATGTACAAGTAAAATAAATAGAGTAGTAAATCTGAACAAACATATACAGTTGTTGTGGGGAGGGGAAAGAGGTAGGATGGGGGAAGGGGAGGAGGAGAGTAAAAAGGGGGCTCAGTCTGGGAAGGCCTCTTGGAGGAGGTGAGCTCTCAGTAGGGCTTTGAAGGGAGGAAGAGAGCTAGCTTGGTGGATGTGCAGAAGGTGGACATTCCAGGCCAGGGTGAGGACGTGGGCCGGGGGTTGATGGTGGGACAGGCGAGAACGAGGTGCAGGGAGGAGGTTAGCAGCAGAGGAGTGGAGGGTGTGGGCTGGGCTGGAGAAGGAGAGAAGGGAGGTGAGGTAGGAGGGGGCGAGGTGATGGAGAGCCTTGAAGCTGAGAGTGAGGAGTTTTTGCTTGATGTGTAGGTTGACAGGCAGCCACTGGAGATTTTTGAGGAGGGGAGTAACACGCCCCAGGCCTTTCTGCACAAAGATGATCCGGGCAGCAGTGTGAAGTATAGACTGAAGAGGGGAGAGACAGGAGGATGGGAGATCAGAGAGGAGACTGATGCAGTAATCCAGTCGGGATAGGATGAGGGATTGAACCAGCAAGGTAGCGGTTTGGATGGAGAGGAAAGGGTGGATTTTGGCGATGTTGTGGAAGTGAGACCAGCAGGTTTTGGTGATGGATTGGATGTGAGGGGTGAACGATAGAGCGGAGTCAAGGATGACACCAAGGTTGCGGGCTTGTGAGACGGGAAGGTTGTTAGTACCATCTACAGTGGTGGGAAAGTCAGGGAGAGGGCAGGGTTTGGGAGGGAAGATAAGGAGTTCAGTCTTGGACATATTGAGTTTTAGATGGTGGGCAGACATCCAGATGGAGATATCCTGAAGGCAGGAGGTGATATGAGCCTGGAGGGAGGGAGAGAGAGCAGGGGCAGAGATGTAGATTTGGGTGTCATCAGCGTAGAGATGATAGTTGAAGCCGTGGGAGTGAATGAGTTCACCAAGGGAGTGAGTGTAGATAGAGAACAGAAGGGGACCAAGAACTGACCCTTGAGGAACCCCTACAGTAAGGGTATGGGAGGGGGAGGAGGAGCCCACAAAGGAGACTGAGAATGAATGGCTTCATGTACTGATGACTAATCAAAGGAAAACTTGAAACTGTATGAAAGCAAAAGTAAGAAATGCACCTACCTGCTGTCTACTTTGGAAGCACGGTGGACTTCACTGTCACTTTCCGCTGCAGAGAACTAATTTTCAGGAACCTTCTGGGAAGAGGAGGAGGCGGGAGGGGAGTCAGAGGGTAGACGGGAAGTTCCTCATGGACAGAAAACATGTCTACCAAATCTGTTACTCCCCTAAGCACTCTGTACAGTGGTCTGCCCACAGTGAGCACGCAGTAAATACCACTGATAGGGTGAAATGGCTATGGAGAGTCTGGCCAAAGTAGATCTCCACTGGTCTTATTTGGCGAGGCTGTGCTTTGGCTGATTCAGTCCAGAATCAAATGATTGCATTTTCCAATTGGCTTCAGTTTAGCTTTCTCCATCCTGTCGATGGTTCATGTTCCATCAATCTTCTTTCAACCTCTTTATTCAGTCTATCAGTCAATTAGTGGTATTTATCTAGTGTTTACTCAATGCAGAGCACTGTCCCCTAAGTGCTTGAGAGAATGAAATTGAATTAGTAAGATAACAATCCCTGCCCTCAAGCACTTTACAATCACTGTAAAGTGAGGGGGAGAGGCTGGGGGGGGGGCACTAAAATAAATTACAGGGAGGGGAAACAACTGAGTTTAAAAGTAGATACATAAATTCTGTGAAGGGAGGGTGTTGGGTGAGTGCCCAAATGCTTCGGGGATGGGGACTCAATAATAATATTTGTGTCATTTAAGTGCTTACTGTGTGCCAAGCACTAATCTGAGCCGTGAGGCAGAGGCAGAGATCAAGTAATCTCTGTCCCTCAGTGGACTCACAATCTAAGAGGGAGGGGAAACAGCTATTTAATCCCCTTTCTGGGAAACGGAGGCCCAGAGAAGCTAGGTGACCTGCCCACATTCACGCAGCAGTGGAGTGAGGTGGGGATAGGGTCAGGTCAGTCTCCAGCTCTTCTGAGCTGTTCCTGGGCCACGAGAGAACCCTTTGGAAGCTCTCAGTCATGTCCGAACTGTGTATCTTCTGCTGACTCCCCCCACTACCGTTCCCCTTCCCAATCTTCTTGACATCCCCCTGCCTGTTTGGATTCCCTTCCCCCATTTTAGCCCTCTGGTTTTTCTTCATGTTTTACAGGCCTGCGATCTTGTCTGTCAGAAACCTTTCTGCTTCCTATCTCCCTACGTCTTGCCGACTTATTCCCCAGTGCCACAGTCATCTAACCACCCAGAACCTCCACGTTCTCCATTTGTGACCTTTTCTCTCGGCGAGGCGGCAGGACATAGTGGATAGAGCACAGGCCTGGGAGTCAGAAGGTCGTGGGTTCTAATCCTGCCTCTGCCGCTTGTCTGCTTTGTGACCTAGGGAAAGTCACTTCACTTCTCCAGACCTCAGTTACCTCATCTGTAAATTGGGGATTGATACTGTGAGCCCCACGTGGGAAAGATACCTTATCCAACTCAATTTCCTTGTATCCATGGCGTAGTGGATAGATCATGGGCCAGGGAGTCAAAACGTTATGAGTTCTAATCCTGGCTCCACCACTTTCATCTATTTAGTCGTATTTATTAAGCGCTTACTGTGTGCAGAGCACTGTACTAAGCGCTTGAAGTACAAATCGGCAAAATATAGACACCACGTATCTGCTGTGCGGACTTGGGCACGTCACTTAACTTCTCTGTACCTCAGATACCTCATCTGTAAAATGGGGATGAAGACTGAGAGCCCTTTGTGGGACAGGGACTGTGTTGAACTCAATTTGCTTGTATGTACCCCAGTGCTTAGTACAGTGCCTGGCACATAGTAAGTGCTCAACAGATACCATAAAAATAGTAATAATAATAATTCATTCCAGTGCTTAATACAGTACATAGTAAGTGCTTAACAAGTAGCATCATTATTTTTGTTATTATCATTAAGCACAGTATTTCCCTTTTTCCTCACTGCCAATATATTTTCCCAGTGATCAGTCCCCCAATTACCTACATCCCCTAGTGATTGATGGTACCCTAGTTAACTACCTATTACCCCTAGTGATCCCTTGCCCAGTTAATTACTTGCATCCCCCAGTGAATTGGCCCCTAGATAATTGCTACACCACCTAGTTAATTATTTACACCCCCAGCTAATTGTTACTTACATCCCCCACTGAATGGCTCTCCCCAATTAACCATCCCCTAGTTAATTGCTTCATCCCCCAATGATTTATCCCCCAGTTAATTGCCCCATCCCCCAATGATCAGCTGCCCAGTTAATTGCCTATATCCCCTACAGATTGGTCCCCCAGTTAATTGTTGCATCTACCAGTGAACCATCCCCCAGTAAACAGCCAACATTCTGGAATGAATGGTCCCCTAGTTAATTTTTTAATTCTCCCCACTCAAACCCTGTCCTCCCCACAACTTTCCCATCACTGTAGACAGCACCACTATCCTCCTATTCTACAAGCCTTCAACCATGGTACTCTCCTCGACTCGTCTCTCCGATTGAACTCACGTATTTGTTCTGTCACCAAATCCTGTCAGTTCGACCTTCACGAGATTGCTAAAATCTGCCTTTTCCTCTCCATCCAAACTGCTACCACGCTGATCCAAGCACTCATCCCATCCCACCCTGATTACCACATCAGCGTCCTTGCTGACTTCCCTGCCTCCTGTCTCCTCACTCCAGTCCATACTTCACTCTGCTGCTTGAGTGATTTTTCTAAGAAAGCAATTCAGCCCATGTTTCTCCACTCTAGAACCTCCAGTGGCTGAATCAAACAGAAACTCCTTACTATCAGCTCTAAAGTGCTGAATCAGCTCACTCCTCCTTCTTTGATAATAATAATAGCTATGGGACTTGTTAAGCCCTTACTATGTGCCAGGCACTGTGCTAAGTGTTGGGGTAGATACAAGGTAATCGGGTTGGACACGGTCCCTGTCTCACATGGGGCTCCCAGAATCGAGCCCCATTTTACAGAGGAGGTAATTGAGGCACAGAGACATTAAGTTACTTGTCCAAGGTCCCACAGCAGGCACGTGGCAGAGCTGGGATTCGGACCCAGGTCCTTTGGACTTACAGGCTGTTAGTTTATCCACAAACTAACTTGTCCTCTCCCAAGAGCTTAATGGAATACTCTGCACAATTGCTTGTATCCCCTAGTTAGATACAAGCCAGTTAACCGACCAGGAAAATGTAACATTGTGACAGCTTTGACCCCACTAGAAATTGTCCTGCCTGATCACCTATCACCTAGATCAGATATATAATCATTTTTTCCCTCCAAAACCCTTCCATCTCTGGTAACCCCTGTATTTTCTCCTCTTCTTCTGAGTCCTTCCCTTCTCATTGCATTCTGGTGTTAGAATATTCATCACCCGTTGCCGTATTGAATGCCACATAGTTTGGAAGTGTTCATGGGAGAGGTGGCACAATCGTAAGTGTAAAAAACAAAATCCTCTAGGGACATGGTAGTATTAATAGTTGAGTCAGTGTATGTTGGATAGATAATATGAAATGCTAGCTCCAGCTCCAGAGACGTTTTTGAATTCAGAATGGAGATGACGCAGTTGAAAGCAGGAAGATTGTGATTTTCTTTTGTTATCACATGAACCAGGTATACGGTGCCTGTCATGGGAGATTTAGGAGAAACCGTTTTTCTCAATAAATTAATCAGTAATGTGTACCGAGAGTTTATTGTGTTCAGAGAGTTTATTGTGTGTACTTGGGAGAGTACATTCGAGTTAGTAGGTCCAGGCCTTCAAGGTGTCTATAATCCAGGGGGAAAAACATACACTTCAATAAATTGCTGGTTAAAAGATTTGTACTTAGGTGCTGGAGAGGAGGTGGGAGAGAGTGCCTAAGGAGTGATGACCTTTTGATTTTGTTTTTGTTGTCGTAGTTGGATCTAGATTGCAGTTGTATAGCTTTACTGGAAGTATATCCTGATTAACTTTGGTGGTGACTTATGCAGCCTAAGGTATAAAATGATCCTAGTCCAAAAACGGGATTTTTCACTCCTTTGTTCCTGTGCTCCTCCTCAGAAAACACCATGATGTTTGGTGCAAACCAGTTTTCAATTAAATGTATTTTTAGTCAGAAAAATTTTCCATCCTGTGGGGTACTTGGACTAAAAAATTGGGGACTTTTCTACTCCCAAACCGTTTTGGGCAATATCTTCTATTTAAGGTAGGCGATTTTCTCCAGAATTCTCTTAGATATCATGTTGGGACCCAACAAAGAGAATTTTTGGTAGACTTTCAACAAGACAGGGACACATTCTTACCCCCCACCCCTCCATTCACTGTAAAACAGATCTGCTGGATTATAGGTTGAAAAATAGTGAACTAATCAGCAGATCCCCATGTTGTAGAAATGTGCAGTGAGGGCATAAACCAGTTACTCATGCCAAATTGTCAACCATCCGGTTTCCAAATGCATTTCTTTCCAGTACACAATACATGGGAGATGCCTTAATCCCTCTTGAATCTCCTCTGAGAGAGCATTGAAAAGAAAAAAAAATTAATGAATTAACAATAAAATGATATCGTGCAGGTGCACACTAGATTCCTGCAAAACCAGCCCTCCTTTTAACTTATTGATGAAGATATTATGGAAAAAAGAAATCTCATCCCTTGCACAAAATCTTTCATGAGGGAAGATCAGGTTTGGTAAGTAATTTCCCCTTTAGGAAGTAGATTGTATTACTTCTTTCAGTTGAGAGGAAGAGGAGAGAGAAAGTGGGTTTGATTCTGGGGCCTTTCAGAATAATAATAACAATAATAATGGCATTTGTTAAGCGCTTACTGTGTGTGACAACTCACAATTCCAGGGTAGTTTAAGCTCTGCTTCCTCTGAACTGTAAGCTCATTTTGGGCAGGGAATGTGTCTACCAATTCTGTTATATTGTACTCTCCCATATGCTTAGTACAGTGCTCTTAGTACAGTAAGCATTCATTAAATACTACTTATCGATTGATCGTTGATCTCTCCACGGATGCTGCCAAGGCCCAAGGTATGATCAGGTTCAGACATTCCAGGGGGTAGCTTCACTTTATGCTTTTGATGAGCAATCAAAAGATG
Organism: Tachyglossus aculeatus; assembly: GCF_015852505.1. Classification (NCBI taxonomy): domain Eukaryota; kingdom Metazoa; phylum Chordata; class Mammalia; order Monotremata; family Tachyglossidae; genus Tachyglossus; species Tachyglossus aculeatus. Next base: position 12,600,500 of record NC_052097.1, on the reverse strand, counting down.
GCTCATCTTTTTTTTCCTTTTAAGGCTGATGCTGTCAGCATCCTACCCACCCATTGTTCTGTTGCTGAATCCGGAGACAAACCTTGATAAGAACATTATGGGAGCGATCGTATTAATAGGATGAGAGGGTATGAAGAAATGGGGTAAAAAGAGGTTTCATCTCATCTTGTTGATGTTTTTCACTTTAAAGAGCCTTGCGTTCGTTGTAGTGATCTGGTGCTGCTTCACACTTGAAGACAGCCTGGTCACAGGGGGAAAGTTATCTATGATGGGGACAGTGGTTGTAAAGGCTGGTGAAGATCTCAGGCATTGTCCCTAGGCCTAGTGAGCTGTTTGCTGTGTGCAGGGCCTGGACTCATTATATTTGTTTTTTTTCTACTTGTTAAGTGCTTATTATGTTGGAGGCACTATAGTAAGCACTGGGGTAGATACAGGCCAGTCAGATCGGACACACTCCCCGTCCCATATGGGGATCACGGTCTTAATCCCCATTTTACCGATAAGGGGAACTGAAGTCCAGAGAAGTGAAGTGACTTGCCCAAGGTCACACAGCAGACAAGTGGGGATCTAAGATTAGAACCCAGGTCCTTCTGATTCCCAGGCCCAGGCTCTATCCACTAAGTCACACTTTTTCTTCCATCTTAAACCCTATTTTACAGGTGAGGTAACTGAGGCACAGAAAAGAAATGTGGCTTGCCCAAGGTCATGCAGCAGACAAATGGCGGACCCAGGATTAGAACGCAGGGTCTTCTGACTCCCGGGCCTGTGCTGTATCCACTAGGCCACTCTGTTCTCAAGCACCATTAGATTCTAGGTTTCTTGAAGGACGGGAACAGTGTTTTGCTGTGTCTTTGTTACTCCTCACAAAGGCCCTAGAGCCACTATCCAAGGTGCTCAGTTAATACTCTTGAATAGTCAGCCCCAAATGGCGACTCCTAATTCTGGGAATCTAAAAGAGCCTAAAGGAGCCCTTTAAGAATATACCTTTTCATTTTGGCTAGCCTCAGACTGCTTTTGGAGGTCTGACTTGGGAGTCTTGATGTTAGCAGCTGTTTAGAAGAAAAATACAAGCTTCACAGTAACAATCAATTAAGAGTATTTATTGAGCTTTTATTCTGTGCGGAGCACTGTCCTAAGTACTTTAAAGAATGCAGTATAGTTAGAGCTTGTCCACAGTCACCAAGAAGGTAAGTGACAGAAGCAGGATTGGAACCCAGGTCCTGTGACTCCCTGTTTATAGACCCTCTGTTTATACTAGGCCACAATGCTTCTTTAGACAGAGCCATCCAGCTGCTTAGGGCACTGGTCCAATAGCCCAAGACCTGGAAGAAATCAGGTGGGAAGAATGGAAGTCAGGCAGCGAGCCCAAGCAGAATTTCATACACTCTGACTCCTTGTTTGTTGTCTCCTTGTTTGTGTTTTTGTGGGAATTCTTAAGGTATTTACTGAAGGCAAATCAATTGGTCAGTCACGTTTTTTGAGTGCTTACTATGTGCAGAGCACTGTACTGAGCACTTGGGGGAGTACAATAAAACAGAATTAGCAGACACTTTCCCCGCCCATAATGAGCTGAGGCAGATTTCTTTTCCTGTTCCGAGATGGGAGGGTGGCCTACTGGAAAGAGCATAGGTCTGGGAGTCAGAAGGTCATGGGTTCAAATACCGGCTCTGCTGCTTGCCTGCTGTGGGATCTTGGGCAAGTCACTTCATTTCTCTGTGCCTCAATTACCTCATCTGTAAAATGGAGATTAAGACTGTGAGCCCCATGTGGGACAGTAACTGTATCCAAGCCAATTATCTTGTATCCATTCCAGTGCTTAATACAATGCCTGGAACATAGTAAGCGGCTAACAAATATCATAAAAGAAAGTAGAGATAAGGGGATTCCCTAGAAGTAGGAGTTGCCATTTGGGGCTATTTTATTTACGTAACCATATTAATTGAGCACCTTGGACAGTGGCTGTAGGCCTCCTGTGAGAAAGAACAAAGATACAGCAAGACACAGTCACCTTCCTTTGAGAAACCTAGAATCTAATGGGGCTTGAGAAGAGATACATACATCGTTAGGCCCAGATCTCAAGTAATTGAGGCCCAGAGCAGACAGAGACCTAAAGGCTTGTAACAGAACAAAAGATGGGTGCATATGCGCAGGTGTCACACCAACTCTAGCAGGTAGGTTAGGCCTTCATTTAGCCCAGTGACTAATTAAGGTACTTTTAGTGGGCCTGATTGATTTTTTTAGTAATTCAATGAGTGTGCAAAGTGCTTAGCAGGCTGGGCTGGTGTCCATTAGAGTAGGCGATGGGTGGCATCTTCACTTAACATCCAACACTGGAGGCCTAGTGGTGTAAAACTGATTTTTAAATAAAGGCTTCTCATGGGATTAGAGTAGGCTAGGACTTGATTCTATACTTCCCAAGTGCTTAGTACAGCACGCCGAATGAAGTGAGTGTCCCATAAAGACTACCATTACTGCTACAACTATTTCTATGACAGATCCTTCTAGACTATGAGCCCTTTGTGGGCAGGGATTGTCCCTCTTAATTGCCGAATTGTACTTTCCAACTGCTTAATACAGTGCCCTGCACACAATAAGCGCTCAATAAATATGATTGAATGAATTGAATGAATCGTTTGACATTGACATGGAAATCTCTCGCAGGGAAACCCATGGGCTACGTTTCTGAGCAAATGAGGCTTGTGACCCTCTGGCCATAGAGTACGGTCTGGTTTTGGCCTTGTTTCGGGTGTGTTGGGGGGTTACATCAGATGCATAACACGTTCCACTGTCCTGATCTGCAGATGGCCTAGAAAGCCACAAAATAATTGTAGAAACATCTAGGGACCTAGCAGCCATTCTAGGTACAACTCCCCTCCATGCCCCACAGCACTTATGTATATATCTGAAATTTTATTTATTTTTATTGATATCAGTCTCCCCTCTTCTAGACTGTGAGTTCGTTGTGGGCAGGGAATGTCACTGTTTATGGTTGTATTGTACTTTCCCAACACTTAGAACAGTGCTCTGCACACAGTAAGTGCTTAATAAATACGATTGAATGAATGAATGGAAGTAGTTTGTTACAGCAGAATTGAAATCGGTGATGGTCCAGGAACCAATTGCCTATCTTTTTTTTAATTTAATGATATTAAGTGCTGGGGTAGATGCAGGCTAATCAGGTTGGATACAGTCCCTGTCCCACATAATAATAATCCAAGCACTGTACTAAGCACTGCGGTGGATACAAGCAAATCGGGTAGGACGCAGTCCCTGACCCACACATGAGGCTCACAGTCTCAATCCCCATTTTACAGATGAGGTAACTGAGGCACCGAGAAGTGAAGTGACTGGCCTAAGGTCCCCCAGCAGACAAGTGGAGGAGCCAGGATCAGAACACATGACCTTCTGACTCCCAGGCTCCTGCTTTATCCAGTACACCATGCTCCTTTGGAGCCAGGATGAGAACTTAGGTCCTCTGACTCCCAAGTACGTGCTCTTTGCATTAGGTCATGAGGCTTCTCAGGAACGGACAAGCCTTTCCTATGTATCCCAGCCCTTAGAACAATGCTTGTCACAAAATAAGCTCTTAACAAATACCACACACATATACACACAAAAAAAAATTCTCATACCCTCCTAGACTGTGAACCCAGTGCAGGGCAGGGACTGGCTCTATTCTGATTGTATTTATTTACCCCAGCTCTCCATACTTAAGTAAGCTCTCCTTACGTACCATCAGAATTGATCATTGAGAAGGAAGGATCTTGAGTCTTTCCTTTAAGAAGCAATCCCATGTTTGCTAAAACTTAGGGAAAGATGGAAATGGTTGCTTAGAGATCTACCCACTTCTTGAGCATTGTCGTTATATTAAAGGGCGATAACTGTGTTTGAAGAAGACTGCATTTTAGCTTGAAGCTAGCTGCAACTGAATAGATTGGATATCTGTTTTGTCATTTCATTCTGCTCCGAGTAGGAGCATAATATCAGATAGAGGAATATAGAAATAGTAAGAGAGGATTACATCAGCATGATTGTATTGTTCCAAACCTCTTCTAGCTGCTCTCTCTCTCTCTCTCTCTTTCTCTCTCTCTCTCTCTCTTTCCCTGTCCTGTCCCTCCTTCCCTCCCTGTTCCCCCCCCCCCCCACCACCACCACCTCCAAATTATCTAATTGGGCCTTAACCTCATAACTTTGAGGGAATTGGTCATGGGTTTCTAACTGCTCTATAAAATAAACTTTCCAAGTGCTTAGTACAGTGTTCTGCACACAGTAAGCGCTCAATAAATGCAATTGAATGATTGAATAGGCTTGTAACTACTCTTTCGGCCTCTTCACTGGTCTCCCTGCTTCCAGCCTCTCCCCGGCTCTCCACTCTTCCAGAATTTCCAGTGGTTGCCCACGCCTCTCTCAATCAAGCAAAACCTCTTGATCGTCATCTTCAAGGTACTCTACCAGTTTTCTGCCGCTCACTTATCAGGTCATTCGGCCACATTTATTGAGCGCTTACTGTAATAATTACAATAATTCTGGTATTTGTTACGTGCTTACTATATACCAGGCACTGTACTAAGCGCTGGGGTGGATACAAGCAAATTGGGTTGGACTTAGTCTCTGTCCCATATGGGGCTCACAGTCTTAATCTCCATTTAACAGATGAGGGCCCAGAGAAGTGAAGTGACTTGCCGAAGGTCACACAGCAGACAAGTGGCAGAGCCGGGCTTGGAACCCATGACCTTCTGTTCCCCAGGCCCAGACTCTACTACGCCTCCTGCTCAGAGAGCACTGTACTAAGCGCTTAGTACTGTGCTGTAACTCATATTCTTGATTCCTCCCACATTCTCTCCCTGAACTTCATTATCAGTCTAACAATCAATCGTATTTAAGTACTTGCTTAAGTGCAGAGCACTACGACTAAGCACTTGGGAGAGGTCAGTATGGTAGATTTGGTAGGCACGTCCTCTGACTGCAAGAAATTTACAGTTTAGGACTCTTGACTCTCTGGTCTCCTACCTTTTGCTCACCCTTTCCTCCTATGTGAAATTCCCTACCTCTTCAAATCTGCTGCACAGGGCTTACAGTCTGAGTGGGAGGACAGACAGATGTTTCAGCTCCATTTTATTACTGAGGAAACTGAGGAACAGGGAAGTGAGTGAAGCTGAGATTAGAACTCAGGTCCTCTGAATCCCAGACCCGTGCTCTTTTCACTAGGCTGTACTGCTTCCCAGAGCACTGGACTAAGCTAAGTTCAATACAGAAGAGTTGGTAGACCTGTTCTCTGCACCCAGAGGAGCTCACAGATTAGAAGAGGAGGCAGGCATTCATATACCCAAATAAATTAGATATGAACGTAAATGCTGAGGGGCTGAACTTGGGGTGAAGATCAAATGTCTATCACGGTATTAGCCTCTGATCCTTCGCCATTACAGGAACATGCCAGTTTTAGTTCTCCATTTCTTCAGAAAATATTCATTAGTGGTATTTATTGAGCTTTTACTGTGTGCAGAGTCCAATATAACAGAGTTGGTAGACACATTCCCTGCCCACAACGAGTTACATTCCCACTAGTCTTTCATTATCCCCTCTGTAGACGACATCCCTCTGGGTGTAGAGGGAGAGGGTATGAAGAGTGAAGGGTGTGAAGACTTTTGCTGCCCCTGGGATGAGCCCCTGGAAATTTTGGTTCCCGGGGCTAGTTTCTTTTGAATAATAATAATAATGGTATTTGCTAAGAGCTTACTATGTGTCAGGTACTGTTCTAAGTGCTGGGGTATATACAAGGTAATCAGGTTGGACACAGTTCCTGGCCCACATGGGGTTCAAAGTCTTACTCCCCATTTTATGGATGAGGTAACTGAGGCCTAGAGAAGTGAAGTGACTTGCCCAAGGTCACCCAGCAGACAAATGGTAGAGTCAGGATTAGAACCCATGACCTTCTGACTTCCAGGCTTGGGCTCTCTCCACTACAGCATGCTTCTTCTCATGCTGCCTGAGGTCACACACACAGAAGGCAAGGGGCAGAGTCGAGATTAGAACCCAGGTCCCCTGACTCTTCGGCTCTTTTCACTAGGCCACGCATCTTCTCTAAGAAGTTGAGGGTGAGGTGAGGGGACGGGGAGCAGTACAGGCTGAGCTAGTGTGGGAGGAGGAGGAAGAGGAAGAGGGGGTCCTTCCCGGCCTATAATCCAAGTGGTTGGTCATCCATGCCCTGCTGATGTCACTGGGACATCTCTGCTTTACAAGTGATGTCTTCATTCATGCATTCAATCGTATTTATTGAGCGCTTACTATGTGCAGAACAGTGTACTAAACGTTGGGAGAGTACAACAATAAACAGACACATTCCCTCCCCACAATGAGCTTACATTCTCATTTGAGCAGTTTAGGTGGGCCTTGGATGTTACTTTGTCTTGGCTGTTTTTGTATTCCCTTTTTCCATCTATCGTTTGTAATTTTCCTGATTTAATTTGAGTTCATCACAATTTGGGCCACCTTTTCTCTTTGCTTGTGCCTTGGATCCCTTGAGTCAGTTGTAGAGAAAAGTCATTTCCTAACGCCGCCTTCAGGAAGCGATCCACTTCCACTGGTACTGACTCATGGTAGCAACAACAGGAAGACAAGCAGTTACGCCAAGGCCCCAAAAACAAATGAACAAAAGGGATTCGTTTGGCAGGTATGCCAATGATGGAATTGAATTTTTCTAAGCTTGTGACGTAGCCTCCTTCTCTCCCCACCTGCTTCCCCTGCTTTCTCCATAAAGTCGAGCAAAGCAACCTCCCTGTTGCAGGTAGGGAGAGATGCAACATTATCTAATGCTTTTGTAGTTGACATGATTAATAAGCAGTGGAATTGTGCATCGATTCATATATTGGAATCTATATTCAGCCCCAAATATAAAGTAGGAAGTCTCCTCATCCCAGTTAGTTTGTAAGCTTCTTTAGGGCAAGGATTGGATCTATTAATTCTATGTTGATAGATACAAGAAGTGGCATGGCTTAGTGGCTAGAGCATGGGCCTGATAGAAGAACATGGGTTTCAGTCCCGGCTCTGCCACTTGTCTGCTGGGTGACCTTGGGCTGGTCACTTCACTTCTCTGGGCCTCAGTTACCTCATCTGTAAAATGGGGATTGAGACTTAGAGACCCATGGGGGCAGGGGCTGTGTCCCATGTGCTTAACTTTTATCTGTCCCAGTATTTAGAACAGTGCTTGGCACATAGAAAGCACTTAACAAGTTCCATAATTATTATCTATGTATTGTGCTCTCCCACAGTGTTCTGCACATAATAAGCACTCAGTAAATCCCATTGATTGATTGATTTGCATGGCATAGTGGATAGAGCGTGGGCCTGGGAGTCAGAAGGTCATGGGTTCTAATCCTGACTCTGCCACTTGTCTGCTGTGTGATCTAGGGCAAGTTACTTCACTTTTCTTTGCCTCAGTTACCTCATCTGTAAAATGGGGATGGAGACTGGAAGCCCCATGGGGGACAGGGACTGTGTCCAACACGATTTGCTTGTATCCACCTTGTTGCTTAGTACAGTGCCTGGCACATAGTAAGTGCTTAAGAGATACCATAATTATTATTATTATTATAGTTCCAAGGCAGTAGATGGGGGTGATGGATGAGAACTGTGGAGCAACATTTAGGACGGAAGTGGGGCCAAAGTAGAGGAGAGAAAGAGCAATGGTGAGGCAGTTGGGAAGGTCTGGAGTCATCAGGAGAGGGGGGCAGAGCTGGCATTACTGTGGAAAGTGCAAGAACAGGGAAAGGGATAAGTCAAAGATGAGGTGAGAAAGAGCAGGGGTAGGTCCAGAGCCAAAGCCTGGTACAGTGGCAGACTGGGCATTTTACAAGGGTCTTTAGAGAAACCACAAATACCCGTGCTATTTATCCACTATCCACTTAATATCTACAGTACTACCATAGCCAAGCAGCATGGAGCCTAGTGGATAGAGCACGGGCTTGGGAGTCAGAAGAACCGGAGTTCTAATCCCGGGTCTCCCACTTGTCCGCTGCATGACCTTGGGCACGTCACTTAGCTTTTCTGTGCCTCAGTTCCCTCAACTGTAAAATGGGGATTAAGACAAACCCCATGTGGGACAACTGCGCCCAACCTGATTAGCTTGTATCTACCCCAGCGCTTAGTAGAGTGTCTGCCACATAGTAAGCACTTAACAAATGCCATTAAAAAAAAATCTCTCTTGAATGATAATTGTCCCCAGTGTTGGTCATTGGAATCTCAAAGTGCTTGTGGTTTTTTAATCAATCAATCAATCAATCAATCAATCAGTGATTTTTTTGAGTGCTTATTGGGTACAGAACACTGTACTAAGTGCTTGGGAGAGTACAGTATAACAGAGTTGGTGGGCACATTCCTTGCCCACTACGAGCTTACAGTCTAGAGGGAGACTCTTTTTGTATCATCATTAGAATCTCCGTGGAGCTATCTGTATTGGGAGAAATGAATGGAGAAGTGGCAAAATGAATGTTTGGATTGGAGAAAAGTGAGTCTGAAAAGGAAATTAAACTGAAGTTTGCACAATTTTAGGGTACCAACTCAGGGAAAGTTGTTTCACTTTGACTCAGTGTCAAAACAAGGTCATGTTGCATAACCCTGCTAATCATTCCTAAAAGTTAGGAATACGATTATCAAGAGTAATCATGCTTAACCCATGGCTGGACTCTAAAAATGAGTTGAATTGTTTTTTCGATACATATTTACGTCTGAAATTGGACGAATTAAAATCACTGTCACCAGTTAAATTATTTGCTAGAATCCCTTCTTTTTAAAGATCTGATTGTGCTAATGAACATCTATTGGTCTTCAGTCAGTTGATGGTATGTCTAGCCCTATCGTCAAAAATACCCCATGGTTTATCATTCGGGTCTGCTGTTTGACCTTGGGCAAACCTCTTAACTTTGCTGTGCCTAAATTACCTCATCTGTAAAATGGGGATTAAGACTGTGAGCCCCACGTGGGAAAACCTGATTATCTTGTAACCACCTCATCTCTTAGAACAGTGCTGGGCACACAATAGGCACATAATAAATACCATAATTATTATTATAATGATTGTTAAATAATTATAGTTAAGTGCAAATTTATGAATCACTAGCACTATTGCAATAACTATAATAATTATGGTATTTTTTAAGCACTTACTATGTGCCAAGTACTGTCCTTGCACTGGAGTAGATCCAAGATAATAAGGTTGGACCCAGTCCTTGTCCCACAGGAACTCACCAAGGAAGAATGAGAATAGGTGTCTTATCCCCATTTTACAGATGAGGAAACTAAGGCTCAGAGAAGTTAAGTGACTTGCCCAAAGTCACACAGCAGGCAAGTGACAGAGCTGGGATTAGAACCCCAGTAATCCGACTCCCAGGCCTTTGTTCTTTCCCTCTAGACTGTAAGCTCACTGTGGGCAGGGAGTGTGTCTGTTATATTGTTTTATTGTATTCTCCCAAATACTTAGTACAGTACAGTGCACACAGTTAGCACTCAATAAATATGACTGACTGTGGAGACCCAGCTATATCCTGCTTAGGCCTTTGCAAGGATATAGCTGGCTCTCCACAACTTTCCACAAAGCTACTAGCATCATCACAGATTTACCAACATGCATTATCAATCTAGGTCCAGGAAAAAAAAATGGGTCCATTCTTTTGCATCCTCCTCTGCTTTTATAGATAATCTTCCATATTGGGGTTCCATTTTCCTTTTTTTCCCCCTTTCATTTTGGGGTGAGTACCAAGGGTTTTATTTCCTTGTTTTAAATCCAGGGTCTCTTTTAACAAAGGAAAATTATGACTTTTCCATGCCACAATACTTATGTCCTTTAATGTATTGGCTACTTTCTACTGAACCTCAGGCCCAAAATTGATAGTGTACATTTCACAGCCAGAAACATTAAAAAACAGAGGACCCTTCAACATAATCTCTCTGTCTGAATATAATTTAGACATTTATCAATAAATGGTTAAAATCTGCAGGTACTCTGTCACAATTTTCTCAGAATCAGTTTGCTTAATATGGCAAATTGACTATTGATTACATTTTGGCATAGAGTTCTCAATGTGTCCTTAAATGTTTTTTATCTCTTATTCTATTTGGGGTCAGTAGTTCTAATCTTGTTGGGGGTTTTTTAGTATTTCATGAATGTCCCCTACGCCATTGACTTGAAACTTGTAGTGTGGTGATTAGCAGGGAAAATGGCGATCTGTGTGGATTTAGTGTTTGTGTGAATGTGCAGCAACATTGTAAGCTCTCTGTGGGCAGGAAACTTGTCTACCAACTCTGTTGTTTTATGATCTCCCAAGCGCTGTGCACACATTAAGCACTCGATAAATACCATTGATTGATAATTGGTGATAGAACCTTGCTTGTGTGCTGTGGTTTAGAGATGGTGAAAGTAGTTATTTAAATACTTGAAGTGAATCAGTTTCTTCTTCAGCATCCCCAAACACTCCTCTCCCACTGATCTTTGCTATTATTATTATTATCAGTAGTAGTAGTATATTTAAGTTCTTCCTGTGTGTCAAGTAATAATAATAATATTAATGATGATATTTGTTAAGTGCTCACTTTGTTCCAAGCACTGTTCTAAGCTCTGGGATAGATACAAGGTTAAGATAATCCCCATTTTACAGAAGAGGTAACTGAGGCACAGAGAGGTTAAGTGACTTGCCCAAAGTCACACAGCTAACAAGTGGCAGAGCTAGGATTAGAACTCATGACCTTTGACTCCCAAGCCCATGCCCTTTCCACTAAGCCACACTGCTCCTCTCTTCTAAGTACTGTTCTAACCCCTGGGTAGTTACAAGTTAATCAGGTTGGACACAGTTCCTGTCTCACATGAGGTTCGCAGAGTAAATAGGAGGGAGAACAGATATTTAACCCCCATTTTCATTCATTCAGTCATATTTATTGAGCGCTTACTGTGTGCAGAACACTGTACCAAGCGCTTGGGAAGTACAAGTTGGCAACATATAGAGACGGTCCCCACCCAACAGTGGGCTCACGGTCTAGAAGGGGGAGACAGAGAACGAAACAAAACATATTAACAAAATAAAATAAGTAGAATAAATTTGTACAAGTAAAATAAATAAATAAATAGGGTAATAAAGATGTACAAACATATATACATATATACAGGTGCTGTGGGGAAGGGAAGGATGTAAGGCGGGGGTATGGAAACGGGGAGGAGGGGGAGAGGAAGGAGGGGGCTCAGTCTGGGAAGGCCTCCTGGAGGAGGTGAGCTCTCAGTAGGGCTTTGAAGGGAGGAAGACAGCTAGCTTGTCTGATGTGCAGAGGGAGGGCATTCCAGGCCAGGGGGATGACGTGGGCCAGGGGTCGACGGCGGGACAGGCGAGAACGAGGCACGGTGAAGAGATTAGTGGCAGAGGAGCTGAGGGTGCTGGCTGGGCTGTAGAAGGAGAGAAGGGAGGTGAGGTAGGAGGGGGTGAGGTGATGGAGAGCCTTGAAGCCGAGGGTGAGGAGTTTCTGCCTGATGCGTAGGTTGATTGGTAGCCACTGGAGAATTTTGAGGAGGGGAGTAACATGCCCAGAGCGTTTCTGGACTAAGACAATCCGGGCAGCGGCGTGAAGTATGGATTGAAGTGGGAAGAGACAGGAGGATGGGAGATCAGAGAGTAGGCTGATACAGTAAACTTTTGCCATTTTTCCCATGTTGCTATTGAGGAAACTGAAGCATTAAGAAGTTAAGTGACTAACTCAAAGCCACACAGCAAGCAGTTGGCAGAATCAGGAATAGAACCCAGGTCCTCTGATTCCTGGACCCATGCTCTTTCCACAAAGCTGTGCCATCTTCTTATCTTTTGAGAAGTATCAGTGTTAGAATAATTAATTCCAGTTTGTGATAGATGAAATTTGGAAAATGCCTACGACTCTATGAAGGAAGGATTCTTCTTTTAAATAAAATCTGAGAGTTTTTTAGGGGCCATGTTTTGTGACAGTTAATAGAGACCAATGAAATTGGATTCCTTTTTCAGTGGAAGGGTTTTCTTAAGGTTGCAGTTTATAACTTAGTTTCCAGAAGCCAAATCTGGTTTCTGACTGCCATGTCCAGAGTTCAGCTACCCTGTCCTCTGTTCAGTGTGGATATGGCACCCTATATGTTGTGTTTGGTATTCTTAAAATAATTATAATAATTGTGGTATTTAAGTGCTTAATATGTGACAAGCACTGTGCTAAGCACTTGGGTTTGATGTAGGGTAATCAGATTGGACACAGTCCGTCTCCCGCAGTGTAAGGGAGAGGATGAACAGGTTTATAATTGCCATTTTACAGGTGAGGAAACTGAGGCAAAGAGATGTTGGGTGACTTCACCAAAGTCCCGTATCAGGCAAATGGCAGAGCAGGGATTAGGACCCAGGTCTTCTGACTCCCAGTCCTGTGGTCTGCCCATTAGACCACACTGCTTTTTTGTTTTTTTAATGCCCAGCATCTCTCTGCCTCGGCTTCTGCCACTGAGTTCTGTGACACAGAATGGCATTCACTGTGTCAGAAGAGGGTAATGGTGCCTTCAGAGAAGTGATTTATGTTCTGGTGGCCCTGGAAAGATTTTCACCAAGTGGTCTGTAGGGTGCCTTTAGATTTTTCTCCATACCGAGTGTGTCACGGGCCGTAACGTGCGTCTGTCTCTCCGTCCATTATCAGTGAGAGCCATCCTAGCTGTAATTTGTCCGGTTCACTCTCAGAAACAATGGACGTGGGGAGTTAGACAAACATCCGGTTGCCTGCGAGTTCCAGTTGTGTTCTTATTTAGAAATGCCTCAGCTAAATTTTAAGCATTGCCTTGAAATGGCAAAGGATACTGGGTAACATGAGCATGTTATCACCGATTCGGATACCAAGAGATTCTTCTCACTTGGTAATCATTACCGGTGGGGCCACTGCTTACGAACAGTTCCCCTTTTATTAAAACCATCCTCACAAAGCCCACAAACCAAACTGAACCTTCCTAACAATCTGGTAGATGCACACATAATAATAATAATAACTGTGGCATTTGTCAAGAACGTAATATGTGCCAGGCACTGTACTAAGCACTGGGGTGAATACAAGCAAATTGGGTTGGACACATGATGTTCAAAGTCTCAATCTCCATTTTAGAGATGAGGTAACTGAGGCCCAGAAAAGTGAAGTGAAGTCATACCGCAGGTAGTGGTGGAGCAGGAATCCGAACTTATGGCCTTCTGATTCCCACGCCCTTGCTCTATCCACTGTGCCATGCTTCTTCACCACTTTTTAATCAATGGCATTTATTGACTGCTTACTTTGTGCAGAGGACTGTACTAATTCAAGAGTATAGAGAGTACAATTCAGTGGAGCTTTTTTCTTGTTGTTTTTTTAAGTTTTTATTTTGATGGATTTGTTAAGTGCTTATCAGGTTCCAGGTACTATAGTAATAACTGGGGTAGATACAAGAAAATCAGGTGGTACACAGCCCATGTCCCACATGGGACTCAGTCTTAGTACCCATTTTATAGATGCAGTAACAGGGAAATTAAATGACTTGTTCTAGGTCACACAGCAGAGAAGTAGCAGAGTCAGGATTAGAACTCAGATCCTCTGATTCCCAGGCATGTGCTCCTTCCAATAGGCCATGCTACTAATCATGGTTGGTAATGTTCCCTGCCCACAAGGAGCTTACAGTCTAGAGGACACGTATGCAGAAAAGATTTGTGTCATGCACATTCTAAGAACCTACAGATGCCCAAATGCTTTCCAAACTCTTCCCCTTAGTGTCCAGTTCATCAAAGAATCATGATAGATGAGCAAATTCCGCCTTTCTTCTGCTCCTGATAAACAGAAACCCTTTTTGGAGTCAGCCAGTCAATTGCATTTATTGAGCACGTACTGTATGCAGAGCACTGAACTAAGCACTTGGGAGAGTACAGTGTACCAAACATATTCCCTACCCAAAATGAGCTTACAGCCTAGAGGGGGAGATAAACATTAATATAAATAAATAAATTACATATATGTACATAAATGCTGTGGGGCTGGGAGGGGGGGATGAATAAAGGGAATGAGTCAGGGCAACACGGAAGGGATTGGATAAAAAAGAAAAGAGGCCTTAGTCAGGGAAGGCCTCTTGAAGGAGATGTGCCTTCAATAAGGCTTTGAAGCAGGGGAGAGTAATTATTAGATGATATTATGTAGGAACCCTGATAAGCAGCATGGCATAATGGCCTGGGAGTCATAAGGGTCTGGGTTCTAATCCCAGCTCTGCCTTATAATAATATTAATAATCGTAATAATGCTAGTATTTGTTAAGCACTTACTATGTGCCATGCATCGCTCTAAGCACTAGGGTAGATATAAGATAATCAGGTTGGACACAGTCCCTGTTCCACATGGGGCTCACAGTCTTAATCCCCATTTTACCGATGAGAGGACTGAGGCATAGAGAAGTGAAGTAACTTGCCCAAGATCACACAGCAGACAAGTGACAGAGCTGACATTAGAACCCGTGTCCTCTGATTTCCAAGCCTGGGCTGGTTTTCATCTCTGCAGGACTCAGGGCCCCTCTGGAGGTTGAGGGTCACACATTGGCTGCTGAGGCAATCCACAGGACAGTGCTGGAAGCCAGAGCACTGGGATTTACTACAAGGACCCGTCTGTAAGCCGAGAAATCAAGCCAGAGGCAGTTCCCTGGCAAGACATGTCTCTCTGGGCCTGATGTTGGAAAAATCAAATTAATTGATCTGCTCCACAGATTAAGAAGGGCCTAAGAGGAGAGTCCTCTGCACTTTTTGGAAGCTTCTAAACACTCTGAAGATTATTGAACAAGTGCTCTCTTTGAATTGGCAAACAGTAAATCATTTTATTTGGGCTTTTCACTCAGCATTCCTTTAAGTATAACCTTCCTGGAAAATCTTTGGTGACTCATCATCATTAATTAAATATTGGTTGAACACTCACTGAGCCAAAAGGGTTTTTAATGCTTTCTGTAGGCACCCCTCTGTAGTTTTATTTTTAATTTTTTTAATGAGGGTTTCTGTCTCTCTCTTCCCTCCTATGTCAACCATTCACTGGGCTCCTCACCCTCTAAATACTTTGCTGCTCTCCCCATCCCCACAGCACTTCCATACCTGTTCTGCCACCCCGACTTGTAATGTATTTTAGTGTCTCACCCTCTAGATTGTAAGTCCCCTGAGGGCAGAGATCGTGACTGCTAACTCTTGTCCTCTCCTGAGTGCTTTGTACAGTGCTCTGCACAGAGTAAGTGCCTAATAAATGCCATTGATTTATCTTCTCCCTCTTTTCTCTCACTCTGGAGCCTCTTGTAGTCCGGAAGGACTCAGGAAAAGGCAACTTCCCTTCACATTATTCTTGTTGAGCTCCACTGGATTTTGAAATTCTGAGGTTTTGCTTAATTGTAGTTCCCCGGAGGCCCTTGAGCAGTTAGGCTCGACTCCGTAACTTTATTGAAGTAAATGTCATCTTTTGATAATAATCCTGAAGGACTAATGATAGCAGTCTTATCAATTAAGGCGCCACATTTAAGGATCTCATTCCTGAGATTTTGTTGTTTAATCAACATGATGGGACATTTTCATTTTCATTATTTGCATATTTGTATTTGCATATGAAAATAAAATTTGAGGGTTAGATTTGCTTGGGATTCTTAGGGGTTGAGGTCCTGGACATGAAGGACTGCAAGGCATTAGAACTGGTTTGGGAATGGTCATCTTGGTCAGGGAAGGCTAGTGATGCCTGTTTACTTGTTTAGATATATGTCTCGACTGTAAGCCCAGTGTGGGCAGGGATTGTCTCTGTTGCTGAATTGTACTTTCCAAGTGCTTAGTACAGTGCTCTGCACACAGTAAGAGCTCAATAGATACGATTGAATGAATGAGTGACGCTAAGATGGAACATTTGAAAGGAATGGGGAAGGAAATTGCTAAACTAAGAGATGTGTTGATGCTGCTTCACAGCAGGGAAAAATTTTCAGGAGAGGAAACATAGTGGGGTAAACGTTGCCTCACTTTTCTTTTCACATAATTAAAGTCATTTAGTGACTTGAATTTTTTATGGAATTTGGCAAGCCAGACAGTATACTAAGCACTGGGGTAGATAATAATAATAATAATAATTATTATTATTATGGCATTTATTAAGTGATTTCTATGTGCGGAGCACTGTTCTAAGTGCTGGGGAGGTTACAAGATGATCAGATTGTCCCACGGGGGGCTCACAGTCCCGATTTTACAGATGAGGTAACTGAGGCACAGAGAAGTTGTGACTTGTCCAAAGTCACACAGCTGACAAGTGGCGGAGTGGGATTTGAACCCATGACCTCTGACTCCAAAGCCCGTGCTCTTTCCACTGAGCCACACTGCTTCTTAGATACAAGATAATCAGGTTGGACACAGTCCAGGTCACACGTGGAGTTCACAGCTTCAATCCCCATTATTCAGGTGAGGTAACTGAGACACAGAGAAGTTCAGTGACTTGCCCCACTTTTCACACAGCAGAAAAGTGGCGGAGCTGGACTTAGAACTCAGGTCCTCTGATTCCTGGATCCATGTTCTTTCCACGAGGACATACTGCCTCCTACTTCCATATACAACTGAATTTAACACACTATTTCCACCTCCACCTTTTCCCTTTTTCCATATGTCAAAAATGAGTATTTTCCAAAAAGAGGGGTGAGGTTGACTTCCCAGTAATGTTTTCCCTCTTTTCATAAAGGTACACTGCCATCGGAATATCTGAAATGCTCTACTATTTCCCCATCTCTTTTTTTAATGTTCGCCTCCCCCGTGGACTGTAATAATAATAATAACAATAATAATAATAATTATGGTATTTGTTAAGCACTTATTATGTGCCAGGCACTATACTAAGAGCTGGGGTAGATGCAAATAAATCGGGGTGGACACTGTCTCTGTCCCACGTGGGGCTCACAGCCTCAACCCCCATTTTACAGATGAGGTAACTGAGGCAGGGAGAAGTAGAGTGATTTGCCCAAGGTCACACAGCTTGGGCTGGGATTGCGTATGCCAACTCAATTGTATTGGTACTCTCTCAAGCGCTTAGTACAATGCTCTACACACAGTAAATATTTAATAACTACCATTGATTGATCAAGTGATCGATATGATTACCCTGTGTCTATTCCAGTGCTTGATACACAGCACATAACAAGTACCACAGTTGTTATTCTATTCACCTGGATCACTTAGCTTGATCTGTTCATCTAGATTACTTCATTCCATTGGTGGGTTCTTATCCAACATGTGAAGGTGATTAGCTTCAGCTGGTGAGGATACCTGTAGGTGAGATCTTATCTAGTGTCAAGTTGTGTTTGTACAGCCTGGCACTGTTTTGAAGTGGCTTATCATTTGACTAGGGAATTCACACACACCTTATTTTTCATTCTGCTTCTCCCAACCATATTCAAAAGAAACTCCAAGAGATAAATTCTGCTCCCAGAGTTTATGTTTATCAACGTATCTAAGAGACAGGTCCGACCTCTTTCTCCCTGCTGTCTTTCTTGAAAGCTAAGCACATCAATCAGTCCATCAATGGTGTTTATTGAACGTTTACTGTCTGCAGAGTACTATGGGTTTGGAAGAGTTCAGTATAATGAAATTGGTAGACTCCATGATGATAATAATGATAACGGTAATTGTGGTGTTTAAGTGCTTATTATCA